>NC_056522.1:100258197-100342470 GCF_019175285.1 Sceloporus undulatus | reverse complement strand
TATCTATCTATCTATCTATCTATCTATCTATCTATCTATCTATCTATCTATCATAGTTTATATATGTTATATGCTGCCTCTCCTTAGGATTTAGGGTCTTGTGTTTCCTGGCCAACTGAGCCTCCACTAGTTCTGATTTTTATTTATTTTATGTGCCCCTCTCCCTTCAGGATTTAGGGTCTTGTGTTTCCTGGCCAACAGGACTGCCACTAGTATTTTTTTATGACCCCTTTCTCCTTAAGGTTTAGGGTTTTATGTTTCATGGCCAACGGGATGCTTTTCTTTTGGTTTCCTTCTTATCTGCTTTCTCCACTGTCCCGCTCTCCATCCATCCGTGGTGACTGGGAATATGGTGGATCGGCCTATTCTGATTTTAGTGCTCAGTTGTATATATGTGCTCTTTAGCGTCTTCTATAGACCAGCCAAAAGATGCAAAAGATCACACTAGCCTTGCTGCACCCTAAAACCTAGTGTCTCTGATGTTTATCACACTATACTCATATAATGCTATTATTCCACTTTGACTGCTCTAGCTGCCTCCCGTTGCATTCTGGGATTTGCAGTTTTAAGGAGGGGTATTTAGAATTCTCAGGCAGAAAATACCCCTCCTTAAAACTGCAAATCCCAGAATGCAACAGGAGGCAGCTAGGGCAGTCAAAGTGGAATAGTAGCACTATAAGAGTATAGTGTGATAAACATCTCTGTCTCAGCCTGGGCCTTTAAAGTGCCCTTGCTTGCTTTGCAAAAGACTAACCTTCAGTGCAGAGGTTTGTGATGGACTTGGATAGAAAATGGATAAGCTGTCCATTCTAGTTTGAGGAGGAGAGGAAATAATCTCAGGTGATTAGGAAGGAAGGGAGTAGGTATTTCATGTTATTTATCGTCATGCAGAGAGTTCTTGGATTTCTGGCCTCAGCAAAATAATATACTCAGTGAATGGAAAAGGTCTGTAGATGTATGAAACAAAGGTGGGATACAAACCGCCGCTGCCGGTTAGTCTGCGGGGGAGCCGGAGCCTCCACACGGCGCGGCTCCCGTGCAGACAGAAAAAGAAGCTCCAAAATGGAGCTTCTTTTTGAGTCGCATTTGCGACGTAGCGAGGCGCCAGGGGCGCACTCGCTACGTCACAAAGGACGCGACACGTACGGACGCTCAGCGTCTGATACGCAAAGATGGCGCCGGCCATGTAGAAGGGCCGGCACCATCTTTTTTAAAATGGGACGTCCTCCGGACGTCCCAAATGCCGGTCTAGAAAGCCTCAATGAAAGTATAGGGAAATGTTCTCTAGGTGTTTGTGCCTATTATCTCCCTTAAAAAAATACAACAATCACTTCGGCTAGGTCTTTAATTTAATGCAGAGTTCTGCAATGTAGCCACCAAAGTATTCAGATATATGTATATACTGATTAATTACATCTGTGTTTCATTCCATAATATACTTTCCTAAGTGGTTTACAGAAAATATAAATAAGTATGGTTGCCCCTTCTGTTTTCACGGACTTGGGATCCACATCCCTCACTTATGTGTGAGCAGCAAATGAAAGGGGACAAAATGGGCTGCACGCTGACATTCAAACCAATGGGAATTGAATATTGGCAGTTTTTGTTTTTGCCGGGGTGGGGTGGGTCCGGAAAGTATCCCCTGAGAAAATGGAGGAGCAACTGTATTATACAAAATAAAGCACAATGTCTTAACAATGAAAGCAGCATAAATGCAACAACAGAGTTGAAAGCTGCAAAGTACAGACCATATGTCAAGTGTAAGGATATATAATTGAATGCCAAGGTCAAGTTTGTCCATGCCATAGTATGTCCAGTTTCTGTGGCTGGATGTGAAAGCTGGATAATGAAGAAAGCTGACAGGAAGAGGATGAACTCCTTTGAAAGGTGATGCTGGAGAACAGTTCTGTGGATACTGTGGACTAATAAAAATACCAGTGAGTGGGTCCAAGAGCAAATCAAGCCTGCACTCTCCCTAGAAGCCCAGATAACTAAACTGAGACTGTAGTACTTTGGACGTATTGTGAGAAGACATGAACTGTTAGAATGATGCCGTGTAAGGTGGAAGGCAGTAGGAAAAGAGGAAGACCACATTAAAGATGGATAGTCTCAATCAAGGAGACTTTACAAGCCTGAGCTGTAAGGCCCGAAACAGACAGGCAGGAAAGTGCAGCTTCTGGCTGTGCTAGGGTCGGGGTGTGCAGATGTGCATGACCCCCGAGTAGCTGGAAGCCGCGCGGGGAGAGGGCCTGGCTGGGAAAAGCCAGCACCAGAAGTGGGGAAAGTCCACTCCTTGCTGGCATCCCATTCAGGAACATGGTGGTGACCTGGATCGGGACTGGGCTGAGCAGTTTCCACAGTCCCACAGTCGGGGGAACAGCCAGGGCTAGAACTGCCTCAGGCCACTCCAAGATGCCCATCTGCATGACCCCTTAGAGGTCTTTCATGTATAGGGTTGACATAAACTGATGTAAACTTGATGGCAGTGAACAACACGACCACATGAGCTATTTAAAAGTGCTGGATGTGCCAGAATTTCATTGTCTCCTATGGGATCTGCAGGCTGTTTTCCTCCTATACATTATCCACATGGCTTTTCTTGTCTTTGTGCAAAACACAGAAAAATTTAACTTTGTGGAAAAAGAACAGTTACGCAAACGCCACAACTTTGCAGATTGCTTTAATGCTGTATTTTAAACAACAGTTTGGTATGGACACAGGTCTACAGTCCTCCGAGGTGTTGAAAGCCTGAAACATGACTGCCAACATGATAGATCTTCTCTCTCTCCCAGTACCATTGGGAGAAGTTTCATTGGCAGAACCATCCTATTGCTTACTGATCAAAGGCTGCAAGCTTCTACTGTGTATTTGTGCTTATCTGGGAGTGCATCGTATTGAATGAGTGGTACTACTTTCTCAATAGACAGTAATGCTCAATAAAACATAAAGCAGTAGAAAAGTTTGCAAGACCTGAACGGGGCAGTTGATGACTGTTACTCTTGGAAGTCTTTCACTCTTAGGGTTGGCGTTAGTGAAAAACTGAGTTGAAGGCAACTCAGGATTGCACCGTAACAACAAGGATTGCACTGTAAATGGGAAGCCTGGGTATTTGGTGGGTTGGCCCTCACTATTGTTTTTCTAAACAAAGTGATCTTTAGATATAATTCAGGACAACATTTGTTTCATAGTTAAATAGTGCAGTAGTTTTAACGGTTTTATGTATGGGCTGAAATTTGTTTATTTTACAAAACTATTAGAATATGTATTCTGTAATTTTTTCCCCTAGGAAATAAAGTCTTTGGTTTCCCTCTGTGGTGGACGATGGAGCAGTCAACAGGAACTAAGATTAAATGTAAGTTTGGGTCTCAGGATAAAGTCTTTAGCTCTTGTACATTTTAAATTATTCATTCAGTAGTATGTGCACTTTCGAGCCAAGCTTGAATCTTATCAATAGTGCTTTCAGTGAAAGTGGACCATAAAGGGATGGATGTTTTAGATGTTTTAAATGCAGTGGAAACACATTGGTGTAAGCCTTGCACCATTGTAAGGTTTAATATTGGTCTGTGAAGTTTTCCCCCATAAAATTTGGAAAGTGGAATGCAGGAATGGAAAGAAGGGGGTTTTTTGGGGAGGGGGTTGTTTCGGGCTATGTGGCCATGTTTTGGAAGAATTTATCCCTGACATTTCACCTGCATCTGTGCCTGGCATCTTGAGAAGCTTGTGACATGGAAGTGAGGGGTATATATGATCTGTGGCCCTTGGTTGGGAGGAAGTGATTTCCATGTTAATCTCTGTGTTGTTCTGTTGTTGAATGGCAAGGCCTCAGGGTGGGAGGATATGTGAGAGAATATGTGTGTCTACAGTAGGCCCTTGATATCTGCAGGGGATCAATTCTGGATCCCCACATGGATACCAAAATCCACAGATGCTCAAGTCCCACAGTACTCAATGGTAGTGTGGCCATCCGGCCATGCCACCATTTAGGGACAGTGGCACTTTGCCCCCCACCCCGAAGCCAGGCTTTTCCTTCCTCTTCCCTGCCTCCTCTTCCTCTTCACTCTCCCCTCCTGTTGCTGTTGCTGCAGCTCATCCTTCTTTTTCTCCTCTTTCTCCTTCCTCCTCCTCCTCTTACCCTGCCTCCTCCTCCTGTCTCCTCCTTCTCTTACCCTCTCCCATCGCTGCCAGGAAGTGGGGTTCGCAAATCCTTTTTGTGTGGTCTACCAGAGTTTTTATTGTGCTTCTTTTTTTGTCCTGGGTAATGGTTGGAGTTTTTGTCTATATACAGTGGTGCCTCGGGTTACGAAATTAATTCGTAACGCGGCCGCTTTCGTAACCCGAAAAGCCTTCGTAAGCCGAATTGCCATAGGCACTAATGGGGAAAAGCCGCGATTCTGTGCGAAAAAGCCGAAAAAAGCACCAAAAGTTTTTTCGTAACCCGAAAAAACATTCGTAACCCGAAACAATAATTCCTTATGGGATTTTTTCGTATCCCGAAAATTTCGTAACCTGGGTATTTCGTATCCCGAGGTACCACTGTATCTGTGTGTAGAAACAAGAATGAAGACAACCACCCACCTAAAGGGAATGTATTAAAGAGCATAAAATGCTAATTGAAAACACTGACATTCTGAACCAGGCCAACTACTATTAGGTCAGAGTGCACGGGCAGGCCACTCAAATCCACAAACACCTGGACAACTTCATCAGGAAAGAAGAAACCCTGAAAGGGAAAAAAAAAGTTTGGCTCCTAGTTCTGAAAAAACATCAAAATCAAGACTCATGCAGATGAACATCACCCAGGATCAGGGGGTTTCCCTACAGACAATGGATTGCTAATTAAATAGACACACCTATATAGAAATATATAGGAAACTATAATCCTATATAGCAAGGATTGACAAAATGTATTCTTCCAGATATTGCCAGGTTGCATCTTACCCATTGGCTGAACACAGTATAGAGACCAAGTCTAGGGAAGTTTATGCTACCAGCTTCTTTCTTTCAGGCCTGAAACAAACTGGTTAAATAAAGTGACTTCTGGCCACTTTGGGGTGTGCTGTTCAGATGATGCATGCCCCCAAAACAGCTGGAAGCTGTGAGGAGAGCACACTAAGCCAGGGAAAGCGGCCTCTGGCTGCTCTTTTTGGCCAGTCTCCTCCACCCCTCCAGTTAGTTTCAAAGGTGCTACAAAATCCCTTTGCATACAGTATATAGATGCTTTCCCTCCCTGTTATGTGTATAAATCTCTTAGGTCCAAAACACACTGTATAAATAGAACATAGTGAAACTTGTCTCAGAGTTAGTATGCATGGGCATAAGCATTGCTCTTGACCTGTACAGAAAAATCTTAAATATCTTCTACTCTGTGGTAAGTCAAATTGAGCACTAGAGCTCAAATTGATACAATTTTACTGATTGTATAGTTAATTTCTAGCAAAGTGTAGGCTATATGTTACAGTTATGTATGTAAAAACCTTATGTAATTCATTGGTTTTCATCAGGTGCAGTTTGACAGGGCTTGATCATTATTAGAACCTCTCCCCACTATATTTGAATACTTCATTGTTTTAAAATGCACAGTGCCAGCTATGAAAATAAAACATTCATGCATACATACATACATACATACTGGAAGCTCCCCCCCTTCCTAACGTGCTACTATTATTATTTTTAGTATTTTATGTTCTTATATCCCACCTTTCTCCCAAAATAGGGACTCAACTAAAGAGAAGGTGGGGGAGAAGATGGCAATATCAAAGAAAGAGGTTGCAGTAGAATAAAATTGATGGGTTTCATTATGCGTTTGCTTTGTTGATATGCTTGCTTTTTGGTTCTCTTGTGATGGTAAGATGGAAGCACAGCTCAAGAACACATTCTTAACCCTCTTCATTGCATAAGCAATGGGGAATTCCATTCATTACACTGTTTTTCCCTTAAAACTTTCTGTTGTTTTTGTTTTCCTTCTTTCAGTCTCCATTTTGGATTCTTAGCCTGCCTTCAGAAGGTGTAGCTAGAGGACTAATGAAACGAACAGTATGTGCAAAGTAAGGATTGTGCTTGCAGTTATATATGCAGAGAGAATTCCCTTACTGCATCTATGGTGATTTTCCATTTAGATTTTCTCATCCCCTATTCCAGCTCTGTGTCATGGCTTTGCCCTCTCTGTTGAAACAGCAACTGCGGTCACCACTGCTATTTCAGAGCTGTCAAAAAGTCACTTTGCTGCAGAAGGTATAAAGTGCTTCCATGGCATTGTTGTGGTCACTTTTTGTTTCTTGTGCAGCATTCTGACTTAGAGCTGCTCTTTAACATCAAGCAGAGCTTCACATCATTTCACAGAGCAATGGATATTTGCCTCTCTGGATGTTAACTCCCATCAGCTCCACTCAGAACAACACTAGATTATGGCTGGAGTATGAGTTTCCTATAAGTGTAGTTTTTTCTGTGCTATTTATATTAGATATAATTGTTCCATAGACTCTTTAGATTTATGTTGTTCTATACAGCAGACAAAGATGCATCTAACTTTGGCGTATGGGGGGTGGGTGGATGGGAATTGCTTCTCAATATACCATTTTCTTCCTTGTTGCTATTGTATCATCTATGCAAATGATTCTAATCTTAGTTTTTATCTTCTTCAAGTTTCTGTTGCACTGCACAAGTGCCTTTAAACTGAATAAAGGTTGCACTGCAGCAGTGGTGGTAGATTACATCCACTCACTCTTCTTGATAGTTATATATATAGGTCCATTTCATATGGGTTGTCTGAATATTTATAAATAAGCTAGGAAGGACATTTAAGGATTCCTCCCCACTCTTGCTGAATATAATGTGTTATAATACTTTCAGATCTGTATTTGAACTGTGGGGTCATGGAAAATCTGCAGAAGAACTGCACTCTTCACTGAGGAATTATCCAGTAGACAATATGGTTTGTATAAGAGAATTTTTCTCAGTTTATGTTTTCCTGGAGTTTGTTATTCAGCTGTAACTAACAACACATTGAATCGTGACACTAAGCAAAACTGTTTTGTTTTGTTTTAGGCTCCATATTTACAGTCCAACTTTACATACAAAATAAAGGTTCATGCTTTTAACAAAACACTGACACAAGAAGAGAAAATACAAAGGATAGATGTAAGTAGACTGTAACCTCTTGAACTAATGGCTTACATGTGTGTTCTTCCATAGTCCTACATAACTAGTTAGTATATAGATGGGGCAGTGCCAACAAATACCTGGTGCTGTTGGTTCTATTTCAAAGGAAGGAACTGGCAAAACCACCTCTTGCCTATTCCTTGCTTAAGAAAATACTATGAAATTCTTGGGTTCACCATAATTCGATAGGTGACTTGAAGACACAGCCACACAGAGAGAGATGTGGATGTAGTAACACAAGGTTATGCACACATCATGTTTTGCAGCATTTACTTTGGTGGTAGTTTCTTGTAAGTTAGATAAGTTGCCATTGTCTTTTGTACTAATGTAGACATAGGCTGTGGTTACTTCCCACAGGCATAAGTGTGAGATGCTCTCTGCCCTCAAAATCATTCCCAGATGTGTGGGCATGTTGCTCAGTGATAAAAGAATGTTACAAAGCATGTCACTTTACTCTTATTTCACATGATCATGGATTCATAACATGCACTGAAAGAGATCCCAGGGAAAAGCTCAAACTAAGCGCTGCTTGGCTGGGATACTCACATTTACCTCTAGTGAATTATCTGTGAATTATGTATTTATCTGCAAACAGACTTCAGGAAGTTTCAAATAAAAAAAATGTATTTGGTACAAAATTGAAAGGTATACCAAACAGGCCATGGAGTTTTTGATTTGATGGGCAGAGGTATGATCACTTGTTTGGAATGGGTCATGAATATACTAAGTAGAGAGATTTGCAGTCTGGATTGTGTTACACCACCCTCAGACACATAGGCAGTACTAGTCAGGAAAGAGGTTTGTCAGTTTAATTTAATAAGACAGTATCTAGCTCTAACCATAATTGTTCATTGCAAGCCTCAGGAGTGTGACGCCATGGAGCTTCCTTTGAATATAGTCCAGAAAATTAAAGTTCATGCTGAATGTGCTGTGGCTGAGCTATAATCAAGACCTAGGTGGAGAGACTGTTTCAGATGTGTTGTGGTTGACTGATAACATATTGATTTCTAGTCCAGTTACAGCAACTGGATTGGGCAATTTGTGACTTGCTAAATGTTGTCGGACTGTATCTCCCATCAGCTGTAGCCAGTAATAACAGATGCAGTCCAACAAAATCCAGAAATTCAGATGTTGCTTAGTGCTGTTTTTGAAGCCTTACATGGCCTAGGTTCACATGATCTATGGAAAGGTCTTTCCCACCCTACCTCACACCCCACTGGAATATTTGCTGTTAAACCACTTTTGATGTTGCGCAGTGCGTGAGGCAAGACATCAACGTTTGGCACCAGATTTTCCACCTTTGTGCCTGTAGTCAGCAGCTTGTGAGCTGGAGACCTCTCCCTTTCTCAATGAGCAAAGAGACACTGTAATCTTCTCTCAGATGAGACTTTTATTAATAGAAGAAGTTACACTGTGTAAAACAATATATACATCAACACCACCCACCATCCACACTAGTAACAACCCTCTCTGAGGTCAGATGCTCGTCACTAAGCAAAGGCTCCATGAAGCTACTAGGCCTTGCCTCTCCCTCTGGTGCCACAAAGGATCCAGCCACCCTTCTGAGTGGCTTTTCAGACTGGCATCCTACAGTACTTTACAGCACTTTTTGACTATTTTTTTGATGTCACTTCCTGTGTAAATGCCTAATCATTATGTCTCACAGTAACCCTTTAATGCCTGGTTACTATTAAAACCCACACTGTACATTTTCCTTGGGACTCTATATCCCAACATTTGCTTCATTTCAGATAATTCAGGAGGTATTACAGTGGGCCCTTCCCTTATGCAAGGGATCTGTTCCAGGCACCCCCCACGTAAGGAAATACCATGTATGCTCCAGCCCCATTGAAAAGAATGCTGCCTGTGCACATGGTGCTGTGCAGTGCATGTGCCTGTTGGCACGTGTGCCATTGCCTCTTCCAGTACGTGGCTTCAGCATGAGCTGAAAGCCACATATGGCGTGCCTGCGTATGAGATGGGCGCACTGAATATGTTATCTGCATCATATAAATTCTGATAGGTCACAGAGAACCAGTTCAGTAGTAGAACCTATAGTGTTCCTTCTGCAAAGAAGCCTATCTTACTTATACTTTAAAAAAATACTGTACATACTCATGTCTAAGTCTAGAAACTTTAGTTTAAAAATTGACCCATAAATCCTGGGCTGACTTGTCCACGGATCAATGTAAGTACCTCATTGTACTTTATCTCTTTATTTTAAAAAGGAATTATTCCCTGGAGTGTAAATGTGTCCTGGAAGCAGCAAAACAAAACAAAAAACCCTCTACTATCTCATTCATCCAGTCTTTAGTGTGAACACCAATAGTTATGTCCACTGCAGTTTTGTAAATTCTTTGGCATTGGTTTCCTTTCATTCATCCTTCAGATTCTTTGCTACATGCCCCTAAGTTTTACCCTCGACGTATCCACAGATTTCATTTCAAAATCCATAATTTTGGGCCCAAAACTTATCCTCGACTTATACATGAGATCAACTTATAGTTGAGTATATACGGTAATTGGCCTGGGCTTACAGTAATTTTTCAGTTGTATAGTGGGTTTTTTTGTAAACTATAATATGAATATTATATTTTTGATATGTACACCACTTGTTAGCAAGGCATCATATAGTTATATGCAGTTAGAATCTATGTACTTCTGATTTAGTAGCTTGCTCACAATTATTTTTTCAATCATACTTAGTGTTATTTTAGTGTACTTCAGAACTAAGTGTACTTCAGAACTGCAAAAGAAAAGGAACAAAATAAAATCCCATTTTAATAATAACTTATGTAACATAATTGTTATTTTTATTCATATGTTTGTGCCTACTACCATAATGCAGTCTCTAGAGTTTTTACCATTTGAAGGAAAAGTGAATTTAAAGAAACCAGATAATACATTCTGGCTACTAGAAGATTACGGAATGGATCCAAACAACATCCCAAAACAGCCTCTTAATTTATATTTTGGAAGATGGGTGAGTAGATCATTATATTAATTTTTTAATAACCAGTTTTCAAATTACTATGGAAAAATAGTTACAGTATGTGAAAGAGTTGATATCTGAGAATATGGCCCAGATGGGACAGAATTTTTTCATGTAAGTTATTTTTTTTTATTGCTGTTCTTTGAAAAGTAGGTTGAAGATGATAAAAAATACCTTTCTATGCAATGCTTCTTTCATCCTACTATTTGATGAAATCCATGTCCATTTTGTCCTGTTTTTCCCCCAATATTTACATAAATTATATTTCAGTTCTGCAAAGACAACATTTTCATATGCCCAAAATTTGGGATAGGTTTTGTAAATGTGTTACTTTATGCAATTGATATGATTTTATTGTCAAACCCCCAAGTGGATATGTGATGATTACTGAGACAACTGAGTGCTTTTTGTATAGAAAGTAGTTAATCACTATTTTCAGCAATAAATTTGAAGCCAAGAAGAAAAAAATAAACACTGTGCCAATGGCATATTGTCTAGAAAGAAACTGAACAGGTCAAATATACCGCTGTTCTAGAACTGTTTGGTCTACCTAAGGAGAAATTAATTAAAATCAGCAGTTTGCATAAAAGCTTTAAAGAGGCCCAGTCCTTTAAGTCTTTAGATCCAAGATGTTTTCAGTGTTAATCTCTGGTGCAGAAACCTGGGGATTTGCAAATGTTAGAATAGTCAAAAGGGTGAATTACGGCATCTGTATGTGTTGGGAGTATTAAGAGCTAATCCTGCTTGTACATTGAGAATAGAATTAGGCATTGAGGCAATGTGCAGCCAATTATGTGTTAGGATGTATAATTTTTGTTGTGGAATAACACAAATGCCTGATGATAGGCTGCTTAAAGTCAGCCTTGGTTCACTATTGATGTTGCATGAGAGAATTTCTGGTCCCAAAACTTTTCAAAATTAACATTTGTTCTTAGCAAATGTTAACTCATTAGGAAATATGTCTAAATCGCCTTTAGACTGAGTATCTGAGAGAAGAGTGAAAACAAACACAGCAATATTTTTTCAACAATAATAATGCAGTATTTGGCATGTGCATAATGTTATAATCAGTATGAAGACTAGTTGTCATTTTCTGTGAAAATGAAACACTGGAAGATTCCCCCCAGCCCGATTTTGAAGGAAATAAATGGCTGAGATCCTTCATCAAACAGACAGAGCATAATATTCAGCCAGCACAGTTTTGTATCCTTTCTTCATCCTGGCAGCATTCAAGCTTCAGGAGCAGCAGTATCTGTTGCTGACTAGTGAGGAGAAGAGGTGAGGGGCAGGGCAGATGAAGAAGTCACTGGACTCAGCTTGGAGTGGGAGAAAAGCAAGAGTGTACTCGCAGATGTTTTTTACCCCCCTTTTCCTTCCCCTCAGAGCTCAGACCAGCCACATCTTCATCTACTACGTTGCTTCCCTCAATCCACCCTTTCTCATCATTAAGCTGCAACAGCAGCAGCTCCTTCTGAAGCTAGACCTGTGGATGCACAGATGTTTTCGATAGTGAGCAGAGAACTAAAGAATAGCCTCCTGTGCCTCATCCAAAAAGACATGTCAGTTTAGGGGGGCTTATGTCACTAGCAGGATGCTACGCAGTGGTTCAGTTCAGCAAAAATTGGGATATTCCAGTCTAAGATAAACTACAGATATGTGGAGCTGCAGCACTGTAGGATGTCCTTCATTTTCTTGCTGAACATCAGATTTACTCTGACATTTTTTAAAAAGAAAAATCATAGCCTTGCTAAAGAAAACAAAGTACACTGGCAAATGCATGAGAATCTAAGTTCTTTATTACAAGGAATAAATCAATATGTTACTATGAAGGTTGCCGTTTTTGCAGCTAAGGCTGCTAATAGCAGAAAAAGCTTTCTAGATAATACTGCAGTAAGTTGAGAGGAAAGCACTGAGGGCTGATTGTACTAAATGGGTTCCATATGCATTTTAAAGGTATATCCTTCTTCTAAATTATCCAGCCTGTTGACTACTTGGAATACAATATGATGAAAAAATCCAAATGCAAAATAGCAAGGATGGTTAGTGGCAGTTCCTAATCAGCTGGTAAACCATCTGCTGGTTGATGGGAATCTTTGCAACAAATATGGTACTATGTGACCTTATTCTGTTTCAGAAAGGCACTTCTTATGTTTTTAATGGAGAATGTCTTACCAGGATTGCTTAACAAAATTTTGCCACAGGATAGTAAAACACAAAATTTTAGATTGTTTTGAAGTAAAAAAACAAAGTGTTCTGCATTTTATGTGCTCAGTGTTATGGCCTGAGGTAACATGTTGTGAGAAGGGATTATTTTTAAAAAACAAAGTTTTAATAAACTGTTTTAAAATAATTTGAGCAGTGCTTGGTAATAAAATCATTCCTGTTGTCCTTCTTCCCAATATTCCACAGATTGCCAATGGACAAAGGGATCTTATTGAATCATACAGTGTAAAAAAGAGGCATTTTATTGGGAATACAAGCATGGATGCTTGTTTGGCATTTATCATGGCAAACCATGGGAGAGTAAAACCAAATGATGTTGTGTTTGATCCATTTGTGGGAACAGGTATCTCCCTCCACCCAACCTACATTGCTTCTTTAGAAAAAAATAAAAATGTTTCCTTGCATAGTCTTTCCAGTTTATGTTACTATGTTACATTATATTACTATTTTGCTTAATCATACTTATTTGTTTGGCAATATGGCTTCTTTGTCTGCTGCTTATGTATTTCAGCTTATAAAATGTCTTTCAACAATTTAGAAGAGGTTGCTTTTGTTAACACTTCATTCACATAGAATTAAGTATACATTATCCAACAGAAATTAGACAATGTTTCCAGTTACCCAAAATCAACATACTCCCCTGTCTCTACCCTACAGATTCTTCTTAACTGGTTCCACCAGAAATACACATTTTACCATTTCTAACTTTCTAACTACCTTCAATTCAGTCTTTTTCCTCATTCAGTTCCTGTGGTCATGTGAGCACAACAAAAGCAGGGTGTTTGCAGACCTGTTTTCATGCTTAAGTGGCACAATAGCATATTTGTCATGATTAGAATTATTATGATCTCAGAATAGGTGCATTTGTCATCGGGGGCATGAGAGAGGATGTTTGCTTCAGCAGACTAAGGTATTCAAGGCTAACACTCAGTAATCCTTTCTCTCTGTAATTGTATCAAAGTCTTGCTCACACTTCCTTTTTCTCTGGCTTTTGTGCCATCCTGTAAACGTTTACTCAGGATTTGAATAAGCACAAGTCACTTGCCATGACAGGTCTGCAGGGTTTTTTCAAGGATATCTGCAAGTGAGCTCTTCCGTGGAGTACAACCATAGCTTTTTAATTTTTCTCTGCTGTCTTCATGATATTTCTCCAAGTATGGTTCTGTATCACAGTTCAAAATTATTTCCCATTTTCTTTCTTAGAACATATAGGGTCCTCTTACTTAGTGCCCAGAAAGTAATGAAGTTTAGAAATGGTAACACATGCATTATTATGCTGAAGCAAGACTGGGGAACATGTATCTCTAGATATTGTTGAATCCAACATGTTATGAGGATAAAGTGAAGAAGTACAGACCCATGTGTGTCACACTTATTAGAGGAAAGTTGGGATATGGCTTTGCTGGCTAGAGCTGATGGGCGTCACAGACCAACAATATTTGGAGAACCACACATTCTTCAACCCTGTGGTAGAATATTAGGGCTGCAAGTACAAACGAGCGAATTCTTTGTTCTTTTGCTTCTTTCTGAGTTGTTCATCTTATTGAGCTGTCTGTTGATGTGGAGTGAGGCAGTTGAAACAATGCTTTGGAAAAGGAAAATGCATATATAAAAAGAACAGCCTTGCTTTCAGATGTGTATTTCCAAAGTAGGAAACTGCCTCACTTCATCATATAGCAGGGATGTGCAACTGGACTATAGATGTTACTGGACTGAATGCCTCACCAGGCCTAGGGATGAGATTTGCAGACCCTCATCAGGATAAGGGATGAGATTTGCAGACCAACAATATTTGGAAAATCACAGTTGCCCAACCCAGTTTTATAGGATGATACATTAACATCTTCCTTCCATTGGCATTTTCTAATGTACCACAAGATGGCGCTTATTATTAGAGATGTAAATTAAAAAAATCACAAGGAACTGTTTCTATAGTACTTATATAAATGTAATAAAAGTACTATAGAAACAATTCCTTGTGATTTTTTTTAAAAATTAACATCTCTAATGACATATTAACATATACAGTAAGTAGAAACTGACTAAGCTTTCTTGTGTCTCCTAGAATTTTGAACTGAGCTGATGCTAAACATAAGATTTATTTTATGGGTTATTTTCAGATATAGGTTCTTCTTTTTGCCCTGCCAGAAATATAGTACACCTTTTTTTAAACACATGAGTTTAAAAACGTTTTTGCCAGGTAATCTGTTTTAACTGTGTGATAGGAACTACAACCATCTAACTTATAAATCCAAACCTCTATTTCAAAAGCTTTAGCTGTTACCATGGCAACCTAAATTTTGTGAAACTTGAAAAATCTTGGACAAGCCTTGCAATGGAATTTTTAGATTTGCAGTAAAATTTGTAGACCATATGTAAAGTCCATGCTGTCCATCTCTTTATACCGAGCAAAACAAGAGTTGCATCAGATATTAAGGATGATATTTTACCAAATTAGATGTGTATGTTCCTTGCAACTCAACTTTTGTTATTTATTTATTTAGATGGTGGCTTAAAATGTGGGACTGGATACATGAAGCTTATTCTGTTGATCAATGGAACAGGGAATGGGTGATTTTTCCTTTCTTCCCCATACATCCTCAGAACCATCACCAGAGGGTAAAGAAACTGCATAGGGGCAGGTTTGAGGTAGCAGAGAGGCTGTAAGGATGAGACAAAGACAGTCTCTTTATACTAGTGATGGAGAAGTACCACAACTTTGGATTTAGGTCTTGGTTTGATGGTCACTTAATCTTATCAGCTGCATCAGCATTGGTTTATTCACTATAGAATAGATCAGTCTCTGAGAGTTTGTAGAACTTAGATTTTTTAGATACTGCATTTTGAAAGAGAAGGCAGTCATCTCTTTTCTTTGTCTTTCAGGCGGACTACTTATAGCATCAGCACACTTTGGAGCCTATGTATGTGGAACAGATATAGATTACAGCACAGTTCATGGACTAGGTATGTTCTTTCATTACATTAGATAAGACGTTCATTTTGTATGTTCCAAAGCAACATCCATATTTTAGGAAACTGCATGAGTGCATGACTCTGGTACATGAGTTGAGGTGAAATTATGGATAATCATTTTTAAAAAATCCTATTAGACATGCAGTATTTTGGGTCCAGACATCATCTCAAATGAGTGCCTTTATTTTCTAAATCATTTTGATTGGCCACTCCTTTTCTTTATTTTAGAAAGTGTATTGACTTGTTACATTGGCATCATAGATATTTTGCTGTAATGCAAAATCCATAGAAAATCACTTGTGTCTAGTCTGTCTTTGTACTGTCATATTGGGATGTGATAGCCCGGGACAAGCCTGCACATAGTTGACTTTCTCTCTTCTAGGAGTCCTGTGCCTCATACATCTCCCGTATGATGTGAAGTGTGATCCCCACACTACTGTAGAGCTGCATGTGATATAACAGATGCCCTGTTCAGCACACTTTCATCAGCAGGAGTACCTAGCCCTGTTCTTTCCTCCATGGTTTCCCTCACATGAAATGTGTTTGAAATATGTCTAAAGAGTACAGTTCTTGTAACATAAGCTTTTGTAAACTTGGTCTACTGCATCTGAAGAAATAGACCAACTCTCTGAAAGCTTATGCTACAGTGACTTTCACTCAGCCTCAAAGGTGCTACAACATCACTTTGCATGCTGCTATTTTCAAAAACCCATAAAGAGCCTCCACAGTAACGTGAACTGCACTAAAGAAGATGTGATGTTAACACATGAACAGGCCTGGAGTGACTGACAAATTCTATATAGGTGGAGCAGGACAAATTCTACCAGTGGGAGGATGCCCAAGTTTCACCTCTACATGTTTTCAAAAAGCATGCAAAGAGCATACATGAATTACATTCACTCCTTTTGTTTCTTGTTTAAATGTCCAGCATTCCCCTTAAGTATCACTGCAGTTGTAGAGGATTATGTCCAACTAAGATAGAAAGTACTGCCATAATTATGAAAGACAGATAGATAAATAGAAATTATTGCCATAATTATGCCTGAATAGATAGAAAGTATTTATTTACTTTCTTATACTGCGTACCAAATGAGTTTAGATAGATACAGTGTCTTGTATCTGTTATGGCTGATATGGGGCTACTCGTATTTAGGTGATATGCTTGATAGCTTTAAACTAGAAGTGCTCACCAGGGATTATTTATAAGAGAGGAAACTAAGTGAACTACAGTAAGAAAGAAGAAAGAATGATCATCCATTATTATTTTGATCTAGCCTGTCATGCATTTGAATTTTATTTTCTTCACAACTCATTGCACCAAGGCAAAGCCAGCAGGAAGAACCAAAAGTGGAGAGGGCCAGATGAAAATATCAGAGCCAATCTTCGTCAGTATGGTTTGGAAAAGTACTACCTTGATGTATTAGTTTCTGATGCATCAAGGACCATATGGAAGAAGGGAGTGCAGTTTGATGCAATAATCACAGACCGTAAGTTGTTCCATCACTTAAAATATGTATGATTCATAAGTGCAGTGTGTAGTGATGTTGATAATGGAAATATTTACAAGCTTGTCATATAGTTTACTGTGTAATTTTCTAAAAGGAACATTAGGATATTCACACTCAGGAAAAAAGAATTGCAGGCTATTTGTAAGAGCCCTGGTGGACTAAGAACCACTTAGTTCAAGCTGTCACATATTTATTTTATTTTATGTAAATTAGATCTTTCAAGAACAGTTTTCATTAACTTGAAAATGCTAATGGCATAAGAGCTTTTTAAGCATATTGCAATTTTCTATGATTACACTTCCTTTCATACCAGATAATGTGGTGCTCCTGCCTTGCTGGCCCTGTTTAATTGCAAATTTTATGCTGACATTTGGAATCTCCATATTGAACCTGACAGGTATCATAAGTAAAGATGTAATATGCAATACAGTTTTTCTGCATTGTGACCACCTGCTGGTATCTACCAGATATGAATTAATGATTTACATGAGTTGCTGTACTATTTAAATCTACTTTGAATATGTGTGTTCTTCTGAATAGATATGTTATTACCAGTCCCCTTTAGGAATGATTTGAGGATTTTTGTTTTGGTTTGGTTTTGGTGTGACTCCATTTGGTTCATTGTAGAAGTCATGGTGATTTTGCTTTTACTTACAGGAGTGTTTCTTTGGTTTCTATTTTGATTACACATAAAATTAACACATTAAAGTACTCCTTAAAACTTTTCAAACATCCTAAGAATTCTATTCCAGGTTTCCCATACCTAGGATCAAACATTGATGAGAATGGTGACTGTAGTCAAGAATTAAGAAAGCTGGGAATGGGAAGGGCAGCTATGAAAGAACTAGAAAAGATCCTAAAGAGTAGAGATATACATCTAAGCACCAAAGTTAAAATTGTCAAAACGATTGTATTCCCCATCACAATATATAGATGTGAGAGGTGGACAGTTAAGAAAGCAAACAGAAAACAAATTTCATTTGAGTTGTGGGACTGGAGAAGAGTGCCTAGGATATTGTGGACTGCCAAAAAGATAAGCAAATGGGTCTAGAACAGATTAAGCCTGAAATCTCCTTGGAAGCTAAAATGATCAAATTGAGGCTGTCATATTTCAGCTACATAATGAGAAGACATGGATCACTGGAAGAGACAATAATGCTAGGAAAGGTAGAGGGTAGTAGAAAAAGAGGGAAACCACATGCCAGATGGATAGACTCAATCAGAGAGGTCACAGGCATGAATTTGCAAGAACTAAGCGGAGAAATGGAGGATAGGGTTATTTGGAAATGTCTCACCCACAGGGTTGCCAAGATTCAGGGTCAACTCGAGAGCAGCTAACTACAACAGTAACAAGCAGGAAGAAATGAGGGTTTCACTCAGGAGCCAGTGACCATTGGGTTTTGAGCGAGGGCTAGAAACAGAGGGCTTAAATGCAAATGAAACAGGTCTAAAAACAAAAGGGAAAAAAGCAAGTATCAAAAGTCAGAGGGCAGGATCCTATCTAGTCAAACTGGGTACACAATGGATTATGGTGTGTTTTGACATTGTTGCCCAAGCAGAAGTTGTGTATTCTGAATCGAGATCACTACATGTGCAGCAGGAAGCAATAAAGCTTCCATGTTTCCATGCCATCAGTATTCAGTAGGTTCTAGACTGGTTTGGTTTAAAAAAAAAAGTTGTCTGTTGAAATCATTTTCAGAAAGAGCTGTGCCAGCATTGAGATGCTGCAACATAAGTGTTAGCCAGATCAAAGTGGAGTTTGGTCAAGTGGCTGTTTCTGTGGAGAAAGCACTCTCTGATTTCACACTTAGCAAAAACAACAGGGACATTTGTGGCAATGTGATCCTATACAAATTTTTCAGAATGAAGTACCACTGAGTCAAATACAGTCAATTTCCAGGTAGTTGGGTATCAAATTTATTATAACATAAATTGATGGGAATGGAATGTGGAGAAGGATTTCTCCCAGTGACTTAAGTTGATAGGCAGATTCATGTGCCAGGAAGTTGTCTTTTTAGTTTCCAGATTCCAGGCTGTAGTAGACAATCTATAGACCATTTGAACCCTCTGACCTGATTTTGTGTTCCCCAGAAGGCTCCCTCCATTCCCCCCCCCCCTCAATAAAGAGATAATCTTGCTACTGGAAGAATCCTCCAGAAGCTATAATTCTCCTTTAAAACAAGCATTTCTATGCTTTGTTTTGACAAAAAAATAAAGAGTTTTTTTAGGAAAACAGAATTGGACTTCTGGTTGGATCAAAGTGAAGTGGACCTCAGGGTTGGAAATAGTCCCCATACTTGCTAATACAGTCTGCCTCTGACCTAGTCATATACGGCTGCGATCATTAGTCCTTTGAATTAGGCCACTGTCTACTAGTCAGAGTAGTTACTGTAACAATGGAGTTCGAGGTTCCAGTAAATTCTGGAAACTTTTGTGAGAACTGTGCTCAGTATTTTGTAGTGTAGCTGATGTTTTTGGAACATTTTTACTGATGCATGTTATTTATTTGTTCTGTGTAGCTCCCTATGGAATACGAGAAGCTACTAGAAGAACTGGTTCACAAAAGGAGATGGCTAAAATGGCAGAAAGAGGGTAGGTGAACCTTGGTTTGGGAATGCAGATGCTAGAATAGAAAGCTGGATGTAACTTCTACAAGTATTTCTTTTTTAAAATAATAATTTTTATTACTTAAAATAACACATATACCATATCTGTTCCATACTTTATTTATTTATTTGAAGTATTTATATACTTGTAAATACTATTATGCTGGATTGTGTTTTTATTGTGAAATTATAATTCTTTATTTAAATAAATGCAAACAATTATGTATCTAGTATCAAATTAATTATATTTTAAAATGCTACCTAGCACTGAAAATCACATCTCCATTTCCTCAAATTATCATCTGAGTGACATCCTTTTTGACCTGTTAAAATTTGCGGCTGAATACCTGGTGATTGGAGGAAGATTAGTCTACTGGCTTCCTGTGTACAAACCAGAGTAAGTATAATATTTAAAAATATGAATGTCTTGGATCTGGAGTATTCTCATACATGGCTCATGACATTCTAAGAGGATGGCTCAGATTTTAATCATATTTGATGAAGAGAAAAGCCTGAAAATGTTAAAAAAAACCACTTGGGATGCCTATATTACAATTTTAAACATGATTATGTGATGATAACTTCAACTGATAGCTATTTTTTGTGCCTAGGTGTTTGGAAGCAGCAGAAATGGAGTTCTGCTGACCTAACTAGTGTCAGAATGATACTGAAAAACAGTTGTTTGGGCTGTATAGTACTTTACTAACAGCTCTTGAATATATTAGCAGTGAGTGACACTTAAGAGATTTGAATGCATCTGTGAATGAAACAGATACAATTGCAATTAATTGGGATTTTCTTCATAAAGAAGTTACAGACTGGGAAGTATGTATTCATTTTCTTACATCTGTATCCTGCACTTCCATCCATGACCTCAGGATGGCAGTAGTATATTTGATGGATTAGGGCTGAAAAACAGCTAAGCATTATATAAAGACAATTTTTATTTGAATGTTCATTGGCAGACAGTTTTCTGTAATCACTTTAAGTGACTTGGGTGCTGAAGTACAGAAGAAATTTCCATGAAACATACTCTTCCCATTACAGCCAAACTTTCACCTGCATCATGTCTTTTGTTTTGTTCTCCCTTTGTGTCACACATGTGGCTTTGGATTCTGAAAGCAATTAGCGCACATTGTCTCTGGGAAATTTAATAAGACTATGAACCATGTGGAAGTGTGTAGTCTAATTCAGTTTGAATCAGCCCCTCTGGCTGTTCTGTTTCAGATTCACATATTACAGTTCATGAGCTCTTATATAATAGCCCTTTGACTGTTTTATTTTTTCCAGATATACAGAAGAGATTATACCCCGGCACCCATGTCTGAAACTTATTAGCAACTGTGAACAGACACTTTCCAGCCACACGTCAAGATACCTGATAACCATGGAAAAGGTGAAAGAATTTGAGGTAATTGTTTTGATGAGCTTGTGTGCTAAACAGCAGTTGTCAGATAATGGGTTTTTCCTACTATACAAGTTTAAGGCATTTAGTATACCAGCCAAGGTGCAGTAAAGCATTTTTATATGTTGATTTTAGAAGGTTTGTAAAACAGACATAAATGTCAAAACAGGAATTGAAAGCACATTCTTTGCTGATGGACCTGGGGAGCAGTAGTTGAAGGGAATGTTTTTGTTGCTTTTTACATATGTATGTTGATTTAAAAAAATCTTATTAATGGGAACAGTTTTATTTTTGATTCCAGTTTTATTATTACAGTTGTAATAATAACTTGTTACAATTACAGGTAATATAGTACTAAATTTTCTTTATAAATGTTTGCTCATTGGTTTGATTTTCAAGAGAATGATTCAATGTGCTTCTTGGCTGTCCGCTACCAGGCAGGATCTTCTTGTCACATAGTCTCTGTGGCTCCTCAGATGATGCCTTTTTCCATGCTTTTCAATATATGAAACCTTGCAGAAGAATAAATAACATCAAAAGGAACAGGAAAGAAAACAGATAAAATTTGAGTACTAATGTATACAGGTAGCACAAGGAAATACATATTGTCTTCTGAAAGCAGACTAGCTTTAAAGCATCTTAAGAAAAGTGAGTAATGACATTTAGTATCCTCTTAGATGTTTAACAGTGGGATCATTAGGTATGTACTGTTTCATCTTGTCTGGATAGATATAGTAATATATGGTTCCTAACTTTTCCAGAGGTTCTTTTTTTTGTCATCTAATTTATGAGTTTTAAGATAATCTAGATGGGATTCCTGGCTATAAGTTTCAGAAAGCAGAAGCTATATTTAGCTGAATTTTTACAGACTTGATTATCAGCTTTAACACACTTTCCTTTTAAAATTTATGTGGGTAAATAACATCCAGTTAACACAAGTGAAAAAAATATTAAAATCATCTGTACCAGGGAAATACTGGTATAAGTGAAACAACTGAATTATTAATCTTTAATAATAAATTTTAAATAAAACTCTTTATTGATTTGCTGGTGAAATGTCAGGAATAAACTCTTCTAGAACATGGCCATATAGCCCCAAAAACCCACAAAAATCTATGGATTCTGGCCATGAAAGCCTTCGACTTCACAAAACTCTTTATTGCTGGTTGGACATTGCAATTCAATATACCTTTGATTTAAGGCAAGTTTAATTCCCAGTAAAAGCATAAGATTCTAGCATTTTGATAGTCTGGCTTAGTATAACATCAGAATATCTTAAATTTGCTCTTAATATTATTGCCCCGTTTAACAGTAGGCTTGTCTAAGATCAATTAGTAGGACCCTTCAGTTTTAACCAGATTCAAGAGATGACACCTACCCTCCCCCATTTAGAATCTCTTTGTATTTGAAACAACAACAACATGGATTTATGTGCTTTATATTTGAATTGTTTTGCATATGATTTTAAAAACTGTCAAAATATTTTCCTTGCTACATTTTTGATATACTGATAAGGTTACATCTTAATCTGCAATTGCCATCATCACCATGTTGGTTGAGATGAAGCGAGTTAAAATACATTGCATCTGGAGAGCACTAGATTGGGGGAAAGCTGTTTTATCTTTTCAGTGTGTGTGAGTGTGCTTGTGTATTCAAACGTGCTTCATGTTTACGTGTCTTGCTTCCATCAGTATGGCATTTGACATGACAATATTTGAATTTTTTCACCAAAACTGAAATAATGCAGATACATTATATTTGTTAACTGACAAGCTAAAAAGTATTCCCCTTCTCCTGATTGTTTTTTTTTCTTTCAAGATAGTTTTCTAATAATGAACATAAAAACTCTTTAGCACTGAAAATTAGGTTTATTCTTATTCCTGCATTCTTATTATCTCCTCTACCAATACAGACCCAATAATAATAATAATAATAATTTTTATTTGTTTACCACTTTTCCAAAGATCAAAGCGGTTTACAGTCGATAAAACCAAGTACATAAAACCAAGTAAAACACATCTCATAAAAATTCATATTACAAATATACAATGTATAACACTAAAAACTCCAACATAATCATTCAAAGGATAAAGCAGAGAATCGATGGCAACAGAATACACACCTTCATTCTTCAGGGGGGAAGGCTTGACAAAAGAGAAGGGTTTTCAATCTCTTTTTAAATTTTTCTAGGGGGGTTGTCAGACGGAGCTCCTTGGGAAGATTATTCCACATCCGCGGGGCCGCCACTGAAAAGGCCTTTTGGGAAATGGAGACATATTTGGATGAAGGGACTTCCAACAGATTCTTCCCAGATGTTCTGAGTGTGTGGGGCAGATTATATGGGGGGATGCAGTCCCTCAAGTAACTCGGGCCCAAGCCATATAGGGCTTTATAGGTAATAACCAACACCTTGTATTGCGCTCAGAAGCGAATAGGCAGCCAGTGAAGATTTTTCAGAATGGGTGTTATATGGTCAAACCTAGATGCCCCGATGACCAGTCTGGCTGCCATATTTTGTACTAACTGTAGCTTCCGAGCATGGTACAAGGGTAGCCCCATGTAGAACGCATTACAGAAATCTAAGCGAGAGGTTACCAGAGCATGTACTACAGTTTCAAGGTCCCTTTGGCCCAGGCAGGGTCGCAGTTGGCATATCAACCGAAGTTGATAGCAAGCACTTCTGACCGTCGCATCTACTTGAGATGTCAGTTGTAGGAATGAGTCCAGAAGTACTCCTAAACTGCGAACTTCGTCCTTCAGGGGAAGTGTGACCCCATTCAGGACAGGTGGATAAATTTCCTTTCTAAGGCCTGGGGAACCTATCACCAGTACTTCCGTTTTCTCTGGATTCCGACTGAGTTTGTTTTCCCTCATCCAGCCCATTACTGACTCCAGGCAGGCATTCAGAGGAGAGACGCCATCCTTAGTCACTGCATCAGTCGGAGACACAGAGAAACATATTTGGATGTCATCAGCGTACTGATAACACCGCGCCCTGTGTCTCCGGATGATCTCTCCTAGCGGTTTCATGTAAATGTTAAAAAAGTGGGGGACAGAATCGCTCTCTGAGGGACACCAGATGTCAGTTCCCTCTTAGAGGAGCAAGTGTCCCCCAACTGCACCATCTGGAATCTGCCAGAGAGGTAGGAATGGAACCACTGGAGCCAGGGCCCCCGATGCCCAACTCTCTCAGGCGTTCCAGAAGGATACCGTGGTCAATGGTATCAAAAGCCGCTGAGATGTCCAAAAGCACCAACAAGGTCACACTTCCCCCTGTCAATGCCCAGATGGAGATCATCAACTAAGGCGACCATGGCAGTCTCAACTCCATATCCCGCTCTGAAGCCAGTTTGAAATGAGTCCAGATAATCTGTTTCATCCAAAACTGCTTGGAGTTGGAAGGCGACCGCCCTCTCGATCACCTTACCTAAAAACGGCAACAATGAGACCGCACTGTAGTTATTCCTTACCAGGGGGTCCAGGGAGGGATTTTTGAGCAACGGTTTAACTATTGCTAGTTTTAAACTTGATGGAAATTTTCCCTCCCTGAATGATGCATTGATTATACGTTGTAATAATGATGTTACTGCATCACCACCCTGGGCGGTCAGCCAAGAAGGACAGGGATCGAGAGAGCATGTTGTCTTTCTAACACTTCCAAGAAGCTTGTCCACTTCATCAGTATGAACAAACTCAAAGTGATCCAGTTTAATAGAGTCCACAGAAGCTCTGGACACCTCTTCTGTTGTTTCTGTTGAAATGCCAGCGTCGAGATCAGCCCTTATCTGAGAGATTTTATCTGCAAAGAAGTTGTTGAAATTGTCACAGCAGGCCTTGGTTGGTTCTAAAATAGGGTTCAGAGTAGGAGGAAGCTGAGTCAGCTCCCTGACCACCCTGAACAGCTCTGCTGGACGTGACTCTGCAGACGCAATACGTGCAGCATAGAAAGAGTTCTTTGCTGCGCCTATTGCCACTCCATAAGACTTCAAAAGAGCCTGATGGAGTGTCTTGTCGGATAAGCACTGGTGTCTCAGCCAGCTGCGCTCTAGTCGTTGCGCGGCCCGCTTCATTTCCCAGAGCTCTTCTGTATACCAGGGTTTCTTAATGGAAGCGGGCCGGAAAGGATGCTTAGGAGCGATACTGCATATAGCCTTAGAAAGGTCATTATCCCAGATGTTGGTCAGGACATCAACAGAGTTGCCATCAGATCCAACCATAAACCCCTCTAAGGCTTCTTGGAACCTTTTGGGTTCCATCAGCCTTCGAGGATGGACCATCCTCATAGGTCCCCCACCCCCGGGGGGGATTTGGGTAGTTGCCTTAAGTCGGACCTCAACCAGGAAATGGTCCGTCCATGACAGAGCAGAGGTATTACATACCTCTGCCCACAGATTATCCCAATCCATACTAAAGACGACATCAACCGTATTACCTGCGCAATGCGTTGTACCCGAGACTAGTTGGGACAGGCCCATGCCCATCATGGAAGCCATGAACTCCCGAGCTACACCTGTCAAGTCCTGTGTGCCGGCCTCGAAAGGGATGTTGAGGTCCCCTAGAACAAGAAGTCTGGGAGACTCCAGCACCAGTTCCAAGACCAGCTGTGTCAGCTCGGCTAGGGAGTCTGTTAGGCCACGGGGTGG
Organism: Sceloporus undulatus; assembly: GCF_019175285.1. NCBI lineage: Eukaryota > Metazoa > Chordata > Lepidosauria > Squamata > Phrynosomatidae > Sceloporus > Sceloporus undulatus. Next base: position 100,316,962 of record NC_056522.1, on the reverse strand, counting down.
ACGATAGACCAACAAAATCCTCAGACTGTCCCTAGCCTTCAGGGTCAGGTAAATACACTAGATAAAGTCCATTTTCCAGCTGGAGTTCCTGGTCAAGGTAAGAGTGTTCTTGTGGACTACGGCAACACCTCCCCCCCGCCCACATGTCTGGTCTGCTCCTTAACAGTATACCCGGATGGGAGAGCCTGTGCCCACACTGCATAGAAGTCATTTATGTTACTTTCCCCCTCAAGTTATAAATAGATAGCTCTGTGGGACTTCCTCAGTTCAGGTGTTGTTGGGAACATTAACAATATAATGTGTCATGGGCTCAGATAGACATGAATGTGTGGAGAAGAGGGACTTACTTATTGTTGTGTTCAGGTTTCAAGAGATCCTGTATCTTTGACGCAGATACATGTTCTCACAAAAGTTAGATACAGGATATAATTTTAAAAAATAGACAAAAATAAAATAAAAGAGCAGCTGTTTATTCAGTTGGCTGTAAAAATATCCAGCCTGCCTGAAGGTTTAAAAACTATTAACCGTTCCTCCTTCTGTGCACCAAGCACCTTGTTTCCACTGAGTTGCTTTATCTGCATAGACAAGGTGTGCCTGTTGGCATGCTGACATTTCATCAGACACCTCTGAGGGCCTAGGTTTAAACAAAATTTCAAGCACATATAATTCTTTACCAATTTAAAAATAAACCTTTTTTGGTTTACTTGACATCATATTAATTTGGGCCCCAGAGATGAAAAAGAAAGCTCTAACGGAAGCAGTGGGTCTCAGCGCAAAACAATTCCTGTGTTAGCTAAGTAGGGCACCTATGCAACAACAAACAAAATATTCACACATAGGAATCAGTGAGGTGTGTCCTTGACGGGCTGGCAATTTTTGCTTTAAGAGGTTGATTTGAAATTGAAATACAGCAGCTGCACATAAATTGCTCATATCATAACTAGTTTTTCACAGTTCTAGTTGTGTGCATGCTTTACCATGGGAGAGATGATAAGGGACATGATCCCAGTATGGTGCCTCATTTAAAAAACAATACTGAAAACTTCAAGGATGGTGGACAGTGTCCTCTCTTGAATTGTAAGATACTGAAATTTTTTTTTTTATTCTGAAGGGCTTTTAAAACAGAACTTTTTTTTAAAAAATGGGCTGGGGTTGCTATATTTTAAACTGAACTGTTTTTAATGGCTTTAAAAAAAATTAAATTTCATTTTATCCTTTTAACTGTGTTTTAATACTGTGTTCTAATATTGTGAGTTTTTTAATTATAGGATGGGGGACACCTGGCTTAATGAGACTACATGTGAAAGGGATTTAGGGGTCTTAGTAGACCACAGATTGAAAAAAGGCCCATGCGATTCTAGGCTGCATCAATAGAAGTGTAGTGTCTCGATCATTGGTCCCCAAACTGTGCCCTTTAAGAAATTTTGGACTTCAGCTTCCAGAAGTCTCAGCCATTTTGGCCAATAGTCTGGCATTCTGGGAGCTTGTCCGGGACTGCTGCCAGCAATCTCTGACTTATGCTGATAACCAAGCCTGCAGCCAACACGTGTAGGCAAAACAAACCTTGTGGAGAAGCAGTCAAAGAGCAAGCCGAGGAAACAAGCCGGTGTCAGGGTTGCAGAAAGTCAAGCGTGCCGAAAGACGAGCCGAAGTCAGGAAGCCAGAAAGCAGCGTGGTCAAAACAGTCCGAGGTCACAATAGCCAAGAGATAACAAAGGTCCGGTCCGAGGTCAAGGTAGCAATGTGCACAAGATGTCTGAGCTCGAGCGACCAGCAATCACACCAAGGGCTCATGCAATAAACTCTAGCAACAAACTCAGCCCCTCTTCCTTAAATCAGGGAAGCTCTCCCTCGAGCCACCTGGCTGGTTTGCTAACTGTCTTTCTGCAATCCCCCTGGATCTGCGCCTGCAAGCACTCTCGGCCCTTCTCTCCTGATAAGAAGGTACTTGCAGGCATGCCTCGTCTCCTGAATCACCACTAGGCTGTGGCACCATAGAAGGCCTTTCCTCAGCCTAGGACTGGTTGGAACTCCTGCTCTGGGACTGGGGAAGCACAGCTGGGGCCTGGCAGAGCAGAACTAACACCTGGCGTAGCCTCAATCAGCCCTTGCTCTGGAGGAGGCTCTTCCTCCTCCTCCTCCTCCGAGAGCTCATCTTGGCTGGCCATGACAGAGCTGAAGTCCAAAATCTCTTAAAAAGCACAGTTCGGGGACCACTGACCTTCAAGGGAAGTTATTGTGGCACTTTATTCTGCCTTGGTCAGGCCTCACCTGAAATACCTTGTCTAATTCTGGGCACCACAAATGAAAAAGCACGCTGAGAAGCTGGAGCATATCCAGAGAAGGGCAACCAAAATGGTGAAGGGCTTGGAAACCATGCCCCATGAGAAGAGATTTAAGGAGCTAGGTATGTTTAGCCTGGAGAAGAGAGGTTAAGAGGTGATATGATAGCCTTGTTTAAATATTTAAAGGGATGTCATATTGAGGATGGAGCAAGCTTGTTTTCTGCTGCTCCAGAAAACAGGACCCGGAACAATGGATGGAAGCTACAGGAAAAGAGATTCCACCTCAACATTAGGAAGAACCTCCTGACAGTAAGAGCTGTTCAACAGTGGAACACACTCACTCGGAGTGTGGTGGAGTCTTCTTCTTTGGAGGTCTTTAAACAGAGGCTGGATGGCCATCTGTCAGGGATGCTTTGATTGAAAGTTCCTGCATGGCAGCGGCTTGGACTGGATGGCCCTTGTGGTCTGCTCATTGTGTCCAGTCATCAGAAATATCAATTGACGCTGAAAAAACAATGAATAAATGTCACAAGCATAGCATATAATTTGCATTACCAGTATATCTTCCAAAGGGCTTCCATGTATTTATAGTCACATACATTCTAATCATAGTATCATTGCTGGCAAATTTACCTGTTATGTTGTGCTATGGCATTTTCCATAACTAGTATTCTAAGTATTTTTTTCCTTTTCCTTTTTTGTTTTTTTAATGCCTTAGGCTGCAAGTAAGGTTTTAAGAGGTTTTTAAAAACAGTTTTGTTCTGAATTTCTGTTGAAAATTGCATCCAGGTTGATTGGTCAGATTTTCAGATCTCAGCACAGTTTGGAATATAAGTGCCTATTTTAGGGCTGCTAACACATAATAATCTTCTCTTGAGAATGTTTGACTAGCATGTTGTGCTTCTTTTATACTCTGCATTCTCTCAAGGATTTACCAACATAATCTTTCCTTTGCTGATTGTAACCTCTCAATATATGGGTTGTTTCAGAAATCAGATTTATAAGCATGTGCGATTTAATGCTTCCAGATATGTATGTTTGCATATTTTGCTTCTTGTAGATTATATATGATGACTTTTGCTAAAATACAGTAAAATAGTCCTGATATTTTGCTCCCTTAGTGGGCTTTCTATGAAGTATGAATTCAGGAATAATTGAAAAAAGAAAATATTACAAAATATTGCAAAATTACAAACAACATGACTGATTTGTTACTGGTATCAGTCATTATTTTCTTTGTGCATACATGGTACATGCATGCTAGTGTGTAATCTTTAACTCTTCAAATATATACTTGTATCTCTCTCAGAAGTAATCCGTTTTAAGCATTCTTGTGTGTATAAAGTTTGAAAAAAAATATTATGGAAACTAAGGTGTAATGCTCTGTTTTACCAAATATCTGATATAGCCCTCTGGTGAAACTATTGCATTTTGTACAGTTATTTGAAATGGTCAGTTTGTTGTTGTTTTTAATCATCTATCACCCTTTTAAACAATTATTGTATGGCTGAATATAATAAATCACTGCAACCACTAGAGTAGATATCTTTAAAGGTGTGTGAAAGGGAGTTTGAAATTAACTAAATGCAAATGAAGGACAGATTCTCTGGTTAATTAAAAATGGGAATGCAGTATGACCCCTGTATCTGTGGATATTCTAAGAAACCTTGTGGATACCTAAGATCTAAAATAATAGGGAACTCTATTATTTTCAGTGAGACAAATGCCTTCTGACAAATGAGATGAATGACTTCTACCATGGCATCACACTGGAGGACCTAGAAATGCTTAGAGAGAACACTTGTCTGGGCTTTTTTAGGTCCTCCAGCACAATTCTGTGGTATGCTTGGGCTCTAAGTAGAATATTATATTGGAGGATGTAGAAATGCCTAGAGAAAACATATTTTTCAAGTGGTAAGTGAAACCACGGATACAGAATTCACAGATATGGGAGTTGTACTGAAAACAACCCCAATCTTTTCTTTGAAAGCATGCTGGGAATGGAGGCAGGAGGAAGGAGTACATAAGCTTAAATTTGACTTCTTATGATAATTTTTAGGATAAGTTTGACCTCACAGGATAATCCTATTTTATTGTTGTGTCAGAATGTGGCTGATGTCAGATACCTGGTGATCCCTGTGTCAGTCTGTCTTAAATGAGACATTTGGCTGGAAACTGCATGCACCAGTAAGATAGATAGGGGCACTACATTCATGCCACCAAAGCGTTAAGAGGATTGTAAAATAGTGTGGTGGCTTAGTGGTTAAGACGCCAGTTCTGATGATTGGAAGGTAGTTCAAGGCCCAAGTGCCCCATGATTGGGTGAGCTCCCGTCACTAGTCCTAGCTTCTGACAGCCTAGCAGTTTGAAAGCTTGCAAATGCAAGTAGATATATAAGTACCATTTGGTAGCAAGGTAACAGTGTACGGTGCAGTCATGCTAGCCACTTGATCACCTGAGTTGCCGTCGGACAACGCTGGCTCTTTGGCTTTGTAACAGAGATGGGTACTGCCCCCTACAGTCAGTTACGACTAGACATTCATGTCAAGGGAAAACCTTTACCTTTAAAATGCTGTTAAGCTACTTGTGTGTGTTTTACTTTGTTAGAATCATATGTTTGTTTTTAACTTTATATATATCCTGGAATTTTAATTTACATGAGTTTTTACTTTCATTTCTGTCTTATAAGCAGATTTGAGTCTGACCTTTCAGAAAATGAGGGGATATATATAAAGCAACAATACAATGCAATTACTACGGTTCAGATGCATTTCAGTTTTTATAAAATCTTTGCTAACCAAACATGTAAGAGTTTCAGATAACTTTTAATAGAAAAATTAAGAGTTACATTAATATGGGCTCCCTGTGACTTATTTATAAGGCAAAAGTGAAATGAAAGAAGGATCATTTTTCATTTCATCATTGTTTGTGGAATGAGTCTTGGGTCTGTGAAAGCTTATGCCATAATCAATGTGTTTAAAATACTGCAGACTTTAAAATGCTGCAAGACCCTTCCTGTTTTTACTCACTGGAGGAGCTGCATAGTCAAGGTTGAAGGATGATGGGAATTGTAGTCCAACAAGATTTGGAGGGCTCCATGTTTCCCACTCCTACTTTAGAATGAAATAGCTTGACTGTGATCCAACATTATTGGGCTGTGAGAGAGGTAGAAGTGATGGGATATTTGCAACAGTACTGGTTAACCATTCAAAATGCTTAACTGCTAATGCAGCACTTCTTAGGATTAAGCCATATGTATATTTTTGGTTTGTAATTGTCTACTACTTAATTATTTTGGGGAAATGTTCTTGTGTCAAACTAGGACAATACAAAGAGCATGTCTGAACAATTCACTTTTAATACCATATAGGATGAAGACCATGATTTCCACATATTGGAAAGTCAGTACCTGCCATACAAAAGTCACAATTCCTTTCGTGATAAATATTTCAGTGGAGTGACAAAAAGGATTGCCAAGGAAGAAAAAGACAGTCAGAAATAATTTTTTAAAAGGAAAGAAATCTACAAGCAAAGAACCATGAGGCTATTAAAACATCTGGACCTCAATATTATGTGGATACTTCAGAGAACAAATACTGTTTTTAATTTTTTAAAACTCCAAGCAAAAACCACAACATAAATTCAGAACAGTTCTATTTCATTAACTTTGTTTATACCAGATTATTGCACAATTTTTTACTCTTATTTAATTTATTTTTGTACTTTAAGTTCTAATGATAATGGACTACAACCTTTGTCACTATTATTCTTTTAGCCCATTACTGCTAACAAAAACTAGTAGTATTGTTCGGCTTTTTAAACTGTGAACATCTGGAAGTCTTAAATAGACAAGTTTTTTTGTTGTTGTTATTAGGAAGATCTATTTCATTTACTTTTTTCTTTTGTAACTTATGTATAATAAAGTCTTCAAAGATTGTTATGAGTTTTTTAAATTGTGTTGCATGCCACAGTACTTTATCATTTCTTACTGACAATTCCATGGTAAAACACACAACACACACGCAGCTTTCATCTAGGATCCAGAAGCTTTTAAAGCTCATAAATTATTTATACATATAAAGCTCATTTGTATCTTGGATCTACTATCACCTTTTTAAAAAGAGCTGTTGCTGCTTCTAATTTTCTAATTATTTTAGATAATTTTATTGATACTTTTTAAAAATTATTTATCAGTTCTGCTACTTGACTTAATTTACATTTAATCTGAGGAAACAGACTGAAGTTTACAAAAGCTCATGCTACCAACCTGTCTTCCAGTTAGTGTCAAAGGTGTTACAAGATCCCTTTGCATACTTAATTTATATTGTTATGCAAGGCAGGTTATGAATATTACTTATTAGAAATAAATAAGCATCCATTCTCAAGTACACTATTTCATCATGCCCCACCTCTGGATTACGATTCAGTGGAAAATATCCTTACTAGCATAAATAATGTGGCTTTCTGTTGTGGTGGTTTCTCGCCATTAAAAGCTGCTTTGTAGAAGAAAAAGGTTGATTTTTGTTACATTATGCTAATTTCACCTTTCCCAGCTTCCAATATATTCTTGAGGGTTCTCCAACCCTCCAGGGCTGATTTTCAAGTGGCTGAAGGAGAGAACTTTTGGCAAAAAAAAAAAAAAAAAAAATCTTCCACCTTTGAGTATGAATATTTCGATCTAAGCCAAATGCATTAAAATGACACTGGACATAAAATGTCTGAAGAATCACCCTCAGTGTCACACTAAATTAAAAACAAAGTTAGAAAGACTTTTCTGTGATAGCTGAAAGACACTGAGGGTGGTGTTAAATGAATGTTTCTGAGCAGAGCATTCCAATGATTGAGAAACACCACTGGAAAGTCCCCGACATAATTTGCCAGCCACTGCACACCAGGAAAGGCTGAATAATGGTTACAGGCACAAATCATAACAATTAGTTAATCCATTTATTCCTATCTTTTCTCTTAAGAGCTCAGAGCAGAAATAAAAATCCATAGAGGATGTAGCAGTTCAGTTTCTTTCCCTGTCCAGGATTGTTATTGTTAATACAGTGGTCCCTTGGTATCTGCTTGGGTTTGGTTCCAGGACAACCCATGGATACCAAAATTCATGGATGCTCAACTCCCATTAAATACTATGGTGTAGTAAAATTACATCCCTTATATAAAATGGTAGACTCAAAGTTTGCTTTCAAGATTTGTATATATTTTTCAATATTTTCAAGCCATGGATGGCGGAATCAGTAAATCAGAAATGTGTGGATACAGAGGGCTTGCTGTATGTTTATTGTTGGCTTTCCTTGTTGCTTAGTCCATCTTTCCCCATCCCTTCAGCAAACCTATTTCTATTTTGCAACTGTGAAGATGTGATTGATGTGAAGTGGGTTGAGACATATTCCTCAGTTTCATTAAAGGTTATAAGATAGAAATATTTTTATCTAGGTACTCTTCCCTAGTTTTCAGACATATAATAACAATGATTTAGGAATCCAGCAATCATTTTTCATGATCATATATTGAGTGAAACATTTTAATTAAATTAACATGTTAACCAGCATATATGTAGTGAAATTCTGATTCTTGTAATGGATAAGTCTCAACCTTAACATTCTGGTTTAATAAAAAGGTTTCAATGACACTTTCAGAATGGAGATTTTGATATTCAATAAACATGACTTCGGAATCCAGCAATCATTTTTCATGATCACATAGTTAGTGAAGGAGTTCTGATTCTTATAATGGATAACTCTCACTTGAACATGTTGGGTTAATAAAAATATGTCAATGACACTGATATTTCAATGAGATGACCCCACTTCAATGGCTTTTCCAGGAAAGCAGTGGCATTGCTGAGAAAGCCCAGCTCCCCAACCCAGGCACTGGAAAGTTGGTTTCAAAAACAAAACCTCTGACAAAGAAGGTACCTGAATAAAGGCCTTCTCATTCAGTCTCTGCAAGTTCTCTATGACCTCTTACCTCCCTTGGAGATGAATAGGTTCTTTTTCCTGCCAGAAATTGGTCATTTGCTGCTGTAGCTCAGGGGAGCTTTGGCTTCTCATAGCCAATCTGACTCCAGCCTGTGTTAAATTCCAGTCTCTTGCCCCTGGCGGAGACGGTCTGTTCAGAAGCCTGCTCTGAAATCATTGCCTCTGACAGTTCTTTGGGGTGCTTTGAAGATTTTTCCAGTGTTTTAAAATATTATTTTTGGACCATTCTTTTTTTCTTACCGCTCTTTTATTGCCACAGCGTGCATGGGAAGGAAAGGGATTTGATCTTGCTATACAGAGCAACAGATGTTAGCATGGGGCATTTGTCCCCATGTCTAGAGAGCAAAGGATGCACAATCTCCCTAATACATTTTTAAGGAATTCCCATTTCCCCCCACTGCTAGTAACAGTTTAGTCTGGTTGCTTGCAGAACTATGAGTTGATGTGTTACAAGGATATTATAGTTATAACAAGCAGGGTGTAAACAGAATGGGAGAATGATGCAGCCCTTCAGATGTTATTGGGAGTACAACAACTGTCAGTCCTACCAGCATAGCTAATGGTGAGGATTTATGCGAGTTGCAGTCCGACTCCATCTTGACAGCTGCATTTTCTGGCTATATTTTAGTTATCTTCAAAAGGGCATTTTAAAACATTTTTAGAGGCATTTTTAATGAATTTGTTCAAGTTCTATGTATCTCACTCTTTTCTCAATTCTACATGTTCCCCTCCCCCACAAAACTGTAATACATATTGAATACCCCTTATCCAAAATGCCTGGGGCAAGAAGTGTTCCATTTGTTTGGATTTTTAAAAGATTTTGGAATACTTGCATTTACATATACAAAATGAGGCTGGAAGGAGACTGGGGATCTGTGAAATGGCAAGAATCCAAGCATAGTGCTTGGTATAAATCCATGCTTCCCACCATTCACAGATCCTCATTCTCTCTCCAGCCTCCAGCCAGGTACATAGATCAATAAGTTTGGGATTTTGGATTTCAGAATTCTGGACAAGGGATACTCAACCTGTATAAAAGTAATGAATAATGTTACATGAGTTTTTGAAAATAATGCAAATGGTAAAAAATTACTTACATTGTTGTTGTTCAAGTCATTTCTGATTTATGGCAAATCAAATTATGTTTGCCACTGCCTTCATCTGAGGCTGAGAGTGTGTGCCTTGCTGAAGGTCACCCAATGGGTTTCATAGCTGGTCTCCAGAATCATAGTCCTATACGCAAACCACTACCCCACAATAGATTTTTTCTCTCCTTTAGATCTTTTTTCAAAGTTCTGGTTGCTAGAACACTTGAATCTCTTCACCCATAATCTGTATGTAGCCAGTATATCTGAGAACAGGCAACACTCTTTAGAGGCTGTTATACTTTGCAGGTGCCTTCTAGACATTAACATATGCATAATTAGCATTGTGTGGAATGAAGGTGGGATTCTGCAAGTTTGAAAGCAGCTCTGCATTGTGGTGGCTTGTGCTCATGTCCTGACTTCCCTGTTACCCAATTATATCACCAACAAATGAACACGCATAGATTAATCCCTTAAACACTTTTGAAAATGGAGGTGAATGAACATGCAAGCCCTCACAGTGATTTAACATTTTTAAAAGGTAGAAAGTTTGTACCTACCTGGAACCAGGAGGGTGAAGCAAGACTGACAGCTGAGTGATCTCTGTCAAAAAGCAAGCAGGAAGCTAAGACTCTGTTTTCAAATTATATCTATCTTCACCCTAACCCTTTTGAAGGAAAAAAGGACTAGCAGGAAATTCCTCCCATGATTTCTTCTCATCTCTTTGATTTCAGAAACTGGTGTAAGTAACAGAAGCCTCTCTTTGCAGGTTTGGTAGTGACTGCAATGATATTTGAATTAACTCTTCTATGTAAGATTGGGAAGATCATGACTTTAATCTTGCAAAGTGCATAAAATGTTCTGTCTCTGTAGAAATAAACTAATAATAAGGTGATCTGTGGGAGTTTGGAGCACTAATATTTCTATACAGTTTAAGCAGGTGCATGTTCATGCTTGGGAAGAATAAGGAGCAAGCAGCTAGTTGACTAATTCCTAATATAAATTGCAAGCTGTGCTTTCAAACATCTTGTGAATAAAATGGAATATTTCCAGATCTGCTGCCTTGAGGATTTTGCAGGAAGGATGAGACATCAATGCTGTTATCACATCCTCTAAGAAGGTGTTACTTTGCACACAAACTAAGCAATCTTTTTTAAAAAATAAAGAGTTCTAATAAAGATCATTTTCCGTAGACACATAGTGATGAAATTGGAACTAAGCTTCAGGTAGGATGGGAATTGTCCTTCAAAACTGGCTGCTTTGGGATGGATGGAGAACTATTTGGGCACTACCGGTGGCATTCTCCTCTGTGATAACATACGTTTCCCCCCATTCCATTCCCTTGCACTCCATCCCAGTTCTCCAAGTCTTATGTGACTGTTTGAACTACTGTAATGCACTTAAGATTGGGCTGCCTTTGGAAAGTGCTCAGAAATATCAGCCGGGCCAAAGAGCTGCAGCCAGATTGTTAACTTTGGCTGTGCTAGGGTTGCCATAACCCTCCTGCCGGTGGGACATTCCCGGTTTTACACCACTAGGGGGCGTCCCTGCATGGTTTCCTCCTTGACTCCCGGCCTGTTGCCAATCTGGTGACTTTCACACCAAAATGGGTACTTTTCAGAGTCTTTGGTGTGATTTTGGTGGTTGGTTTTAATGGTAATTTTGAGAGTTGAAATAAGTTCCAATTATTTTTATTCAATTAGGGCTACGTTTTATTGCCATATTAACATTACAGGGACTTTTCAGGGATTTTGACTGAATATTTGGTGAGATATGGGGGGGATTTGGTGATTTTTGGCCAAACGTTTGGGGAATTATCTTTGAGGCTTGTTGGCAACAGGAGGTTGCCGGACTCAGGAAGAGGAGCTCCTCCTCTGTTTGGTCCCCACCATGTGGACCGGTCCCAGCAAGGCAGCAGGGGGGAGAGGGCCATTTCCTTTGGCACCGAGGCGAGGATGATGATGATGATGAGGAAGAGGAGGAGGAGGAGGAAGAAGTGCATGGCCATTTTCAATATTTATTTTGCCCTTGTGTATTTTTTCTAACTTTGACTGCCAGGGCTCAATGCTCTGGAATTCTGGTGCCTGTGAGGCATTTGGCCTTCTCTGTCAGAGAGCTCTGGTGCCACAATAAACTACAATTCCCAGGATTCCATAGCACTGAGCCCTGGCAGTCAAAGCAGTGTGTTTTGGACACAGATATCCTCCTTTTGTGAGTTAATGAATGAATCCAGTCCCTAGCCTTTCTGTCTCTCTCACACACTGCAGGAGTAATAACCCACTTTGAGACTGCTTTAACTCAATGGTAGGGAATCCTGGGAATGCTAGTGTTTGGGAGACATTGAGACTTCTCTGTCAGAGATGGCTCTGAGGCCACAATAGACTACAATTCCCAGGATTCCCTAGCACTGAGCAGTCTCAAACTGGACCATTTCCTCAGTGTGGATGCACCTGGTGAGGCATTCTGGGCACTGCAGTTCAACTATGTTTGGAGGGTTATGTGACTCCCTGTCAGAGATAGCTCTGGGGCCACAGAGTACTATAATTCCCAGCATTCCCCAGCACTAACCCAAGACAGTTAAGTCACTCTCGAACTGGATTATTTCCTCAGTGTGGATGCAGCTTTGGTGAGGAACTCTGGGCATTCCAGTCCAGCTATGTTTTATTTCTGCAGTGTATTTTGGACCAGAGACAAGGTGACCAGGCATCCTCCTCCTTTTCCAGGACATGTCCTCTTCCGTCAAATTCCAAAATGTCCTCCATTTTGATCATGCCTAAGAAACATGCATTTATTAACATTTTAAAAAAATCATCAATTTTTTCGTGTGTCCTCCATTTATTAAAACTGTGCCCTACATTTGAAAATGTTATCCTACATTTGTCCTACATTTATCCTGGTTTGGAGGTTCTGACTTATGGCAACCCTAGCTGTGACAGGGAGCATGCAACAGCTCCACTGGCTGCCAATCCATTTCCAGGCACCATTCAAAGATCTTGTTTTAACCTACAAACCTTATATACGGCTTGGGTCCAGGTTGTTTAAAGGACTGTTTCTCCCTTTATGAGCCCCTTAGAACTCTATGATAAACTGAAGAGGGCCTTCTCTTTGTCCCAGATTCATTGGGTGGGCACAAGGGGTGCCTTTCCAGTGGCTGCCCCCAGACGTTGCAGCTCTTTCCATAGAGATGTCAGATTGCCCCATCCTTACTCTTCTTCTATAAGTAAGGAAAAACATTTTTATGCCACAAAGCTTTTAAAAACTGACTGGGTTGGGTTTTTAATGATGTGCAGTGCTGTTTTAAGGTTTGTATGCAGTATTGTAATGGACTTTAATGTTTAATGTTTTAATTTTATAAATTGTTTAATTGTTTTAAATAACTTATATGTATACTCTGATTAATTATTTTATATGGGTTTTTATCTGCATTGTTTTTCAATTTGTTGTTAGCCGCCTTGAGTCCCTTTATTGGGAGAATGGAGGAATATAAATGAATAAAATACTGTATAAAATAAAATAACATAGATTGTTTTAATTTTTAAAAAATAGCATTTTGAAGCCTGACTCTTTAAAGTATTTTTATGTTAGTCAACAATAGTGGCAAGGCTATTTCATCTTGCACAACTGTGGTGCTATAGTCCATTTTAACTGCCATAGCAACAGCCCACAGTATCCTGGGATTTGCAGTTCAGATGGACTTTAGCTCTCTGCCAGAGAGCTCTAGCATCTCTGACCAAGTGATTACATGGAATGCAGCCAGGACAGTTAAAGTGGACTATAGTGTTATAACTGTGTAATATGAAAGGTCCCCAAGTTTGGCACAATAGGGAAATCACAGCTTGAACTCATTAACTATACTAGTTTTGGCTGCAGAATGATCTGCCTAAAATGCCAAAGCATTTAACTGGTTTTAATTTATTTTTTTAATAATTTGATTACTTTTTAATTATTGTATGCTGTGAACTTTTAGTCATGCTTGTTTTAACTGTTGTAAGCCACCTGGAGTCCCAAGTAAATAAATAAACAAAGGGAGAAAAAGGAAGCTAGGTTTACAGATTGCCACATGTGTGGATGTGTGTAAATATTCAAAATTCTATAGGGAGAGGAAGTTGTACATAGCTGCATGAAATTTACAAATAGATAAAGCAAGGAATGTTTCATAGTTAATCCAGATTTTACTTTAGTTTTATGGGCGGACAACCTGTAGCCTTCCAGGTGTTATTGGATCGCATCTACACTCATCTCTCACCTCTATCTGTTCTGGCTAGGGCTGATAAAAGATTCAGCTCAACATCAGGAGAGACACAGGTTGTCCACAACTTGGACTCTTGCAGTTGGTATCTGGACAATATCAATAAGGTATAACATGTAGTAGTGTCCATCTAATTTCCCTCTGATGATAGAAAGTTCAAAGAAATGAGGGTGAGGTATGAATATCAGTAATTCATTTCCGCTTTCCAGACTTGTGAGCTCCTTCACTACAAAAAAATTACTCTGAGACGTTGGTGGATCCTCTGAACAATATTAGCTTCTGTAAAAAGAACTCAGCTTCCACTTTCAGATTTTTTCCCCCCTGATCTCATTCCCAGGAGGCTTTTTAAAAAAGAATTAAAACATGTGCACACTGCACAGTTGCTAAAACTATTGTACCTTCTCCATACAAAATTAATTTACCAATAACTATTGGTGGAGGCCCTTTTTGCATGCCATAGTTGCTTAAATATGGGATCATCTAAGTAGAGCAAGACTCCCCTTACAATTCTATAGGACAGATTAAATACATTTTAATAGCCAGCCTACATTTCTGCTGTGGCAGCAGGAAAAGGATGCAACAGCTGCAAGTATTCCACTTCAGTAGTAAAACAAATAATTCAGCCAAATTGATCTCTGGTGAGTGGTCTCCCTCTCTCTCTATATATATCCATTCCCCCCCCCTCCCAAAAGGAGTTCTTAGAAAAAGTTTGTAGGAGCAGTTTAAAGGGGTCTCTGACCTTGCTTTTTAATCATTTGGAGTTCCAAATTTTGGAGAAAAAAAAACAGCAGCAATTTTAAGTGATAATGTTCCCTAATGGATAACTTACTTGGGCTGTCCAAGGCTATTTTATGGGTAATTTGCAGAAGGGTAATAAATTTCCAAATGGCCTAAATATCCTAAAGGCAGCAAATTCTGTTTGATCTTGGAAGCTAATCAGGGTAAAAACTTGGATGGGAGACCGGCAACAAGTACCAGGTGCTGCAGGCTATATTTCAGAGGAAGGAACTGGCAAAACCACCTCTTGAGTATCCGTTGCCTAAGAAAACCCTATGAAATTCACGGGATCATCATAAGTCGACAGGCGATTTGAAGGGACATACACACAATAAATTCCCAGGTTGAAGGGAGAAGTAAGTCTCTCCATGCCTCAGTTCTTTAAGTAGATGGTGCCCAAAGCATAGAGAGGGGCTAAGTAGACCTCCTGTGGGAAGGTGTTCCATAGCTTGGGAGCAGCCATTGAGAAGGCTCTTTCTCATGCCCTCACTGAGACAAATCCCTTCCTGAAGATCTTAAAATTCAGACTGGCTTGGACAAGGAGTCTTTCAGACAGCCTTGACCCAAATCCTTTTAGGGGTTTGAAGGCCATAACCAGCACTTTGAATTATCCCTGGAAATGGACTGGTAGCCAATGACACTGTTACATCAGGGAAGGTATGTGTACTCTGTAGATAGCCCCAGTCAGAGGTCTGGCTACAGCATTTTGAACCTGCTCTCATTTCTAAACAGGTTCCAAAGGCATCCCTATATAGAGTGCATTACAGGGATCCAAATAGGAAGCAATCAAGGCATGTGGTGCTGTGGCCACATCTGACCTCTTCACAAATGAGTACAGTTGGTGCATTAGTTTTAGCTATGAAAATGCAGTCCTGGCCACTGCCAAATCCTGCACATCCACAATCAGATCTAATCCAGGAATATGCCCAGGCTGGGAACCTAAAGTGTCAGAGGGAGTGTAATTTCCACCCAGCACAAGATGAATCCCTAATCCCTGGTCTGTCTTTTGACTGACCAGGAGCATTTCTGTCTTGTCTGGATCAATATGCAAAAGGATCTTGTAGCATTTTTGGGACTAACTGAAAGAAAGAAGCTAGTAGCATGAACTTTCATAGACTACAGTCTACTTCTTCAGATGCATGTTTTGGATCAAGTTTCAATTTCTTTACCCTCAACCATTTCCATTACATACAGCAGACACTGAAAAGAGTCCTGGTGGCACAGTGATTAAATGCCAGTACTACAACCACAACATTGTGAGTTTAATCCCAGAGGGCTCCAAGGTTAACTCAGCCTTCTATCCCTTTGTAGGTTGGTAAAATGAGTACTCAGCTTATCGAAGGCAATTGGCTTACAGATTGTAAACTGCTTAGAGAGTGCTGAGTTCACTATTAAGCAATACAGAAATTGCTATTGCTATTTGTACTAAAACAGATTCCATAGGAGGTGAGAGGAGACACAAAAGCTGGTAGAAAGCAGAGGCTTGTACTGTTGTGAGCCAGTCCTTGCTGTGAATTTGTTTATTTGTTTTTAGTAATGTGGACTCTTCCACTTACCTTCATGGCCCTTTAGTTGATAAACATAATGATATTCTAAGAAATTTTTACACTTGTTATTTGCTTTTTCAAATATGTTCTTTACTTGGTGAATGACCCCAACATTCAGGCTTGGTGCTCTTCTGTATTTCTTTTCAGGTATATGTGGCCAAATCTGAAATCTAGAGCAGTGTTGACACTTGGCTTCTGTGAGAGAATGGGCCCTTCAGAACCAGTTCTGTCACTCAGCAGACAGTGTGACAAGGCGTGGATAAAAATGCCACCACATCTCACAGGGTCTTAGTTAGCTTTCTTCACAGGGTACATCCCATCAGCACAAGCAGGACAGGCAAGGAATGAGGTTTCCATAGCAAAAGCACAGCAGATTATTTTCAAAGTTGCTCCTTTTATTTGTTCTTCGAGAAAATAATTCTCTCTATGTGATGAATGATAGTCTGTTTGTCAAAGGTGAGAGGTAAGACAATACTGCATCTCCAACTTATCCTGTTGGCCATCATGACAGCACCAATTTCCCCCCTGGATCTTGCAGAATTTCTTAATAAGTACCCAGATGTGTCTCTGGGATCAGTGTTAACGGCAAGCATGAGGTTTCAGTTTATACTAAATTGCACCACAAACATTTCAAGAACTAAAAATCCACCAAACAGTGATACTTTTATTGGCCAACCAAAATGCACAATATACTTGTTGCAAGCTTTCAAAGCTCCACTGGCTTCTTCATCAAGATGTTACATACAAAACAGGAGAAAAATGAGAGATGTTAGTAAGATGTCTGCATTTTGTTGTTTTTGTCCTTAGTTAAGATGGTATGGGGAGGCCAACACAGCTACCTGTAGCATGATTTCAAGAAATCATTTATTAAACTATTACAACTTTTTTTTTTCTGGAACCTGAGCCAGAAGAAAAAAATGATACATATCTTGTAGATATATAGATGTCATAGTCTGTATACTTAGTGTTTCCTCTTTGTGTGTGTGTTGTATATGATACTGACAAAAATAGATTTGGCATGTGATGTTGAGTAGCAACTTTTGGTAACACATATAATGGTTATCCCTGCTGGAAGGTCATAATTTCTTAAGGTAATTAAATAATCTCAAAACATGGATTAATTTACAGACATGGATAGAGCTTGGAAGCTCCTACCTGCATATAACTAGTTACTAATTAGTTCCTATTTTCCCTTAAGAATCAAGGAATGACTACATTTCATTAAAATTGTAACTTAAAAAGGGATCTGTTCACTCTTTATGGGGATGTGGCCTCACTAAATGGTGGAGAAGGAATGTCACATGGCCTCATGCTCTCTTCCACATGTTGAAGTTACAACATGGTAGACAGGATATGTGTTTTGTGTCACAGATCAGTGATCTGTCACATTTGTAGCATTGATACTTTTAAGTAAAAGCATTTTTTAAAGTTACTTTGAAGAAACAAGTAGGGAATATGCTACAACATCTTTTGCACAATTAGTCTCAAAGGTGCTACAAGTTCCCCTTCAATGATGATATTCCAGACTAATACAGCTATTATGTATCTGAATTCTAACCCTATAGTGTTATTAGTGTGGTGTAGTGGTTTGAGTCTTGGACTATGACTCTGGAGGCCAGGGTTTGATACCTAGCTTAGCCATGAAACCCACTGGGTGACCTTGGGTGAGCCACATACTCTCAGCCTCAAAAGAATGCAAAGGGAAACCTCCTTTGAACAAATCTTGCTAAGAAAACCCCATGATAGGTTTGCCTTAGGGTCACCACAAGTTGGAAACGATTTGAAGGAACACAATAACAACAACAAGTGTTATATTAGAATGCTTGTCACCATTTGGATGAGTAGAGAGTACTTGACAATGCTCAGGTCTGCATGGATGTGTGTTTGTCTGCTTCAGAAGACATAGAATGGAATCCAGTGGGTGCCATACACTGGCATGATTGTACCAGTTTAAGTGGTGTCAGCAAGACCATAGGTGTAGTGGCCATAAAGGAAGATGGTGATTAGAAAAATAGGTTGATTTGTCTTACTTTGCCATTGCTGTACATCTCAGGAAAAGTAGAGCCCTTTATATAGTTCATCAACAGGGTTCAAATCATAATAGCTATAACAATATGAAACCATAACAATATGAAGATTGTAGGGGGAAATGGGAAGGAGAAAAAGTGTTTCTGATCCAATCTGTTGCTGAAGATATTTTCACAGTGGTGGGCCTCTTATAGGAGAAACTTTGAGTACAGCCAGCTGACTAGCTAGGTAAGCTACGTAGTTTTCAGATCCAGGAATTTTTATTTTCCATCATGATTCCATTTTCTCTTCCAGGAATGCACGCAGTGCTTCAATAAGAAAAATATAATCAATTATATTCATAACATATTTAAACAACTGCAGGAGGAGGCACTTGGGTAAATGTCTTATGTTGTTTTATAAGAGTAGGAAGAGAGTCAGAAATGCAAAATTTTCATCTTGCGTTAGCTCTTATGGTTACATCTTAATTTTCCTAAACAGAATTAAAAGATTTAAAATACGTGTTTTGAACATTTTTTATAGATTCTAATCCTATAAATCAGATCTCAAGAGTTTATGGTAGAAAATAGAGAGAAAATACCTGCTTTCCACTGCTACCATACAGACAAGCAATATGTAAGGAGAATTGTTTGGAATAACTATAGCCTGATTTAATAAAGCAACAACAAAATAAATCTTAGGTTCTGCTATATTTTTTTTTTTTAAAAAAGTTTTATTTCTCATTGTTACGGCTTTTGCAGGTTATTAATTGAATGGTGTGGGGTTTCCGGAACTGATAATCATTTGACTGACCAACTTTGCTCCACTTTCATACTGTATTTTAACTGATTTTCAATGATCAGATAGTTGAACTAGAACTTGGGAAATCCAGATCCCCACTGAACAATTAAACTCAGTGGATGATCTTGGACCAGTTACTTTCTCTCTGTATAAAGAGGGGAGGATGAGGAGAGCATAAACTGAGTTCAGTGGAAAAGAAAGCAGGATATATTTAATTATGCATTTGATTTTCATCCTGCTTTTCTCCAAGGTTGGGATCCAAAGAGGCCCATAACATGATTAAAACATGTACAACTAAAAATATATTCAAATACCTTATCTGTTAAAACACAATTTAATTTTTAAAGTTTTTTTAAAAAAATATTTTAAAATAGTATAGTCACCGATTGAAAGCTCTTTCCTTAGCAGCTAGTTAGCTGCCAAATCTGCCTGAAAAAAAGTGTCAATTTGTCAGGGAAAGTACAATATATACATTGAAAAATAAACAGTACCTAAGCCCCTCCACACTGGCCAAAACCATCAGGATTTGGCAGTAATTGTAGTTCTATATATTGATTTTATAAAATCCACACAATGCTGCTCTTGTCCCAGTTTTTTTTTTTCTTGTAAATTTCTGGCACTTTTGAATTTTAACTTTAATTAATTTAATTTTAATTTTTAAATTTTCTGCAACTTTTAAAACCTATGCAGGTTGTGTTCTTTTCCTCTGTCCAGACTTTTTCTAACATAGGCCTGGACTAAAGCCTCACATCTACTTCCATGGTTTCAAGTTCCAGGATCGTGCCATGGATCAAGATGCCAACTCTGCCCACACATCTACTTTGGAACTGTCATCACAAGACTTTATCACTTTCCCCACAATATTAGAGGTACTTTCACTTGCTCATTATCTAATGCAATATATATGCCATCCTCGGTCAACAATATCCCTCAGCACTCTATATTGGCCAAATAGGTCATCTGTGCCAGAGGATAAATGGATACAAATCAGACATTAGGAATGGCAAGTCACAAAAATCAGCTGCAGAACACTTCAGTCTACCTGGTCATTCCATCACTGACTTCAGGACAGCAATCTTTGACCAAAAGAACTACAAAGGAAGATTGGAAAGACAAACAGCTGAATAGGAACGTATTCACAAACTCAAATCTTTTAACAGTGGGTTAAACACAGACAATGGCTTCCTGGCACACTACACATAAGATAACAGCCCAGCCGCAGGAGGATGCTCTTAGTCAGTTTATCATAATTCCTTTCTGGTTCCCAATCTGCACACACCACATTTCAAATCTCTCTCCACCATTCATATAATCATCCACCCACCTGGCCTTCAGCAACACCTTTCCTCCTGCCTTTGTCCCTCAACAACCACTGTTAAAACTGAACTTGTTACCTCATCTCCACTTCCACAAAGTTTTGCATTTCTATGGCTATTCATACTGTCTGCTTGTAAAGATTCTAGTTGGGCACCAGTTCCATCCAATGTATTTGAAAAAGTAGACCAAACCTATGAAAACGTATGCTACAACCTCATTCATGCTGTTAGTGTCAAAAGTGCTACAAGATCCCTTCCCTCCTCCATGGGATGGAGGTAGGACTTTTGACATGGATGTTTTCTGCTGACATTGATCCCTCATTACATTTCCGGTTATCAGACTGAACATTTATTTATTTATTTTCCTTTTTACAGTTATAGAGCTAAAGGAGTAGAGCATTTGGACATCTCAGCAGCTTTCGATACCATCGACCATGGTATCCTTCTGGAACACCTGAGGGAGTTAGGTATTGGGAGCACTGCACTCCAGTGGTTCCGTTCCTACCTCTGGGGGTAGATTCCGGATGGTGCAGCTGGGGGACTTTTGCTCCATAAGAGGGAACTTACATCTGGCGTCCCTCAAGGAGCTATTTTGTCTCCCATGCTATTTAACATTTATATGAATCCGCTGGGAGAGATCATCCGGAGACACGGGGCGCAGTGTTATCAATATGCTGATGACACCCAGATATGTTTCTTTGTGTCTCTGACTGATGCAGTGACTAGGGACGGCATCTCTCCTCTAAATGCCTGCTTGGAGTTGGTAATGGGCCGAATGAGGGAAAACAAACTCAGTCTGAATCCAGAGAAAATGGAAGTACTAGTGATAGGCTCCCCGGGCCCGAATAGCGATTTTTTTCCACCTGTCCTAAATGGGGTCACGCTCCCCCTGAAGGACTCTATTCGCAGCTTGGGGGTGCTTCTGGACTCGTCGCTCCAATTGACATCTCAAGTGGATGCGACGGTCAGAGGCGCCTGTTATCAGTTTCGGCTGATACGCCAGCTGCGACCCTACCTGGGCCGGGGGGACTTTGAAACTGTAGTACATGCTCTGGTAACCTCTCGATTGGATTTCTGTAATGCGCTCTACATGGGGCAACCCTTGTACCAAACCCGGAAGCTTCAATTAGTGCAGAATATGGCTGCGAGATTGGTCGCTGGTTGTTTCAGGGCTGATCACATAACACCCATTTTACAAGATCTCCATTGGTTGCCTATTCGCTTCCGGGTGCAATACAAGGTGTTGGTAATTACCTATAAAACCCTAAATGGCTTGGGCCCAGGTTACTTGGAGGACCGCCTCTCCCCATATAATCCGCCCCGCACACT
Organism: Sceloporus undulatus; assembly: GCF_019175285.1. NCBI lineage: Eukaryota > Metazoa > Chordata > Lepidosauria > Squamata > Phrynosomatidae > Sceloporus > Sceloporus undulatus. The sequence continues at coordinate 100,295,579 of NC_056522.1, read as the reverse complement.
CAAGTCAGCCGGGAAGAACCTGTTGAGGGTTCCGACTGCGAAATATGCATCGACTTCGCAAAGGGCCTTTTCTATTTCGGTCCCAAAAATTTGGAACACCCTTCCCGATGAGCTCCGCTCCATCACCTCCCTGGATCTCTTTAAAAAGAAACTTAAGACCTTTTTCTTTCATCAAGCTTTCCCCCACATGCTTTGATATCATGTGGTTCCCCCCTATATGTATTTTGCATCATGGATCATCAGCTCAGCTGGCCTTGATTTAGTTTAATAGTCTTTTTAAATTGTATTTGTAATTTTTACACAGTTTTATCATTATGTATATCTTGTAATTTTATTTTGTATTGTTGTATTATTTTGTTCTGTACACCGCTTTGATCAGTGCGGAAAAGCGGTATAGAAATAAATTTTATTATTATTATATTATTATTTGATGACTTTAACAGTAGACAGAAAACACAAATATTGGGGTAGGAAGGTGGATGGCAGGGATGGGGGGAAGCCATACCCACACTACTTAATCACATCTCAAGTGAGAGAAAAGCAGATGAAAAAGAAATGTGCAGTTTGAGAATTGAGTAAAATCCACTACAACCAGCAACGAATCATGCCTAACACTGGTGTATTTAAGACACAAACAGATATGGGAGCAGAAATAGCTATGACAAGGGCTGCTGCTACACTGCAGAATTAATATAGTTTGATACTACTTTAACTGTTGTGCCTCCATCTTAAAGAATCCTGGTGGCACCAGAGCTCTCTGACAGAGAAGGCTAAATATCTCAAAATCCCACAAATCCCCAACTTCCATAGCATTGAGCCATGGCAGTTGAAGTGATGTCAAACAACATTAATTCTGCAGTTAGATGCAGGCAAGGTGTTACAAGGTATGAAATCCTGAAACAGAATGCCTCAATATTTATCAGAACTATTGGCAGTCTGGAGGAGCACATAGAGTATTACTGAGTTACAGGAATCCTATCAGATAAGCCATTAAGGCAGTACCAAATAAAATTGATTGACTGATTATTTATTTATTTATTTATAAAAATATTTCTGTCTCACTCTCCATATTTCTTAAAAATATTTTGACTGTGCCCTCTGTCATGAGATCTCAGATCTCATACAATTAAAACTATTTATGCAATTTTATAAATTCCTGATTAAAACAGTACAATAATTTAACCAGAATATTAAATAGATCACCAAGTTAAAACTGGGAGAGGGAGAGGCACTAAAGCAATTAAAACCATGTACATTTACACTTAACAAAAAATGAGATTAGGCCCCAAAGAGCGTTTTGTTTTTAAGCCTTCCCTGGTTTTTCTGTTTTTCTTTGGATTCTTGAAAATCTTGAAGTGGACTAATTTAGTTTTAGCAAAATATATCGAAACACTTTTCACAGACTACATGCAATTCTTGTGTACATAAGCCTTTGTCAAATTTTAGACTATCCAGTTTTGTGATCTCTGAGGGTAAGAGCAGTTTTCAATCTCCAGTTCTAAAATCTACAACTAAGAGAGTGACAAACTCAGGATTACTTAGGTCCAATTTAACAAAATATGGAAGGTATGAATGTATAGCCATACCTTAGTTAATAAAGTTCATGGGCATTATTTCTTTAATTATAAATTTGGTACCAGAGGAAGAAATAAGTTGTTGTTGTTGTAGTTGTTGTTCAGGGTGATGAGATGTAATGACCACAAAGGAGGAAAAGGCACTGTAAAATGTAGGGTATTCAAGAAAAATATAGGACATTCCCAAATAAAAGCTAAAAACACTGATATATAAATATAAGTTCATGCTTCTCAGTCATGCTCAAAATGGAGGACATGTTGGAATTCCTCCAGGACAGAAGGCTAAAATGTAGAGTATGTCCTGGAAAAAGAGGACTTCTAGTCATCCTGTTGTTGTGTACTTTCAAGTCATTTCTGACTTATGAGGCCTCCAAGGTGAACCTTTCATGGGGTTTTCTTGGCAAGATCTGTTCAGAGGAGGTTTGCTTTTGACTTCCTCTGAGGCTGAGAGAGTGTGGTGTGCCCAAGGACAGTGAGTTTTCACAGCCAAATGGGGATTCACATCTTGGTCTCCAGAACTGTTGTTCATTGTTCAAACCACTACACCACACTGTCTCTCAAGCCAAAATTAGAGATCTTTGTATTTTTAACTGGGCAACCTGCTTTCCCTTTTCTCTCTCTTTTCCTGTTCATGCTTAGTAAGGTATTCTGGAAGCTATTGCTGTTAAACCTGTCTTTTGTAGACAAGCACCTATGCTTACAGCATCCCAGTCATTCCCAGTCAATCCCAGTCATTCCCATCTTAAACTTTATTGCATTGTTTGCTGCTAAAACCCAGGATCAAAAGTCTTCACCATCTTCCCAATGCTGATGCTGCTGGGGGAAAAACCACTTTCAGCTAGGAAGGAAGAAAAACAAGGGCTGGATGCCAGTAAAAGAAGCTTAATTGTTAGAGGCTTCGTTAACTAAGGTGTAAGCTATATTGTATCTTGGCACCTTCTTTTCGAACCATAAAATCAACCATGTCCCCAGCAAGATTTACTAGAATTACAATTTGGGATAAAGCATGTTTTCTTCATTATGTTTCTGTCAAGTTTTTTTCCTTACTGAAGCTGCTATAAATATGAGGAAGTGGGTGCATTTTGGGACTGTGATTTTTGTGTGTGTGTCTTGAAATCGCCTGTCAGTTTAATGTATACTCCATGAATTCCAGGAGTTTTTCTTAGGGCATACTCAGATATGGTTTTACTTCACAGTTCCTTCCTGTGAAATGTATCCTGCAGCACCTGGTATTAGTTGGTAATCTCCTATCCAACTACTAACCAGGGATGACCCTGATAAGCTTCCAAGATCAGACAGGATCTGGTGCCTTTACGATATAGCCTGCTATTTTACAACCCTTGAAACAATTGTTTTAGTTTGGTTTTATTTTGGATAAAGTGAAATTCAGACAGAAAACCAGACTGGATTTCCTTCATCCAGATTAGATTTTTTCCCTGCCTCCTGAACTACCATTTACTCAAAAGCACGGGGACAGATGCTATCATAATGGACAACAATTAACTATGTATAGCAAAACACACACACATTTTTACAATTTTAAAACAATTTTTTACAAAATTTCCTCTTTTTCCTGTATCATTTTTGACACCTTTGCCTGATGAAGAAGCCAGTGGAGTATCAAAAGCTTGCAGCAGGTTTAACGTGCATTTTGGTTGGCCCAAGAAAGGTATCATTGTTTAGTGGATTTTGGATGATGCTGTACATCTTTACAAAGTGGACAAAGTGGACGAAAAACATTCTGCAGAGAAAACAGAGTTTTATGGGTTGGGAAAGCCTACATGTTTTTCTACAGGGAATAATTCCTCTACAGCATTGTGTGATATTCAAATATGGACAGGAATATTTGTTTTCTTCTCCAGTGGGACCATGGCAATTATGCTTTCTCCTTAGAAGAAAATCCATATTAGTCTGCGACATGAGACATTGCATAAATAATCTGATTAGCATCACTGTAGTCAACTACACGAAAAAGGAAGCCGCCCCTGTTCTTGCAGTGTATGTGACTTTGGAACAGAGCATGTTGAATTCCATTAAATGTTTCTTTAGACCTAGCTGTTTATGACCCACATGCTTAATGATAAATATTGTCAATAAAAATAAAATAAACCTTTGCAACAACTTTGTGTAGTTGATAGTTAACTGGCATGTGCTGGAGTTCCTGGAACTTTTTCAAGGACATCATCATGGACAGTATGTTCTATATCCCTACATATTATTTTGTTACTTTCAACCTTTTCCCTCTTCTGTTAACTTCTCACTTTCTCAATGTCCCTTCTTCCCCTTCTGTAATGATTCCAGAGCTTACAAATGTTATTTTTTTGACTATATCTCCCAGAATCTGCCAGCCAGCAGGGCAATAGGCCATTCTGGGAACTGTAGTCCAAAAAGTAACCTTTCCAAGCTCTAATTGATTCTCCCTGTCTTATTTCAGGCCATATTTTCAATCTGTTTTTATGTAAGCCTTTGAAGAAAGATTTAACAGCAGCTGAAAACTCACATCTCCCATGTCCAAGCCGTGCAACGAAATAAACCGCTGAAATAATACACTTAGTGCTATTGACATCAATGGCACCTGCTAGCAATGAGTGAGAAATCCATCTTTCTCTTGGCTAAGAGAGCTGCATCAGTTTAAAGACACATTTACTGGAGGGAAATAGAAAATCAGGAAAAGGGATTGCCAGAAAGCCAAAGCAATTAAAGTTACTGTGCCAAAAACTCCATGTTTACCTATTGCTGTGTTCCAACCAGTGATGTGAATGACATGTCCTGCTTAAAATTGTTGTGAGGTGCCACAAGACTTCCTTTCTTCCTTCCCTTTATTTTGACAAAAAGAAAATAGTGGAAAAATCTAATGTAGGTTGATATGTTTCCAGTAGCTTAAAGTATGAAGCGCCAATGCTCATCATGACAGCCCTTGTTTAAATGGTTACTATCCTACCTTTAACATTATCTGCATATAATCTATTCCTCAGTTGTATCAATTTGGTAACATCACCATACAGTTCATCTACCCTCACACAAATGTCTTTAACTTATCCCCAAATGATGCCACATTAATTTGCTTTAAGCTTGCATTCATTTGCAATCAAGCAGTCAGGTCAAGCTGGAAAGGACTTTCCTTTGAAACAACTACAGGGCACTAAGTACTTTAAATATATAGACAATTCTATTTAGACATTATGTATTCAGAAATGAAGTCAACAGCCAAGGAAGAGGAATATGCCAGTCTCAGCATGGATACTGATAAATCTGAAGAGAAGGTGTGTAAGCTCTCCGTGTGATTGGAGAGCTTCCACATCTTGATGATAGCCTTCTGTCCAGACTCTCATCTTCCATGTGTAGAGTGTGAAAATAAAAGAGGAGGTTAATACACACCCTTTCCCATGTGTTTCTGGCTGCTTACATTTGAACAGAGCTAGAGGGGAGCTCAATTTTCTGAAATATAGCAGGGAAGAATGTGTCTCTATAACTACTGAACGCTCACTGACCATGTCACTTAAAATGACATAAAGTTATTGATTTGGAACAAGATAAATCAGTGGGTTCTGAACAGTTTTATACCCCTCATTTTAAAGCATATGGGACAAATTCAAACACTGCATGAGCACAGGCTTTCATTCAGGGCAATGGGACTGCCTCTTCCAGCCTTCCCTTGAAGTCTTCTGAGTCCTGTCAAAATTTTGAAGGCACATACTATTGACATTAGAGACTAACTGGACACAACACACACACAGACATACAAGATCAGGAGACAAAAATTCCATTCACTTCTCAAACAGGAAGCATTATAAAAGATTCCTTATTGTCACTAACCATAGAATTGTCTGTAATTTTATGATACCAAATAAAAATTGCCTTTAAATGCTGGGATGTCCGATTTCTACCAAGTTCTGAATCTGTCACTATATATTTACCTGCGCTAGTACAGTACTATCTTTCAGTTTGGGATTCAGTGGCAGTGCTGTGGTAGGTTCTCTGGAGTGGAGGGGCTTTTTGTTGGAATTCTAGGTTTGGGGATTGAACTTGATGAATCCTGCTGTGCTTGTTAATGAACAACTATAATTCTTTATTATTTCTTTTCTTTTCAGGGTTAGGTTATTGTTCTGAAGTCCAGGCCCAACAAAAGTAATAGGATGAGAATTTGTGTTTGTGAGTTTTATGTCACTTAGTAGCAGGGTGAAATTTAAAAACATAAAACAGTGGGTATTCACAATGATAGCAATATTAGGTGTATTTTTAATACAGACTTTTTCTTTTATTAGCTGGGGAAATTATGCCCAGGGGGCTATGCTACACCATTTATATACAACACTGTTTTGCTTCATCATGTTTCTGCTGTCATGGAGAGGTAGCATGCTGACTAGGAAACAGAGGGTGCATCTGTACTGTAGAAATAATGCAGTTTAATACCACTTAAAGTGCTGTAGCTCAATCCTATGGAATCCTGGGATTTGTAGTTTTATAAAGTCTTTAGTCTTCTCTACCAAAGAGTGCTGTTGCCAGGATTCTGTAGGATGGAGCCATGGCAGTTAAAGTGGTATCAAATGTCATTATCTCTACAGTGCAGATACATCACATCTGCAAGTTTTATTTCAGAGTAAATCTGTTTGAAACTGGTCTACTAAAGTTAAGATCTCAGGTTCACTGAAGATAGTATTTGGGCTCAAAGCCATTTACCATCTCTTAAATCTTTTATATCATTTTGTAGTTTATCCAGATGTTTTACTGTCTATTTCCCACAAACCTGGAACTTTGAATGTTCAAATCTTATATTTATCATTGGTACATCTTTATTGATAAAAGAATACTAGTTATTGAATCTATTGTCGTCTCTGTTCTGCTGATAATGCAATCTTTTTTCTGTGTGTGAATAAGGAAATATTCTTACAAACACTCATTCTTTCTGGAATATGATTATTAGCCTTACTATTTTAAGATTAAAATATGTTAACATCTTAAAGAACAAATAGGCGCGTTACAGACTGCCCTAAAGCGGGTGGTCTGCCGCCGCTGCCATTAGCTATGCCGAGAAGCCCCAGTGGCCAGACCGCGAGGCTTGCCGGCATAGCTAAAAAGGAGCGCCAAAATGGTGCTCCTTTTTGGCCCCTGGAAGTGGCACCACGAGGCGCAAGGCGCGCACTCACAGCGTCACTTCTGCCACGTCACGTCTGGACGCTGTGCGTCCGAGACATCAAAATGGTGGCCCCCGTGTGGATGGGGGCCGCCATTTAGTACACGCTCTGCGTGTACTAGGGTCAGGGGCTGTGAGGAAGGTAAGCCCCTTCCAACCCTAGCATGCCCCTTTCTAACGCTAGTACGCGCGGAGCGCGTACTAAATGGCCATTTGTAACACGCCATAGTAACATACATTTATTGCTGGAGAGATAGGAGATGTGATCCTCTCTCTCTCTTTGCATGCATGTAAAGTTGTTAACTACACTGGTACCCCGGGATACGAACGCGCCGCGTTACGAAATTTCCGGGTTACGAAGAAAAAAACTTTAATTAATTATTTCCGGGTTACGAAGGTTTATCCGGGTTGCGAAAAAACGCCGGCGCTATTTTAAATGGAGCCGCAGCGGAGCCGCGGCTTTTCCCCCATTAGCGCCTATGGCAATTCGGCTAACGAAAGACTTCCGGGTTACGAAAATGGCGGCGGAACGAATTAATTTCGTAACCCGGGGGACGAGTGTACTTAAAGTGAACCATCTCATGAATGGGCAGGTCAAGATAAAAATATACCGTATTTTCTGGCGTATAAGACGACTTTTTGACCCTTGAAAATTGGGTCAAAAGTCGGGGGCCGTCTTATACACCGGGTGCGCGCACTCGGCCGCCAACTTCTCAGGTCTCTGGAGGTCTGAGAAGCCTGCAGCCCTGCGCCGGGTTCTGAGGGGCCTTCAGAGGCTCCTGAGAAGCCGGCGCGTGCGCTCTTGGGGCTGCCGGCCTCTCAAGCCCCCGGAGGCCTGAGAAGCCTGCAGCCCTGTGCCGGCTTCTGAGGGGCCTTCGGAGGCCCCTGAGAAGCTGGTGCGAGCTCTCTCGGGGCTGCCGGCCTCTCAAGCCCCCGGAGGCCTGAGAAGCCTGCAGCCTCGTGCCGGCTTCTGAGGGGACTCCGGAGGCCTGGGAAGGTGGCAGCCCCGTGCCGGCTTCTAAGGGGCCTTCGGAGGCCCATTAGAAGCAGATGCGCAAGCTCTGGGGATGCCGGCCTCTCAGGCTTCTGGAGGCCTGGGAAGCTGGCAGCCTTGCGCCGGCTTCTGAGGGGCCTTTGGAGGCCCTTTAGAAGCTGGCACCCGTGCTCTCGGGGCTGCCGGCCTCTCAGGCCTCCGGAGACCTGAGAAGCCTGCAGCCCTGTGCCGGCATGGAGGAGGGGTAGCCTTATACGGTGAGTATAGGCTATAATTTTCTTTCAAAAGTTGGGGGTCGTCTTATATGCCCCGTTGTCTTATACACCGGAAAATACGGTAAATCTTTCATGCCAACCTACTGTGATATCTATATATATTGCATGTGATTACAGATGCCCTAGCCATGCAGTATATCTAGACATGATGCTGAACCATTACACCTCAGCATAACACAATTTGGATTTAGCTAGTTGTGGTGCAGTGCTCAGAGCACTGGAAAGGGACTTGGAAGTTCTAGTATCTAGCCCCCAGGAAACTCACTGGGTGACCATGGGCCAGTAACTTTTTCTCAGCCTGACCTACCTCACAAGATTGTTGTTAAATAGTGACTAAGAACCTCCAGAGGTGAATGCTCCATCCCTCAGCAAAATATCAACACCACTGCCTGATGAATCTGGAAATGGCTGGAAATCCTCTTCCAGTTTTAGAGAAACATCCTTTTTTCATAGGGGGCATGTGCCTTAGTTTTAAGGAAAAGCAGACTTTCTGGAAAACAACAATCCCTTTCTATAGCCTAAGAACATGAAAGTGGAGGACAGCATGTAAGGGCTACAAAAACAGGCTAGATTATGCAGGTCAAATCAGTTAATTATCCAGCAGTCCAGAGCGTCTAGGTGTCCAGCCACCAATCTGGAGTTCTTTTTAGATTTTTGGCATGCTTGACAATAGTGAAACTATCAGCACACCGAAACTATCAGCAACATACACAAACACATACACATGCCTGCTTTATATATAGATATGCTAGTGTAGTTAAAGAAAGTTGAATATTTTATATCTATATATGCACCTTCAAATTTACCATTTGTGTTTATCGCCAGAAACTTCATTACAGGCAATGACAGGCCCATAAGAATATATGCTTAAACTGTAGAAACAAATGTAAATGCTAGAAACTAGCTGCCATTGGTCTATCTAGTTTTGTGTTATATACCACCACTAGCATTCTGGAACTTCAGGCAAGGATTCCAAGCCCTAAAGAGGAGATACCAGCAACTGAGCTTAAGATCATGTACATGGAAAGTACCAGAGGCCCATTCACTCTACACAATTATATCATTTCATTTTATATGCTATGGCAACATCCAGGGTAATTTTGGGATTTGCAGTTAATGGAGGGGACTCTGGAGACCAGGCTTCGATTCCCAGCTTGGCCATGAAGCCCACCTTTGGCAAGTCACATGCTCTCAGCCTTAGGGGAAGGCAATGGCAAACTTCCTCTGAACCAATCTGGCCAAGAAACCCCCATGATAGGTTTACCTTAGGGTTGCCATAAATCAGAAATTAATTGAAGGCACACAGCAACAGAATTGAGAATTTTCAGCCAGAGAACTTGTCTAGCAGCTCACCAAACTAGAAACCCCAGGATTCCATGGAATGTTGTCATGGCAATTAAAGTGAAACCGTAGCACTATAATTTTGTGAAAGATCCTCTGATTGGTGTCAGGCTATCACCATGACATTGACTTGAGCTAGGAGATTTCCCCACCACCCACCCTGACACATTGCCTGATTGAGAGATAATGCTGGAATGTGAGAAAGCACCAATACACATACTTGAATGAATGGGTCAAGAGATTAGAAAGTTGGAAATGCAAAGAAAGGAAACATCAGATGCCACCAAAATTAGGCTTTCTGCTTTGGTTTTATTCGTTTGACAGTCTGACTATACAAGTAATCTACAGAAATAACAATGCTTATGCCAGAACAAGATTTTTTTTAAAAAATCAAGCTTGTGAAAATTAGTTCTTTGCCCACAATTAGATGAAGGCCAAAATTTAAAAAACAGTTCTGTTTCGGGGGGAAACAAAATACTTTTGTGGTTTCATTTTGAGGGCTTTTGAAAAGGTTTTCCTGAAAATGAAAGGCTATTTTTTCAGGTGAAAATGAGGAAAAACAAACCCATCCAGCTCCACTGTGGGTAAAATAATCCCAACTTGCCAAAGAATTGTGGGCTTTTCCACACACCACACAGTGCATATTGCTAGACTGATTCACAAAGTCTCTGCGTGCTACAGAAACAATTGTTCTAATATCCCCAAAAAACATTCTGCTCTTGTCAATTTATGCCAAGATGAAATAGCTATGTACTTCATAGGGTTAGGTGCACATTTGAAAGTCAATTAAAACCTCAGGCACTTTCAATAACAGTAATTTGAGCAAATATATGTTTTATGTTCGTTTTTAAATATTTTGGTTGTGCTAGCTATTTGCATGCTTTGTTTTGTTTTGAGACTATTGAGCAGAACTCGAACAGTTATGTTTTTGAATGATGGCCCCCAAAAATTCTAAGCCAGCATGGCCAGTTCAACAAACAGTGGCTGAAATTCTGCATTGCAGTTACAGATTCATAACCTAGAGTTAAGGATCCATAACTACTCCATAGTAAGACTACATAATCTTACTCTAAGTAAATGTCCCCCCAGCCCACTTTAACAGCAAGTAGCCACTAGGAAAGGGAGTCTGTTCATTTGCCAATTGGGACACAAGGAGGCTGACATTTCAGAGTGACAAAAGCAGAACCACTGTGGCAAGTCCTCATTGCAGCCCCATTCACTGGCTGAACAGACCTCCTTTGCCTGATACAGTTGCTGGTGTTACAGTGGGCTGTGTGTGTGTGTGTGTGTGTTGGTTGGACCAAGATACATTATTTAGTTACACATACGAAACTAGGGCTGGATCTGTACTGCAGAAATAATCCAGTTTTGCACCATGGCTCAATGCTATGGAATTCTGGAATTTGTAGTTTTGTGAGACATGTAGCCTTCGCTGTCAGAGAGCTGTGGTACCACAAGAAATTACAAATTCAAGAACTCAATAGAATTGAGCCATGGCAGATAAAGTGGTGTGAAACTGGATTATTTCTGCAGTGTGGATGAAGCCCTACTAACCAATATAGAATATTGGTCAATGTTTTTAAGGTAAGGTACATATGGTTTCTGTATATGTCTGTGCAAGGAAAGCTAATAAAGGCAGAGAATTTTCACTTCAAAGTATGGGGAATGTATTCATCACACCATTCAGCTCCTGATTTTAGCACACATTCTTCATGCAATACTGGAGTATTATAATTGCTCTAAGAGCTAGAAACAGGCCTTAACATTCCCAGGCCACTGAATTCTACACTCCAAGTCAAGACCTCTAGCTTTTCTGCACTCTTTCTGAATTACAACACACACAGACTGTAACTATAGGCATAGAGCTGCTCAGGAAAACAGGACAGAAATTGCCACCAAGATTACTGGGCAATACTGGCAGGAGATATAGCAGTGGATGAACCTAGAGTAAACTAAACCTCATAGCTTTAAAGGCATAATTTATGAGATTAATGGTCTGTGAACTGCTCTCAAAGGATAATTTGTCAGACCCTATAGAGGAATAGTCACTTGGTAATCCTTACCTGTAATAGAAAACACCTTATTTTCATTTAATGCCATACTCATATTTTTCATGAGTACTACAATGATTTAGAAAATGATCACTTAAAAAAAAGCACAAAACAGGTTGCTAGCTAACTTTTATTTTCTGAGTTGTTTTCAGGAAAAAGTGAAAGTTATAAACTGGCTAAGCCCTTGAGGTTTTACTGAAATGACTCACCAATGAGAACGTCTGTGATTTCGAGAAGCACAGTATTGAAGCCAGTTCTGGATTGTAACTTCATCTTCTACCTAAGCTTCTTATCCATGGGTCAATATATGTACTGTACTTAAATTCTCTCTCTCTTTTTAAAAAAGGAACCACCCCTGGTAAAAAGTAAGAGATTAATCTGTCCTGGAAGCCCTGACACCTCCCCCCCCCCATACTTTCCTTCATCCAGCATTTAGAGTGAGCACAAACAGTTATGCCTGCTGGAATTTTGTAAGTTCTCTGACAGCGTTTTCATTTGCTTCATCCTTAGATCCTTTGCTACATACCCCTAAGCTTTGACCTCAACATATCTATGGATCATATCAAAATCCATAATTTTGGCTTCAAAACCTACCCTTGACTTACACATGAGGTCGACACAGGGGCGAAGAAGACTGCCCCTTTGTGCCAGCTTGGGGGTGGCGTTTCAGCGTGGCATTTAGATGCCGCATGCTCTGACACTGCCCCAAAGCTGGTGTCACTCCACCTGCCCAACCACATGGCAGGCCAGCTTTGTGGTGCTCCAGTGGTGTGGTGTTTATATGTTGCGCACTGCAGGAGTGCCACAAAGTCACCTTTTTCCAGAGCAAAAAGGATTGGCATTTTGCCGCTTCTTTTTGCACCTGGAAAAGCTGGAGTAAGGCCCTGGCGTGTGGTTGCTGCAGTGCCCACCCAGCTTTTTCAGGGGCAGCATGATGCTTCCTCTTTGAGGCAGTCTGTTTTGCCCCATAGTCGAGTATATATGGTACTCAGGAGCAAGCAAGTGTTCAGTGTGATTCTTGGACAAATGTCTACAAGATTGTAGCATAAGTAAGACATTTTTAAAAGCCATGCAAATGCATCTATTTCTTTATGACAATCATGTTTTTTCTGGTACTTTTTAAAAATAATGTATTCTCGTCCCTCCTGATTCGCAGGGTATCCGTTCTGACACCCTCCCCCCCAAATTTGGAAATATCATGGATATTCAAACCCATTGGTTATAATGGTGGCACTCTCCTGCACACACCATTTTGTCCCTCCTCGCTTGCCATCTGCGAAGGACCAAAACTGCGGACTCAAAAGTCTGCGAATGGGGAGGAACGCATGTAATTCTATTTATCTCTGGAAGCTGAAAGCATTGGAACTTATTTTTCCATACCCACATCCAACTACTTACCCATCCACTTTTCATCCTAACAATCTTCTAACAATTTCCTGTGAAGCAGCCTAAGGGATTTATCACACAAGGCTAGTAAATAACAGTTACAGTAGGATAATAGTGTCTTTGGCAGGTACTTGCAACACTATGTTATCTCTCCTGTTGCTGCCTTGCATTTCAAGTCATTGGTGGAGTGTACTTTTTAATTGATGGGGAAATACCTGATGCTATTATCCTACTGTAATTGTGCTTTACTAGCCTCATGTGATAAACTCCTATGTTGAGGAGCTAGGACTCACACAAAGTGTCCAGAACAGTGTTATGGGGAAGCTGAGATTTGTCCTGATCTATAGTGTGGATTGGGCAGAGGAAGTGGCTATGAATCTAGAGCTGTGGTAATGATTACATACTTGAGAGAAAGGTAATTTTGAGCAGGATCCAATAAAGAGATTGTGATCACAACACTAAGTTATATAATATTTTATTTATTGTTAATTATGCTGCACGTGCAAGCATACAGTATTTTATTGGTTGATTTGGATCCCCCCTTTTTTTCAAGCTTCTCTAAACCCACTATGAATTCCAAGGTTTCTCTGCTTAAAATGCTGTACAGTAGTAGTTTTGTACCCCTTGCCCTCTTGTTTCCTGGCACACTTTTTTTTGTGTACACTCTGATGTTGGTCAGCTACACATGTCCCTGTTTGAATCTGTGAAATGTTGGAGGGTATGTCAGTGTTAGAAGCCAAGGGTGTCTGGCTTCCAGTTTGCATGTTTGTTTGCTAAACCACCTTGGGGTTAAAACAGAGGAAGTGCAGGGATATGCAGATTCGAGAGGAACTTGCTTCACCTTCTTATTAATGGAAAACTCTTGGAAACAGACAGGAGCAGCAATTTGCCAATTTCTTTTCCATGCAAAAGCAATTAGAGTCCAAAAGAATCATTCATAAGACAACATGTCTTTAATTTATCTTCTTTAATTATCACTCATCTTAAGCTACATCTGGTTCCAATTTTCTTATTAGAAAGTTTGCATGTTTGAATCAGTTCTGGCTGGTGTTTTATTTGTGCTTGTTTTTATTTTCTACTGAGCTAGCTTATTCTCATGGGGGAAAAGGATCAGTGTTCCCTCCTCCTCAACACAATAAATCAAGTGCTGAAACTGTCAGAGTGTTATGTTCATGTAGGCACACCCAGTTACAAATCCTGTGGATTGCTTTGTGGACATGCTTGATTTTGGGAAGCCAAAACCTGCAAAGAGAATGTGTTTTTTTCTGCTTCTTTAGGAGACGAATACATTTATGTTATGGTGCAGGTCCTTATGCAAATCCTCTCCAACATTTCTATTTTAGAATGCCCTTTCAACTTGTTACAAAATGATTGAATTAGAAAATATATTTTTGAGAGGCCAGCTATCTCAATCCAGCACGATTACCAAAATCTCTTTCCCCATCAAATGAATATTGAGGAAATTATTTGACATAAAGAAATTGTTTGGTCTAATATTCTTGTTATCCTCAAAATATTAGTTACTCCTTCATGCTGAATATCAGCTTTCTCACTTGCATAGATCTTATTTCTAAGTTTCACATTTGTGGTGAACAGACATATACCTGACTGGTTGACATACAAACTTATATCCACATATATCTTATTTTTATATGAAACTATCTTATACTAAGCTAGACTTTTGGTAGACCTATTATTATTATTATTATTATTATTATTATTATTATTATTATTATTATTTATATAGCGCTGTAGATTTGCACAGTGCTGTACATAAAAACAACAAATATAAAAGAGTAAACCTGCCTATGGCGTACAATCTAAGAAATGATAGGATAAGACAAAACACATAGCAATACAGGAAATTGTTCAATAAAACAGGCAACAAAAAGAACATCAGATAGCAAGCGACAATCACGCAATGCCTGGGAAGGCTTCTCTGAACAGGATGGTCTTCAACTACATTTTGAAGCTGGTTAAAGAAGTGATGGCCTTTGCTCGCGGGGGAAGAAGGTTCCAGGAGTGAGGGGCAGCAAGTGAGAAGGGGCGAATCCGAGATGGGGCAGAGGAAATCCTGGGCTGGGACAGCCGACTAGACCTGGTCTAGTATCTAAATATCTGTTGGGAAGTAATTCTCCGTATCTATGCTATGCCTAGAATCCAGGTGATGTTTTCTCCAAGTTCCTCTATAGAGGTGGCTGGATATTGTTGCCCAAAGGAGAACATGTTCATTTATTTCATGGCTTCAAAAATGGAATTGTGCATTTGGTGCCCTTGTACTTAGAGATGTATCTGTGGTGAATATGTGTATAGTATTTAGTTACAGTTTCAAGTGTGCATTCAGGTGTGCAACATTGCCATTCAAATAAGGGTTTCACAGCACAACCAATCTGTAAATCCACATGTGGAGACATATGCTATACATCCTGCTGTAGGATCTTGTCCTTTGTTTTATGTTTCTCCAAAAACAGCAAAAACAGCTTTGCTTTGCCAATCTTTTGGATCTGATGCCAAACTAAGCGAATTTGGATGTTACACAGGACATTATCACACCAGCCCCTTTCGTGCTGCAGTCACACAAACCAAAATAAAATGGCAGCATATCGATTTTGGAGCAGCTACCACTGCACTTTTTCCATTCTTGCCACTGGGACTGTTGCCCCCATTGAGCTCTCTTCCTGTCCTCTCCCTTAACTTCCTCCTCCCCTTATGCCTTACCCAACATGCCCTTATTTTTTTTTAAAAGAAATCAACTTTTTGTGCAATTACAGAGCTCTGCAGCAGCAATTTAAACTTTTTAATTTTGTTTTTGAATTTCAAGGCTTTAGAGCTCCAAAATTGCATGAAGAATAGGCATGGTTTTTTTTTTTAAAAAAAGTGAGGAGGATGAGGGAAGGGGGAGGGGGGATAGTGATACCAAATGGCTGCTAATCATGCGCATGCCCCAGATGCTTTTCGCATCTATAGCACTGCATGACTGGTTGTTCATTCATGGGTTTCCCCTATGAATGAAAAGGGGCAGGCCAGGGATGGGGCAGCTATGGGAGGGAAGTGGCATCATGTGATCAGCATCACTGATGCCACTTTCTTCCCGTGGGAATTGCGGTTTAAAAGCCATGTGTAATAATCTCCTAAATTTAGCTTCTCCTCCAGTACAACTAAGAATAAAAGTTGTAATGGAGGAGAAGCTAAATCTATATGTCGAAATGAGCAATATTATCTCTAAATTTCATGCTTTGGATCTTCTTTTAATTACCTTATGCTTGCTCTTCTTTGGGTAGCCATGCAAATATAGACCATCAATCAATACAAAATGGTCCAAGTAATTGGAGTGTCCCACGCCACAATGCTAGGATGAGAGATTACATGGTGCTGGTAGTATCAATGGAGATACCTGGGCCAGAATCTTCTATCATGATCTATGTTGCATAACTGTACATATACTTAGCTATGTAGCAGAGGCTCTAGGAAATTCTGTTATTAGATTGTGAAGATGCATAACAGGACACAGACAAGAGTTTTGCAATGCACATAGGGCTCTACCAATGTGCATCAGAACTTCCTAGCTAGTGTTCTAATGCATAACAGGACCAATGTGCATCAATCACTTTGCTAGATCCCCTAATAAAAATAAATAAATAATAAAACTTTTATTTGTATCCCACTTTTCTGTGACAAGACAATCAAAGCGGCTCACAACACATTAAAATCCACATTTACAAAATTATGTCCCAAATTCCCCCCCTTAAAACAGGATTAAACATATTACAATTAAAATATCTGTTAAAAACACAATAAAAAATACAGCGAGGACGGAGCGGTGGGCTGATACATGATGTGGGGGACAGTCATTCTGTGGCTGGGCACTTTTTATTCAGGAAAGGCCTGCCGGAAGAGATCCGTCTTGACAGCTTTTTTGAAGCTGTCTGAGCTGGCAATTTGATGGATCTCATCTGGCAGGACGTTCCATAGTTTGGGACCCTATGTGATAATAAAATAGCAGCCTTTTACTGAATATGGATGTTATAGAATTGCACAGTTCTAATTCCATTTACCTAAGTCCACTTACAAATACATAAGTCTCCAACAGGATTCTGGCTCAAGCCCCTATGCATAGAACTTTCTTTTTAGTATACATAGGCATTCATCTGTCATTTGACTGCCCAGTTCAAATTGAGTTAGGATGTAATTCTTTACTAACTGCAATGAGTAATTTTAGTAATTTTCTTTCCTGTATGAGAAAGTCCTCAAACTGTACAGTTTTGAAAGACAACTCAATTTGAAACTTCTTCTGCACAAAAGTCACACATGGAATTTTTGTGCAGAAAATAGCATTTTTAACACAGGAAGCTTCTTTTCCTATGCAGATTTTTTTTAGAGATTTGGACTCTCAGGTCTAACACTGTCACCTAAGATTTCTGTCAAATAAGATCTCTGCTCTTGTCAAATAAAATATTTTTTTTTCTATCAAAAATATTTCTATACAGAAATATTATTTTCTGTTTAGAACATCCTGTTTTTTGTGCATGAAATGCTGTAGTTAGGGACTTACTCTGTGCAAAATTTGCCTTTTTTGTTCATATGTGTGCAGAAAACAGCATTTTCTTTACAGAAGTATTTCTATGCAGAAATACTAATTTCTGTGCAGAAAATTTTGATATGTGAATATATAAGTGAAATCAAAATATTATCTCCTACAGAGAGGAAATGCTGTTTTCTACACAAAAAGTGTGAATTTTGCTCAGAATTACTGTAATCTGAAATTGTGAAGTTTTTTTTATCAATCCAGGTTTCTCCTCAATAGGGCTTCTTGGCACTCAAAAACATGTTTTCAACAGTTTTCCAAATATTTTCATCTGTTGGTTTTATCCCTAGTTGGGACAATTTTGTTCAGATAGATCATGGACTTCAGATTAGCACTGATGCACCTCTGGCAAGTCAAGGTAAAGGGAATATAGTTTGATCTCCATATCCATGGAGGTTACATTCGAAGACCTCCTTCCATGAATACTTGAAACTGCAGATAATAGGGAACCCTGTTATTTTCAACAAGACAAATGACTTCCGGCCCAAGCATACCTTAGTAGAACCATTCTGTAGGCATTTCTCGGTCCTCCAGCATGATTCTGTAGTATGCTTGCGCAAGAAGTTGACCATAAAATTGTACTAGAGGACCTAGAAATGCCTAGAAAGAACATATTTTTTCAGACAATGATAAGTGAAACTGTGGATACCAAATCTGTGAATATGGGAATTGTACTGTATAGCATGAAACAGACTTGGGGCTCCTCCAGACAGAGCAAATCTGTCTGGAGATTGCAGTATTGGTTGCTGTAGTTCGTAGGTGTTTGGTTTTTTTTTAAAATATCCAAATGATGTTTCTGTTGTCTCGGATTGTTTTCTGGCAATTCCTGGCTGTGGCTGCAACATTTTATTCATGCTGTCATGGGGGCAGGTGTGTGTGTCTCTCTTTTTAATTTCGAAACATACTGGAACAATATTTCCCTTTATCTTCTCGCCTTTTCTATTTCACTGTTGAAAAGAGCTATAGGGTCCAAACAGACAGGCCAAAATAAAGCTGCTTCGGGTCACTTTGGAGGTATGCTGTTTAAATGACACAGGCATCTTAAGAGGCCAGACGCTGCGCCAGAGCTGTGCTCTGGTTCTGGAGCATGGCTTTGGCGTAGCTTCCAGCCTCTTAGGACACATGCATAATTTAAACAGCATACCTCCAAAGTGACCTGAAGCAGCTTTATTTTGGCCTGTCTGATTGGGCCCACAGTTCAATAGCACATTAGTGAAATGGCATACCTTGGATCAAACACTGATCAGAATGGAGACTGAAACCAAGAGATAAAAAGAAGACAATGGGAAGGGTAGTGATGAAAGAACTAGGTAAGATATTAAAAAGCTAAGATATACAATTGAGCACTAAAGTTCGAATCATATAAGCCATGGTATTTCCAATCACTGTTTATGGATGTGAGAGCTGGACAGCAAAAAAAAGCAGATAAAAAGAAAATCAACTCATTTGAAATATGGTGCTAGAGAAAAGAGCTGGTAATACAGTGTATAGCCAAAAAGACAAACAAAGGGGTCCTTGAACAAATTAATCCCATGATAACCCTAGAAGCCAAGATTATCAAATTGAGGCTGTTATACTTTGGCCACATCATGAAAAGGCATGACTCATTAGAAAAGACAATAATGCTAGGAAAGGTTGGGAACAGTAGAAAGAGAGGAAGACTGCAAGTCAGGTTGATAGACTCAATTAGGGAGGTCACAGGCAAGAATCTACTAGATGTAAGCAGAGCAGTGGAGGACATGAGGGCTTGGAGGTGACTCATCCACAAGGTCACCATGGATCGAGGTCAACTAGAGCAGTTAACAACAACAAACAACAACAATATCTGGGTCTGCCAGGGATTAAACTTTGGAGAAAAAAGCCCATCTTGTACTTTGGCTGTGGCAGTATACAGAGCCAGCTCCATAGGAGGGGAAGAGAGAAATGGAATACTCATGTTGAAATTAAAGTGTAATAATAATAATAATAATAATAATAATAATAATAAATAAATTTTATTTATATACCGCTTTTCCACAGATCAAAGCGGTGTACAGACAATTAAAACCGTACAATTACAGAACTCTAAGCACAATCATTCGCTTTCAAGGGTAAGCAGGGAATTGATGGCAACAGTGTAGATAACTTCATTCTTCAGGGGGGAAGACTTGTCAAAAAAGAAGAGTTTTAAGCCTCTTTTTGAATGTTTCTAGGGGGGTTGTCAGATGGAGCTCCTCAGGTAGATCATTCCACATCCGTGGGGCCACCACTGAAAAGGCCATCTGGGATGTGGCAACATATTTGGAAGGTGGAATTACCAGTAAGTTCTTCCCAGATGTTCTGAGTGTGCGGGGTGGATCATATGGGGAGATGCGGTCCCTCAAGTAACTCGGGCCCAAGCCATGTTGGGCTTTATAGGTAGTGACCAACACCTTGTATTGCGCTCGGAAGCGAATGGGCAGCCAGTGAAGATCTTTCAAGATAGGTGTTATATGGTCAAACCTGGACGCACTGGTGACCAATCTAGCTGCCATATTTTGTACTAATTGAAGCTTCCGGGCTTGGTACAAGGGTAGCCCCATGTAGAGCACATTAGAGAAATCTAATCAAGAGGTTGCCAGAGCATGTACCACTGTTTCAAGGTCCCTTTGGCCCAGAAAGGGCTGCAGTTGGCATATCAACCGAAGATGATAGCAAGCACTTCTGACCGTCGCATCTACTTGAGATGTCAACAGCAGGGACGAGTCCAGAAGTACTCCTAAACTGCGAACTTCGTCCTTCAGGGGAAGTGTGACCTCGTTCAGGACAGGTGGATAAATTTCCTTTCTAAGGCCTGGGGGACCTATCACCAGTACTTCCGTTTTCTCTGGATTCAGGCTGAGTTTGTTTTCCCTCATCCAGCCCATTACCGACTCCAGGCAGGCATTCAGAGGAGAGACGCCATCCTTAGTCACTGCATCAGTCGGGGACACAGAGAAGCATATTTGGGTGTCATCAGCGTACTGATAACACCGTGCCCCGTGTCTCCGGATGATCTCTCCCAGCGGTTTCATGTAAGTGTAGAGTAGGTATTTGACCCACCAGCTAGAAATGGACAACTAGAAGTAGAATTTGTGTGTATGTGACTTCGAGTTGCCTATAGTTTGTTTTCTTAGCAGACACTAATCAGCTTTTTGTGTGGTAGCTGAAACTGCAGGACATGATTGTCAGTAGTCTCTTGTTCTTATCCCAGCATGGAGCATTAAGAATAATGCTTGTTTATAGCATGTTTAGAGGAGGCAGGCAATTGTTTTCCCCACATGATACTCTTTGAAGTTTGTATCATATGATCCCATTTTATTTATTTTGCATTCAGGAAGTGGCCAAAGTGAAGTCTTAATAAGAAGGCTTATTTGCAAATTTTATTACAATCAGTGAATTGATGTTAGCTATTTAAAGTTATTTAAAATAGACATGAGTGAATGTATTGGTTTTGGTTTCTCTTTATTTCTCATTTTGCCAGCCTCAAGTCTGCTTTGTCATGAATGCTAATTTTTGTGCATACAGTGGTACCCCAGGTTACGAATGTAATTCGTTCCGCGGCGCCGTTCGTAACCCGAAAGATTTCGCTAGCCGAAAAAGCCATAGCCGCTAGCGCTGAAAGCCGCGATTTCGTGCGAAAAAGCGCCGAAAAGCACCAAAAAATTTTTCGTAAGCTGAAAAAAAAAAAACGTAACCCGAAACAGTTTTTTCCTATTTATTTTTTTCGTATCCCGGAAATTTCGTAACGCGGTGATTTCGTATCCCGGGGTACCACTGTATTTCTCCTAACATTTACACCTTTGCTATATGCATTTTTCAAGCAATTTTCCTAATATAATGAACACTTGAATTCTATTTTCACTAATATGTACATTTGTGTATGCACCTTTTATTGGAACATCCACTGCATACTTTGGAGAACTGTGAATTTCTAAGGATAATTGAATTTGGGTTTGTTTGAAAGCAAAGAATCAGGACAGTTTGCATTACAATGTGAACTGGATGTTTTTCTTCCCTATCCTTTAATTTAATTAATTATCTTTATACAAATTAATCTCTGACAGCTCATGTAACAAAATTCTGTGTTGATGCCTTTATGAAATCCTTCAGTAAGATAACTTTCAATTTAATAAAAAATAAAGTTATAGTTTCTATAAGGGATGGGTATATGTATTCTCTTGTTAAGCAAGGAGGGTTTGTTGGAGGCAGTTCTTCCCCCCTCTTCACCTCTCATGTTACCACCAAATTATATTTATTTTTGAGGCAATTATATTTCTTGAATATGGTAATATCAAATGGATAAATCAAATCCACCCTTGATTTGTAACCTCATCAATTAAAAATGCAATTCTATGGACGTTTACCCAGAAGAAAGGCCGGGGTGTAGCTAAAGGAGAGGGGCAAGATGCCATTGCTCCACCAACATGAAATTCTCCTCCAGTCCCAAATTTCTAGCATTGCAGTAACTTAAAACCTCAGTTGAACATTTTAAGCATCCAAAGAAAAGGAGTTAGCAAAGTTACCAAAAAAGGGTAAAAAACTGAAGAGTACTAGCTGTGAATGATTTTCAGTGTCTCAGTTTTTCCATGTTAGAAGTTTGAAGAAAATTTTGTGGGATGTGTGTGACAGAAATCTTATTTGGGTGAATGATGTCCTCATTTCACCCCTGCCCCCCTGCCCCTTCAGACCCCTGGGGTAGAACCCACCACTCTGTGCATGTGTGTGCCTTCAAGTCGCCTGTCAACTTATGGCGACCCCAAGTTTAGAGGAGGCAAGCAATTGTTTTCCCCACATGATACTCTTTGAAGTTTGTACCACGTGATCCCTTATTTATTTATTTATTTATTTATTTATTTTGCATCAAGGAAGTGGCCAAAATGAAGTCTTAGTAAGAAGGCTTTTATTACAATCAGTGAATAGGGTCATCTAAGGCAAAGGATACTCGGAGGTGGTTTTGCGAGTTCTTTCTTCTGAAATATAGCCCACACCACCTGATATCATTGGTGGTTTCCCATCCAACAACTAAACAGGGCTGATACTATTTATTTCTGAGATCAGATGGGATCTGGTGCATTTAGGGTATTTAAGACACATGCTACTAGTTAAATATATATAGGATTGTAGCCTAAGGCGATAATCATAAGTGTTTCTACTGGATAATAACCTGCACTAAAATTCAACAGATCTTATTTCTGAATCTATACAGACAGTGTTACATGGGCGCATTACAGACGCACAAAAAGTACGTACTAGGTACATACTAGGGTTAGGAAAGGGTGTCCTTTCCGGACGACCAAACCCTAGTACGTACCTAGTACGTACAAAATGGTGGCGCCCATTCTACATGGGCGCTGCCATTGGGACGTCATGACTGCGCCGCTTCCAAACGGAGCGGCATGGAAGTGATGTCATGGTGCCCTTTCCATGGCGCCGGAAGGAGCTCCGAAATGGAGCTCCTTCCAGGTTTGTGTCGCTGGGCGCAGCCTTTACATGGCTGTGCCACCAACACAAATGAGAAAGGGGCCTCTTCGTCCCCACCGCTCTCGGTTGTCCTTGGGGCATGAAGCCCCAAGGACACCCCTTTCCAGGCCACGGGGAAGCAGCCTTTTGCTGCTTCCCCATGGCCTGGAAAGCGGCAGATCGGTGCCTCAGAGGATGCCGCTGTGGCAGCTGAGGCCCCAATCCAGTGGGGAAAGGGGTGGGAACAGGCCGCCCCAAAAAGGCGGTCTGTAAACTGCTATTGTTGGGCTACAATGCTTCATATATTTACTTGAGAGTAAGCCCTATAAAAGACAGTAGGGCTTACTTTCAAGTAAATATGTACAGTACAAGGCTGCACTACTGTCATCATATGCACCCATTAGCCTTACAACTATGTGGGACATCCAGGATACAGTTCAGATTGGTTAATTAACCACTTACTTACAATGGATGTGTCCACACAAATAGATAGATAGATCTCTATGCTGTTATAACAGCTAACTTTTACCACTGAAGAAGACGCATGTCGAAACACATTTGGTTCTATTTTTTAAAAAAATTATATTTGTTGTTGGCTTGCATTGTTATCCCTTCCATATGTTCTTTTGGAAGTGCTTAAAGCCTTACTTGCACTCTGATTGTCTGCTATTTCTATATACATTGTTCATTGGTTGGGATGTATAGTTTTTAGTCTTGCATATACTGGAAATACTTGTATTTTTTTACAAGACATTTTATATTTTTCTTTGCTTTCACCTTCAGGCCTGGCACACAGCCTTTATATGATTTTTGCTTGCCTGAAAGTTGGATAATATTTCTGACATAGGTACTACTCTTTCAATACTGCACTTAATAAAACTGAGCTATCTCTTTCAGTAATGCTTTTCCCCCCTAGACTTTTCTTGTTTTGCTACAATTCCTGTAGGTTTAGGGTCACACCTTTGTGCCTTCATCATCATATGCACCCATACATAGGAGAAAACTTGGATAACTTTGCATTGCACTGATCTAATTGATTAATACACCATTTACAGCTCCCATTCAGTAGTAGATATATCTGAATGCCATTGTGCTAAATTCTGCTGTGAAGTACAAGCACTGAATGAGAATATAAATGCCACCACCATAGCTATACATGCTACAAACACATGTCTGAAATTTGACTGGGTTCCTGGTGCATTTGAGAATTGAGAGAGAGAGAGAGAGAGAAAATACAGATTAAAAAATACTGAAGGATGAACTCTTAGCTCTGCTTTAGTTGCTGCTGTCATCACATTGTGATCTTGTAGCAAAGGGCTTTGCCTCTGAGCATAAATGTCAGTATATCTTAGAGCTGCTAATTGTTTTCTTAGTAGGAAGGATAGGAGTGGTCCAAGAGACAAGGAATTAATATATAATCCTACTTCACTTTTATAGCCTGTAATCTTTGCAACAATGATAACACTTAAAAATGTTTGAAGGCTAAGAACTCCTAAAGTACAGAATTTATCTTTAATAACCACAAACATTCCAGCCAGCACACACAGTTCTTACTCGGTCCTGTACATCCTGTCTTCATGTAAGAGACCTATAATTTAAGAGCTAGAGAGGTTTCCCTTTGATAATGTTTGTTTTGGTCCCTTGCTTCAATGAAATCTGTTATGCATAATTAGTCAATGTGTATTTTAGTCTTTGCAGAGCAGTTTCACAAGTCTTGAGTGAAAAGCATAATCATTGTAAGAAAATAATTATTGCAAAGAGGAGTAGCCATTAGTTTAGATGTCTTTATATGAAACTGAAGAAATGCATAGAAACTAAGCTTATTAGTTTTTAACACAAAGGATTTAGGCCTCTGAATAATATATGCCAGAGGTGGGAAAAGTATGGCCAATGGGTTGCATGTGATTCTTAAAGTTGTTTTTGAAACCTACAAGGGCTCCAGTGTTTTCACCCATCCACCCATCCATCCAATCAACCTTGGACAAAAATGCCTCCCAAATTCTACATCCAAAAAAGCTGCTGGTTCACTTCCTGTTTAATAAAGGCCTCTCCATGGTGGTTGGATGGTTGGGATGTGACAAAATGGATTCTCATAGAATCATAGAAACATAGAGTTGGAAGAGACCGCAAGGGCCATCCAGTCCAACCCCCTGCCATGCAGGAAAGCCAAATCAAAGCTTCCCCGACAGATGGCCATCTAGCCTCTGTTTAAAGACCTCTAAGGAAGGAGACTCCACTACACTCCGAGGGAGTGTGTTCCACTGTTGAACAGCCCTTACTGTCAGGAAGTTCTTCCTAATGTTGAGGTGGAATCTCTTTTCCTGTAGCTTGCATCCATTGTTCCGGGTCCTGTTCTCTGGAGCTGCAGAAAACAAGCATGCTCCCTCCTCAATATGACATCCTTTCAAATATTTAAACAGGGCTATCATATCACCTCTTAACCTTCTCTTCTCCAGGCTAAACATCCCCAGCTCCCTGAGTCGTTCCTCATAGGACATGGTTTCCAGACCTTTCACCATTTTAGTCGCCTTCCTCTGGACACGCTCCAGTTTCTCAATGTCCTTTTTGAATTGTGGTGCCCAGAACTGGACACAATATTCCAGGTGGGGCCTGACCAGAGCAGAATACAGTGGCACTATTACTTCTCTTGATCTAGACACTATACTTTTATTGATGCAGCCTAAAATTGCATTGGCCTTTTTAGCTGCCGCATCGCAATGTTGATTCATGTCCCAGATCCCTTTCACATGTAGTTTCATTCAGCCAGGTGTCCCCCATCCTATATCTGTGCATTTCATTTTTCTGCCCTAAGTGCAGTACCTTACATTTCTCCGTGTTGAATTTAATTTTGTTAGTTTTGGCCCAGCTTTCTAGTCTATTCAGATCATTTTGAATGTTGATCCTGTCCTCTGGAGTATTAGCTATTCCTCCTAATTTGGTGTCATCTGCAAATTTGATAAGTATGCTCCCAATTCTGTCATCCAGGTCATTGATAAAGATGTTGAATAACACTGGGCCCAGGACAGAGCCCTGTGGGACCCCACTGGTCACTTCTCTCCAGGCTGAAAAAGAGCCATTGTTGAGCACCCTTTGGGTTCGGCCAGTCAACCAATTACAGATCCATTTAACAGTTCCTTTGTCTAGCCCACATTTTACAAGCTTGTTTGCAAGAATGTCATGGGAAACCTTGTCGAAGGCCTTACTGAAATCAAGATATACTATATCCACAGCATTCCCTTCATCTACCAAGCTGGTAATTTTATCAAAGAAAGAGATCAGATTTGTCTGGCATGACTTCCTAAGGGAGCACATTTGCCTTTTAGAAAGGGTAAAATGCCCAGTATGTAGGGACATACATTCTTATACCTTTTTATTTTTTTGAAATATAACCATAGAGAGGGAGCACAATTTATTAATTTTATTTATTTAAATAAAAAATAAATAAAATAATTTTTTTTATTTCTATCCCGCTTTTTGCCAGGCAATCAAATCAGCTTACAACAGGTTAAAATACAGCCATATATACATAATGCCCCCCTTAAAACAAGATTAAACAATGTAAGATTAAAAAATACATATTAAAATCAACTAAGCTAAATAAAAATCATCATGGGCAGAGTTCACTGGATGGGAAGTCTTATTTGTGGCCGAGCATTTATTCCGGGAAGGCTTGCCGGAAGTGATCCATCTTAATGGCCTTTTTAAAGCTGTCTAGATTGGTGAGTTGACGGATCTCGTCCGGCAGGCCATTCCATAAGTTCGGAGCAGCTGCCAAGAATGTCCTCTAGGAGGTTGCCATCAACCTGGTCTTTAAGGGCTGTAATAAATTCCTCCCAGAGGACCTGAGGGTACAGGGTGGATAGTATGGCAGCAGGCGATTCCTTAGATAGGTTGGGCCCAAGCCATGTAGGGCTTTAAAGGTGTTAACCAATACCTTGAACTGTGCCTGGAAACTGATAGGCAGCCAGTGGAGTGACTTCAATATTGGTGTTATATGGTCACTCCTTGCTGTTCCTATGACCGACCTGGCTGCCATATTCTGTACTAACTGCAGTTTCCGGACTAGGCACAAGGGTAGCCCTATGTAGAGTGCATTGCAAAAACCAAGTCTTGAGGTTACCAGTGCATGTACTACAGTTTCGAGGTCACCCTGTTCCAGGAAAGGGCGCAGCTGGAGTATCAGCCAAAGCTGATAACAGGCGCTCTTGACCGTCGCATTCACCTGATTCCTCATCTGAAGCGACGGGTCAAGAAGCACCCCTAGACTGCGAACACAGTCTTTCGTGGCGAGCGTGAGCCCCTCTAGGACTGGAGGTTGCAGCCCAATCCCTGGTTTGGGGGCCCCTACCGTAAGTACCTCAGTTTTGCCTGGATTCAACTTGAGCTTGTTTTCCCTCATCCAATCCATTACTGCCTGAAGACACTGGTTGAGGGGAGAGATGCCATCTGTCGTTGTCGCTGATGACCGGGACATGGAGAAATATATTTGGGTGTCATCAGCATACTGATAACACCCGGCCCCATATCCACGGATGATTTCTCCCAGCGGCTTCGTATAGATGTTAAATAGCACCGGGGACAGGATGGCGCCTTGAGGGACCCCACAATTAAGCTCTGTTTTTGAAGAGCGACTGTCCCCGAGCATTTATATCCCCCCTTTCTCCCACAATGGAATTCAAAACTATCTCATAATGAAACTGGCAAGGATAAACCCATCATAACATATCCATATCCATTAATATAATCAGTCCACACAATTCTCCTGCCACACACACAAAATCCAGGTGAAAACAACAACTGTGCTGTGAAATATGGGTAAGCTTAGATGGAACTGTGAACCCTGATAAATTGGAGGGGAATAGCTTCATCACTCCTGCTGATTTTAAAGGCCAGATGCTTCAGTCCTATAAACTCTACTTCCATGCTCTGCTTCCAGAACACAGACATGGACCCTGACTCAGCAACTGAAGCAGTGGATCTGCTAGGACCTGTTGCTGAACCAGAGCAGGAGGGGGTTCCTGAGCCACATGGTTCAGAAACAGACCAGAGAGCAGTACCAGCTCTGATAGAGAGTCCTGTCCATTCAGATATAGAAGACCATTTACCTCTACCGACCTTCGCTGAGTGGAAAGGGAGGGCTTGTGGAGGTCTCAGAGAATTTAGAGGAAGCAGCAATTATTTTTAATTTTTTTAAATTTTTAAACATTTTATTGAAATTTAAAACAAACAAGCAAGCAAGCAAAACAGCTAACATTTTTTTAAAATACAAAAATTTGAAGAGAAATAAATATAAACAAATTCATTCATACAACCAAATTATTTAGTTATCTAATTAGAGGAAGCAGCAATTAATTAAACAGCAGCTGTGTTGAACTGCTGATCTATAAGTTACCAACTCTTCTCTCCAGGAGTTCTTGGACCTGGACTGTGCTTGTTGACTCTGGATGCCATTTACCTGACTTGGACATTGTTGAACTCTGTTTTGGATTGAAGGCTTGTATTTAACAAAGTAAAGAAAGTGCTGTACTGTAAGCTACTCTATGACTGTACTTGCTCATTAGCTGCTGGCTAGCAGCTGTGTAGCTGGTTGCCCAGACTGTGTTTGGGACACCTACAGCATGGTTTAGGATCACTGTGTATAGTGACCAAAATTGACTTGGGCAGTTACTAATGCATAATCTAGAGCCACATATTTGTGACTGCTTCTTACGAATAATTGTTTCTTATTCACTGTCCCTATATGAATTCAATTATTCACGATACCCTACTTCAGGGGATACATTCAGGGGATACACCATAAAAGCTCTCCAATTCCCACCTACTATATGGCAGGCATTGTGATCGATAGTGTCTATTCCCCTGTCACTCAAGAAGCAAGAAGTTCCAAGCCCCCTTGCACCAGTGATCTCTGGTGTGAGGGAGAATTGTCACAGGACTCCACTTCTGTTGCAACACAGATTTCTTGAGTATCAGGGGAATGAACCCCTGTTGATCACAGTGGCTTCTGCCTGATATGTGGGGATGGGGGGAGGTCATGCACTTATAAGTCCTGAAGTAGATTCATGCTACCATTCTTATAGAAAGGCAAGCTCCAGAATCCATCCTGTGGTAGTACCTTTATTGGGCCAGTGATTCAAAGGCACAAGGTGAAAAGGAGAGAAAAAAACATTTTTAAGAAGCATTTTTTTCAACAAATTTTGTGATTCTTATTGCAATCAATAATTTGATTTCTGGAACAATAATTCAGAATAGTCGTGTCCTGAGTTCCTGTGGTATGCTCTGGATTCACTGTTGTTTTGGGTAGAGGGGGTTTGTTTTCAAAGAACACTCAATTTCAAACATCCCTGCTTCTCTTTGTTGCAGAAAATTAGGGATCATAAAAAGGCTTCTTGAAAGCTGTAAATTCAAAACAATTCAAATGTTCCATGGCCATAATTTGGCTCTTCCATGAAATCACTTTTTTTGTGTGTGGCTTGTATAATTTATGACCCATTTCAAGATGGGGACGATTTATATTTTTATACTTCTCACCAGAGTTTTTAGTGAATACAATTTGCTAAGAAATTTATAAGAGCCAAGTACATTTTATTTTAAATGCAATTATGCATTGTAAAGATTATGTGGTCTTATTTTTCATGTTTTTTTTTTAGCATAGGAAACATTTATTCTAATTTGGGATGATAATTGTCTAGGGGGAAATCTTATTCCTTTTGTATTCAACAACAGCCACAATAGCATGGGGCTATTCTAATACTAATAGATAGTACTAGAAAAATGAGAAACATGAGAATTCTTGATTATGACTGTCCACCATCCACGATTCAGAAATCATATTTGGAAGTCTAGATGAAACCATTTAAGTGCAAGACAGCAATTTTAAATATATTTACAACATCAGAGATATTTACAATATCACCAAGACAGAAATAATTCCCAAACCTGCTGCCTAAATTTCTTTGTGTGACAACTAATGTTGTGTGAGTGGATATCTGCTCATGTGATGATGCTTCCCCTCCCTTTCCTTCCACTTTCATCCATACAAACCCTAAATATTCTCTATGGGATCTGACTCCCAGCTCTCTGAAGCAGCATTTGGGTGTTTTATGGTAATGACTGTGTTCAGCTGAAGTGAATAATCAAGGAATACTTTTTTTAAAAAAAATCTAGGCCTTTAAAAGAGACAGCCATTTCTCTCCCAGTTTTTGAAAGAGCAAAGGAGTGGAAGAACCTGCAGTCTCTGAGCTGTGCAGGTCTTGACCTACATCTAAGGCCAACCTGCAACATGAGTCACAGCTTTTATCATCTATTATTTTTACTTGCTCTATATTTATCCAGAACATCTCTCATTTTCCTTTCCAATTTCCTTTTTGCTTTGTCATTCTTTTACTTTTTTTTAAATTAATCTTTATTAAATTTTCTCATTAAAAAAAGAACATCACAATTACAAATACACACATCACACATAAAGCCAGATTCATTATCTAAATGAAATACAAACATCAAACTAATTCTTAAATATTATACATATCAGCTTTCCATACTTTGAACTTCCTCTGAGGAGCTGGGACAAGCAAATGTGAAACTTCAAGTAAATATAAACCCTATTACATATTAATTGTAAGACTCTCTCTCAATTCTCACATGCATAACATATTCATAATAGAAAACCAAACAGCCATATTTCTTAGGTGTTTGACTCTATGCAATATAGTTTCTGTCCTAATTGATGTTAATAAATAAGAAAAAGAAAATTACCGGTAAAATATTACCATATAAAGTTTAAGGACAGTTCTTCTTTTTTCACAAATTGCATAAATGGCTCCCAAATTTTTTTTCCCTTGTTCCAATCCCGGTTCCTTATGTAGCAAGTCAGTTTATCCGTCTGTATATAGTCCAACATTTTCATAGCCCATTCAATCCATGAAGGATGTTGGGTTGTTTTCCAATGTGAGGCAAACACAATTCTAGCTGCTGTAATTATATAAAACAATAGTTTACCATAGGCTTTTTCAAGTTTTTCATTCATGATCATATTTAGAAGGTACATTTTAGGATCTAATGGAATTTTTTGTTGTAGGATAAGTTGAACTTTCTGGTGAATCATTTTCCTATATATCTTGGCATATTCACAAGTCCACCACATATGAATATAGGAGCCACTGGCTTTATTACATTTCCAACAGGTCGGGTCTTGATTTTTATATATCTTGGCTAATTTTAATGGAGTCAAATGCCATCGATACTGCATTTTTAGGTAATTTTCTCTAATTGCCGTGCTAGCCGTAAATTTCATTCTTACAGTCCAATTCTTTTCCCATTGATCTAACATTAAATTTTCACCTAGATCTTGTGCCCATTTCACCATAGTAGGTTTAATAACCTCACTCTGCAAGTCCAGATTCAACAGATATTTATATAGTTTTGAGATTCTTCCTTTATTTTTTCCCAAAATAATTTTATCAAAAGCCTGGGGTTCTGAATAAATACCCATTGTTTTACAATCTGCTATAAATCTTTCCTTTAGTTGACGATATAAGAACCAATTGACGGAGAAACCCTCTCTTATTATTTGTTCCAAAGGTTTTAATTTTACTTGATGTGATGCTAGGTCACAGGTTAATAAATCTTTGTACGTGACCCATCGATTGCTTATTATTTCATCGTTTCGGTGGAATGCTTCATTGATTGGGGCCCACTGCGGGATTTTAGGGTATATCAAAGGCTTATACTTAAGCCATATTCTCAACAAGACTTTTCTAATAAAATGTGCAGTAAACGCTTTATTAACCCTAATTTTGTCATAAAATAAATACGCGTGAGCACCAAAAATACATCCAACCATTTCTAAATTTAGCAACCTTTTGTCATTTAGACTGAACCATGTGATTAACCAATCTAAGCAGCTGGCATAAAAATACAGCTTTAAATTAGGCAAGCCCAAACCACCATGTTTACAGTCATCATGCATATATCTGAAACGTACCCTAGGTTTTTTTTCCTCCCCACAAAAATTTACTTATATCTTTGTTCCAAGAGCGAAAAGGAATATCATTGGTCAAAATTGGTATAGACTGGAACAGAAAAAGCATTTTGGGAAGGACCATCATTTTAATGACTGCAACTTTTCCCATCCAAGATAAGCCAATTTTCTCCCACCTATATAGATCTTGTTTTATCTTATGCCAAGTTTTAACATAATTATTTTTAAACAAGTCTGAGTTTTTCGTAGTTAACCAAACTCCTAAATATTTGACCTTCTCAACAATATTAAATTTGGTATTTTCCTGCAACTTTTTCTTATCATTAGTGCTTAAATTCATTGTCATAATGGCAGTTTTTTCATTATTAATTGTTAATCCTGATGCGCAGCAGAATTGGTTTAAACATTTAGTCACTTCAGCAATTTCTTCCACAGGCTTGGAAAGAATTAAAACCAAATCGTCGGCATATGCATGTAGCTTAATTTCTGATTCTTTAATTTTAATACCGCTAATTTTACTATTCCTTCTGATTTCATTATTCAAGACTTCCAGTAATAAAATGAATAACAAAGGGGAAAGTGGACATCCTTGCCTCATCCCCCTAAAGAGGTTGATATGTTTAGTCCTTTGTCCATTAACAATTAAAGAGGCAATTTGTTTTTTATATACAGTTTCAATCCACTTGGTAAATTTATCACCTAGTCCTGCACGCTGACATACCTCATTCAGAAATTTCCAGTTTACACGATCAAAGGCTTTTTCAAAATCGATGAACAACAAAGCCACAGGTTTATCACATCTACTCTCGCCATATTCAATCAAATCCAGCATATAACGTACATTGGTTTTTAAATGTCGGCCAGGCAAGAAGCCAACCTGATCGGGATTAATATAATCATTCAATATTGGTTTAAGTCTATTGGCCAAGGGTGCTGCAAAGATTTTATAATCGACATTAAGCAAGGCTATTGGCCGGAAATTTTTTGGTTCTTTAATTTCATCCTCTGTTTTTGGAATCAGCGTAGTGTTGGATTCCCGCCATGTGTTTGGTATGTCACCTCTATCCACCTGATTTAAAACTTGAACCAATGGTGCAACCAGTATTTCCGAGAATATTTTATAATACTTGGCCGGGAAGCCATCCGGACCCGCCGCTTTCCCATGTTTTAACCCTCGGATCACATTAGTAATCTCCTGCGTTGTAAAGTCTCTATTAAGCATTTCTCTTTGTTGCTGATTAATGGTTTGTATCATATTCTCTCCCAAATATCTATTAATTTCCTCAATTGGTGTAAAGTCTGCCCTAAACAGATTGGTATAAAATTTACAGAAGGCGTTTTCAATCTCATTTTGTCTAGACCAAATCGTACCATTATACTTTACTTTCAGTATGGCTCTTTTACTCTGTTCAGTTCTTAGCTTATATGCTAAGAATCTTCCCGGTTTATTAGCTTCATTCTTCTTGGAAATCTTAGATTATTTCCCCACTGACCTAGGTCTAGCCACAGACACAGATTTGGTAGGGTTGTTTTGTCATCCTTCTTTGAATTTCGAAATAAAGCTTGCATAATGGTTTAGCCTCCGATATCGACCTTATCTCGTGTCTCTTTTTCTTATACCAAAATGCTAGACCCTCAGGAAGAAAGCCACGGTATTGCACATTGACTCGCCTCAGTGGGATGTTAGAAAAAAGTAGTCTTTACATTTTCGAAGAATTTTAGATGGACATCTTTATAGACCGCAGGGTTTGTCATCAATAATTAAAGATTCCTCATTGCATTTTTCAACAAAAGAATCTCGAGAAATTTTTCTCAAAAAAAAAAAAAAAAATCACAATGTCTCTAGGTACCTTTTTTTGTTTGCTATAATTGAGTTCAGTCTAAAAATACGATCAATACAAAAAAAAAACGTTGCATCACACTGTAAAAATTCGGCAATTTTTGGCACCAGAGAGCCATCCAATTTTCATTTTCACTTTCCTTTAAGCCTCTTATTTTAATCGACTTTTCCCTTGCCTTAATTCCCATCTTAAATTGTCCTCTAATTGGGTCTTTTGAATTCCGCAATTTCATTGATTCTTTCCTCCTGTGAGTTAAATTTTTTGTTCTACCAATCTAATTTGGATTGAATCTGGCTAATCCGAAGATGTCTTATCCATCGCCTCCCTCATAATCTTAAAATCATCTCGCATTTCCATTCGATTTCTGATTTAAAAGATGTTACCTCCATTGACAAATTGATACCTTTTTGCCCAAATCTTAATCATTTTTTTCAGTTCGTCCATAGCTGTCGTATTATGTAGAATGCTTTCTCCCACAAGCTGAGTCTGTTCCAAAGTGGGGTTCATTAGAGGTTATTGCTGGAGGTTTAGCTGTTTGCACTTCTTTTTTACATCCATCTGAATCAGGTTAGTATAGAAGGAAGGCTGCCAGTAATTCAGAGAGAGCTTTAAGGAGAACCCAGCAACTGTTACTACAATAATATAACTCACAAAAAAGAGGAAAGAAACAAAGAAAAGCTACTTCACTGCCTCTATCAGCACTTCAGGATCAATGCTTTCAGCTGGTTAATTATTCAAGTCTTAGTTAGCCCTCCAGCCTCAACAGCCGTATCCTTTAGGGCCCCATACTTGCAGATTTCACACTTCAAAATCCAAATAATATGCTATATTGTAATCCAACCGATAGACAAAGCAAAGCAAACAGAGTTTTTGGGTTGGTTAATCTTCTAACTAGAAAACTTTTTGTTTCTTCAAAGGAAAACGCCGCCACCGTCTACACTTTGTAGCAAATTTTTAGAGCAACGCTTTCAGATTTGCAACCTCATCACAAGATTCAAAAACATAGTATGAGAAAGCCACATAGTAAATACTTAGCATGTCTCCTTTCTCCTCCGTCCAAGTTCAAAAAGCCAACCTCAAGCTGTTTGAATCCGCATACGCGGACAGCAAAGTAAAGAGGAAAATTGCTGGCGGTTCTTCGCGTTACCAAGAACGCAGCAAGATGCGGCCGCGGAGGCTCTTCTGCCACCGGGCTTTTGGGAAGGAGGCTTGCTGTTGAATTAGCCCTTCAGTCCCTTCTAGAGCCACAAGGTGTCTTCGTAGAGCTCCGTCCGACTTTCCCTTGCCGGGGAAGATTTAGTCGACCAGAGGGCGACCCCAACACCGCATCTTGCAGAACGCTACCCCGAGAACAAACACCTCAGGCACGTTCATTCGTCCCGCCTCGCCACCGGAGTCATTCTTTTACTGATATCTCTTTCTCATTAAGAATTATGGTGGATTGACCTTAGCTGCTATATAGATGGCCACCTGAAGACCTGAGTCTGTGTTGCATTACACTAGGGATGCTATTCCATGTGGGTTTTAAATGGCAATTTTAGCAAGAGATTGTGCCTTTGTTACTACCTGTCACACATCACCTCTGACCTGATATGCTTCCTCTTAAACATTTTCAAAGAATGAAACATTATTTTCATTGACAGGAAAACACATCATAAGCAGTCAGTTGTTGCTCCACATATCTGAGAAGTGACAGTCTGTTGCAGTACTAATATTTACCCAAATTTGCCATTTCCCCCCCTCCCCTGCCTTTCCACCCACTTTAAAATTTTAAAATTTCACTGCCACTGCCATTGCTGCTCCTCCTCCTCCGTCTTCTTTACAAAATTGCATTCCCATAGCTCTGGATTGCATGTTGGTAAGGTATAGGGCAGGAAAGCGGGGTATGGGGAAAGAAAAGACCATTGATGGATGGCAAAAAGCCCCCCAGTCGTACTGTTGATGACGTGTGATAATAAAAGCTCCAAAACTGGTATGTTTCCATTTTCTTTACATAACACAATTGCGTGATAAGTCCTAGATGGACTTCATTTCTCATGTAGATTCCTATCAGAAGACAACACCATAGAACAATGTTTTACTGTGAACCTTTGCTGAGGTGGATGCTTAATTTTATTTTTTTTTTTACTCAGCTATAGACTTCCTGGAATGCCAGGAAAGTCATTTCTCACTGGATTGTGGCTAGGAGGATAAATGAGGAACAATATTTTTTGTGTACCATGAGCATTTTAAATACTTCTAAACAGTAACAACATTTGTATGGTTATAGCTCTCAAGTTGTGAAACATCTTTGGGATTAGTCAGTATTGCCATTCCACTAGTCAGGCATGGAGAACCTTCATCCTCTGTTTTTAATTAAATACTACTCAATATTTATTGGCAAGTTCTGAGAAGGAGTTCAGCTATGAGAACTACAGATTGCTCAGTGCCACACTAATGTAAGCTTCCATGCTTGCAGAAACAGTTTTATGTGTTCAAGTATCAAATTCAGTGTTTTGATTCTGCTTGTGTAAGCCATAGCAAAAGCTGTTTTATGAGCCGTTTTGCAGACTGTTCCACAAGACATTTCTCAAGGTGTTTCATGAGATGTTCCTCAAACGTTGTATAAGCATTTCGCAGCACATTGTGGATTATGAATTCATTAGATTAGCAGTAATTGTGCTAGCTTGTTGTAATTATTTCTGCTGCTTAATATTAGACATGACTATCTGTTTGTAGTGAATGCGTCACTTTTGCAGAATATCCAGTTGACCATTCTTTGCACTGGAATGGACCTATCAGATCCTGCAGCAAATCCTATTGCTCTTAAGAAATATTTTACTTGGTTTGGCACCAAGAAGTAGTTTTGGGATTTAGCTAGAACAAAATTATATTAAAAGCCTGCTGTTTAAATGGTGTATCAGAAGAAATTCATAGTGAGGTCATTTGGTCTTTCTCTAATTTCCCATCAACTAGGATTAATCTAGGATGTAGTGTGAGAATTAATATTGATTTTTTAAAATTGGCTCATAACCAACATTTGGTTCTGTTACATATTATTGTAATATTCTACATGGACTTCCCCTGTGCTCTTGGCCCTGGGCCAGCCTGACTGTTGATCCTTAATATAAGAGTGAGATATTACTTTCTTAGGAAACCTCCATTCCACCTCTATATACTGCTGAATTGACCATGAGTGACTACAAATAAACACTTGTGTATGCAAGTTAATTGTGCATAGTATTTTATTAATTACCATCACCCCTGTTTCCATGATAACCTTCATAATAATCCCTTCTCTCATTTCCCTCTAGTCAGATTGCCACTGACAGAAAACAAATTCTCTGCCAACTTGGAGAGTTTTATCAGATTCATCTTGAATGTTTGGATCTACATGAAAAGGGAATGGGCAGCTGATTTAAATGAAAAATCTACAATTTGAAATTACCGGGCTCTCATCAACATTATTATGTTTGGCATAGGTAAGTATTGGGGGTACCAAGCATCTATAAATAAGTTCCAAAGAATATTTATATATCTTGTTATGTGTCCTCAACTCTTGTTAATATAATGGAATACCTTCATCATGAGCGGAAATGAAACTACCCCATACATGCTGTGTCTTTTAATGAAATGTTATTTTGTAAAGCCTTTTAAAGGTGACTGATGTTTAAGAATCATTTTATTAAAATTCTGTCTGTAATTTACACTTATTTCTCCTAGGTCTTAGTGACCCTTACCTCTTTAAAACAATGTCCAGTCATGACATATTCTCATTTTTC
>NC_056522.1:100141950-100247342 GCF_019175285.1 Sceloporus undulatus | reverse complement strand
GGGGGTATTTTTATAAAATTCCAGACTTGATAACAATCTGTTCCTCCTCTTTTTAATTTAATTTTTCAAATGGATTATATAACTTCACACCTGATCCACCCCCTTCCCAGAGTGGTACACAAAATTACTTTTCAATTAGTCCTTTTGAGAAAATCTGTATTTATGACAAGGGCTACTGTTAGAACAGAACATGGAGAAACAGAATGCTACCCGATGGGTAAAGGGGTCAGGGAAGGCTGCCATATTTGTTAAACATTTATGCAGAAAATGTTATGCAAAGAACCGGTTTATATTCAGAAGGAGAAGGAGTGAAGACAGGATGAAGGAACATAAACAACTTAAGATGTGCAGATGACATCTTACTGCTGAACATATCAGACTTGGAAAAAAATACTAAGGAAAGCTAAAGAAGAAAGTGTAAAGGCAAGTTTACTGTGGAACAAAAGGAAAACAAAAATAGTGACCACTGAAGATCTACATAAATTCAACCTAGATAATGAGGAAATCAAAATAGTCAAAGATTTCCCATACCTTGTATCAAATTTTGATTAGAAAGGAGACTGCAGTCAAGAAATGTGAAGAAGTTTTGTGGAGTGGAGTCTTTGTAGGATACTGGTTGATAATATTATTTGTTGCTGAGAAATTTGATCCTAGAATTTAGATACTTTTCTACAGAACCGCTGTATATAGAACATTTAATTTTACAACCTTGGCAGCAAAGAGGGGAAAGACTGGGGTTTGTGTATGACAGTCATACTGGAGGCAAATGCCATGTATGTAATATTTTAAATGTGTTATTGAAGCTGAGATACATTTAAAAGGAAACTCACCCAATATACTTTTCCCATTTATCTTTAGCTAGACAAATATCAGTTTACCATGTCATTCTGAGACCATCCAAGGGACCCAAGTAAAAATCAAACAGACTATAATATATATGAGAGACAAATCATCCATTCTATTAACAAAATTTAAAATAGAGTAAGAAGATTTTTGCACAGCGACATCTTGCCAGAATAGACATCAGATCTAAAACTCAAAGACAGATCCTATTGCATTGCTCCTTGGCTGGGCAGTAGGCAGCCTGTATGCAACCCAGGCTTCTCCTGCAGCTTTTCAAAAACAATTTTGATCCCATTTTTTTTAAAGCTCAGGAGAAGGCAAAGGCAGACCTCCTCTGAATTAATCTTGCCAAGAAAACTCAGTGATAGATTCACCATGAATCAGAAATAACTTGGGAGCACACAACAACAACAATCTCCTATCCACCACTTAGAGTATCTATAAGAGGTTTAACCTCTTAGTGTAATAGCCACTTGAATAAAATTATTGCCAGAAGGCAAATTAATTAAATTAGTAAAATAAACTATTAAAAAGAGTTTCTGAAACAGAATATATCAACATTTCAACTTGTGTAAATACTAAATTATTGTTTTTATCACCAGTAGATATATTGCTAGCTTATTTATGGGTATTGCAATGACTGACTAGGTAGTAGTAAGGTGACTTAGAGATGTGTGGATGTGTGCAACTAACTGTACACATGCACATGTCTTGTGCATTTAGACATTCCCAAAGTAACGGCTGTATTGGAACGATTTATTGAAATGATAGGCGGACCTTTTCTAGGAGAAACAAGACCTCTCATTGATCATCCTAATAAAATAAATAATAAAACTTTTATTTATACAGCATGCCCGCGCCATATGCGGGCACGCTTTATGCAGCTTGAGCATACGCGCTCAAGCAGCGCGGGGCGGAAGGGGCGGCATGTCCCATTCAATTCCATGGGTGCACACACCCATTGCGCCCTGCGCTCCACTGCACTGCCGCGCCGCCGTGCACGAGCCCCATTGTTTACAATGAGGCTTGAGCATAGGCGGAATTCGCCTTACGTGGAGGGATCCGGAACGGATCCCCGCGTAAGGCAAGGGCCCACTGTATCCCGCTAATTTGTAAGAAACAAAGAGGCTTCCAACAATTAAAATAGTATAGATGTACAGAGATAACAATAATACAAATAAATACAACCCCCCCTTAAAAAGGAATTAAACCGTTCTAAGATTAAAATTCAAACATTAAAATCAACACATTTATATTAAAATGACATGATAGCATAGCGCAAAAGCAGTGGGCAAACTCATCATGGCCGGGATTGTACAAATACAGAATACCGTAGGTATGGGGAATCTGTATGTAGCTGGGGGCTATTCTGGGAAGGCCTGCCAGAAGAGATCTGTCTTGACCACTTTTTAAAAGCTATCTAAGGCTCTGTCCAGATGGGCGCGATAGGGCAGCCTCATGATGTGCGAGGGGCGGCACTTCTAGACGCCCACTCACATGACGAGGGCGTCAAAATGGCAGCACCTTGTACAGATGGGCACTACCATCATTACGTGATGGACAGCTAGCATTCACATGTCGCGGCGCCATTGTGACATCGTGAGTGCGCCATTGGTGCACTGCAGTGTCATAATGGTGCCGCAAGAAGAACCCGCTTTTTGCGGGTTCATTTTGGTCCGTGGGGAAGTCCCGCAGTCTGGAGGCTGCAGATTCCCTGTGGACCAAAGCTGGACACTAGGAGACCATCCTTTTTGGATGGTCTGTCCCACGCCTATGTTGGCTATTTGGCGGATCTCATCTGGCAGGCCATTCCATAGGGTGGGAGCAACAGCGGAGAAGGTCCTCTGGGAGGTCACCTTCAGTTTAGTCCTTACAGGTTGCAATAAATTCCTCCCAGAGGATATGAATGCATGAGGCGGATTATATGGAAGTAGGCAATTCCTTAAATAGGTTGGGCCCAAGCCATGTAGGGCTTTAAAGGTGATAACCAACAACTTGTATTGTGCCCGTAAACTAATAGGCAGCCAGTGGAGTGACTTCAGTATTAGTGTAATATGGTTGCTCCTAGTTGTTCCTGTAATCAACTTGGCTGCAATATTCTGTACCGGTTGAAGTTTCCAGACTAGGCACAAGGATAGCCCCATGTAGAGCGCATTGCAAAAGGTTACCAGTGCATGTACTACAGTTCTGAGGTCATCCAATTCCAGGAAAGGGTGCAGCTGGCCTATCAGCTGAAGCTGATAACAGGCACTCTTAACCATCACATTCACTTGATTTCTTACATGAAGCGAGGGATCAAGAAGCACCACCAGACCATGAACACAGTCCTTCAAGGGGAGCGTGAACCCCTCTAGAAATGGAGGTTTCAACCCAATACCTGGTTTGGGGGCCCCTACCATAAGTACCTTCGTTTTATCTGGATTCAACTTGAGCTTGTTTTCTCTCTTCCAGTCCATTACTGCCCCAAGGCACTCACTGAGGGGAGAGATACCATCTGTCATTGGCACTGGTGACTGAGACATGGAGAAATATATTTGGATGTCGCCAGCATATTCATAACACTCTGCCCCATCATCAGAGCTCATGAGCATAGACTTCTGGTTTTAAAGTAATTAATGTCTTAGAACAGTGGTGGTGAACCTATGGCATGCGTGCCAAAGGTGGCACTCAGAGCCCTCTCTGTAGGCACACACGCTGTTGCCCCAGCACAGAGTTCACGAGAGTTTCTTACTAGAAAGCCAGAGGGATGCAGCACTTTGCAATAAATAAGTGGGTTTGGGGTTGCAGTTTGGGCACTCGGTCTCTAAAAGATTCACCATCACTGTCTTAGAGGACAAAACTGTAACTATATTTCTAAAATGTGCTTATGCTGCTAAATTGGGGCAGAGAATATTTTGTAAGATCATAGTGAGATCTGAGTCAGCAAGTTCACAGCAAATATCGGTAGGAGATATTCAACAAAATCCAAAAGATATCCAATGTTGCACCAGTAGGCTTTCTTTCTGTTGCAGCCCCCGAATGCACCAACCTTGCTCTAGAGCAGCAAGTGGTATATGTCACTCAGAAGCAGCTGCATTTCTAGTTACATCTGTTTACAACACATCAGGACTAAGAAAGGTCCTGGGGAGTCAGAATTAACATCAGTTTGCATAATAATGTTGCTGCAAGGAGAGTAAATGTCATTTGGAGCTGTATTAATGAAGGGATTATAAGAGGATATAGCTGTTACTTCTCAAAGGCTGTAATTCTAAATTCTAATTCTGGAAACAGTAGGATTTACTTCTGAATAAATATGCATGTGGTTATGTTTCAACTTTGTTTGGCACTAGTGAGGTCACTGATGGAGCACAGTTTTTAGTTCTTGTCTCTGGAAAATCTGAAAGGAATCCAAAGAGGAGCATACACACACAAACACATATGCTATCAATGTGATGGAGAACATGACAGCATCAAGAACTCCTAAAATAACTGGTTTTATTTCGTTGGGCAATAGTGAGAGGCTTTTATAACAATTTCCAGAATGAGGTGCATGAGCAGTTGCCTAAAGGAGAACCAGTTGTTCTCCTTGCTTTCCATGGAGAAGGCAAAAAAGAAGGGCCAGATTACAATCAAGAAGATTAATGCTGCACACTAGGAAGAACTCCAGAGTGCTAAGAATGGCAGAGCTGTGAAATGAATTGCCTGGAGATGTGCTGGAATACTTATCACTGGAACCATTTAGAACCAGGATATAGAGATTTAGGTAGCTTTAAATATCATTAAATAGCAACATCAGAATCATCCATGCCATAGTATTAGGAATTTCTATGTACGGTTGTAAAGGCTGAACAGTGAAGAAACCTGGTAAGAAGAAAATCAACTAATTTAAAATGTGTTGTTGGATGAGAGTTCTACAGATGAGGTGACATTACTCAGTTGGGAAAGATGATAACACTTGGTAAAAGTAGAAGGGCATTTGAACTCTGCTGTCCAGAGTCATAGTCCAACACTCAGACCACTACCCCATGTTAGAGGATTCTTAATGATCCTACCCGAGTGCAGTGCTATATTTAGGTTTGGTCATGAGTGGAAAAGAAGTTTTCATCATCCTTACTATAAAAGATGAGGACCATGGGGGCAATATTTGTAAAGCAGGGTTGGACATCATATGTGATAAGGCCCTTCAAAGTCTATTTCTTTATGATTACATAAAACTAAGAAGTAGTATGGCATTTCTGCTAAATGCTTTGGCACAGTACCCAACTGAGTCTTCCAGAGTTCAAGGCATGCTAAGATAAGCAATTCAAAAATCCAGGCAATCCAAATTAGTGGAGTCATATTAGTGGTCAATAGACTTGCTGAAGGCTATGTAGCAAGTCACGTTATGGGTTTAAGAGTTTCCTTTTCTTAGCTTTTATGCTTTTCTGTTTAAACTATGTTGATTGACTGGTTTGGACTCAAATTAAA
Source organism: Sceloporus undulatus (assembly GCF_019175285.1). Taxonomy (NCBI): domain Eukaryota; kingdom Metazoa; phylum Chordata; class Lepidosauria; order Squamata; family Phrynosomatidae; genus Sceloporus; species Sceloporus undulatus. The sequence goes on along the minus strand of NC_056522.1, from coordinate 100,242,053 downwards.
GTCAACTGTCAAGTATGATACTCATGCCATATGCTGAAAACATCACAACAAATCTGTTGGCCATATTTTTTTTTAAATCGCTGCACATGGGAACAATAGCCTTGCCTTGAAAACCACAGAGTAATTTTGATCTAAAGCCACCATGCTCCATTAATAATGCACCCATTTTGTAAACAGAGGCCATCATTTCTGAGAGCTGGTCGTAGGAACTATGATGTGAAACACTGTTATATTCAAAAATAAAATTTGACTTTCAGACTTAATAACACTCAGTTTCTGAGCATTTATGCCAAATTTCAACCCCTCACAAAATGAGTAAGGCAATAAGAAACAGGTCTGCAAGAGAAAAGTATCACTTAGCAGCACAACACAATTAAAGAGGAATGCCTGAAAGCCATATCACTAAGCATCTTTTTCATCCTTTGTGAAAAATAATTTCAGTGTATTATCAGCTGATCCTTTCTCTCATCTCAAAAGTTCTATTTTCCTTCTTACCATGTTAGCTGTCAAGATGATCATTTTAATGAATTACTCTGCAGAAATATGTAAATTAGGCTTGGGAACATTTAATTCTCTAGATGGTACTGTGGTTTGAGTGCTGAACTTGTTGTTGTTGTTGTTAATTGTCCTTGAGTCAATGTCGACCCATGGCGACACTGCTGATGAGACATCTCCAAGATCCCCTCTCTTCCACTGTTCTGCCCAGCTCCTGCAAATTCATACTTGTGATCTCTTTAATAGAGTCCATCCATCTTGCATGCAGCCTTCCTTTCTACTTCCCTCTACCCTTCCTAGCATTATTGTTTTTTCCAGTGATTCATGTCTTCTCATGATGTGTCCAAAGTATGACAACCTGAGTTTTTTCATCATGGCTTCCAGGAAGATTTCTGGCTTGATCTGCTCCAGGACCCATTTGTTTGTCTTTTGGCTGTCCATCCAATCCTTAGCATTCTTCTCCAGCATCAAATCTCAAATGAGTTGATTTTCCTCCTATCCTCCTTCTTTTGTCCAGCTCTCACATATATGGTAATAGAGAGTACAATGGTTTGTATGATTCTAACTTTTGTGCTCAGTTGTATATTCTTGCATTTCAGGATCTTCTCTAGTTTTTTCATAGCTGTCCTTCCAATTCTTAATCTTCTTCTGATTTCCTGACTGCAGTCTCCATTTCTATCAACATTTGATCCCAGGTATGAGAATTCTGTTAGTATTTTTATTTCTTCAATGTTTTATTACATTTGTGTAGGTTCTCTGTGGTCATTATTTTTGTTTTCTTTATGTTCAACAATAGGCCTGCCTTTGCACTGTAGTTGCTCCAAGTCTTTGAGGTTTTCTGCTAGTATTATGGTGTCATCTGCATGTCTTAATTTGTTGACATTACATGGGAAACCAGGGTTCTAATCCATCCTCAGTCACGGCAGTTTACTGGGTAGGCTGGGGCAAGTCCCACTCTCTCAGCCTTTGAGGAGAGCACTGGTAAATCTCTAAATAAATCTTGTCAAGAATATCATATGTTAGAGTCACCATAAGTCAATGTTGACTTGAAGGCACATAACAACAACAAAAAGAAAAAAAAAAAAGAAATATAAATTTCCACCCTCAGGGAGATTCCTCCACTGAAAATGATGGAAGCTCCAAAAAAAGCTGGAGTGCCATAGATTCTGCCCACCATCTCTGAAATAACTTCAACCAGAAAAAGATTAGTTATGATTGGCCATAATTATAGCTAAACACAAATAAGTGTATATAGAGAGTAATTGCTTGCTTTTAAAAGCTGAAGCCAGCCCATTGTTTCCTGGCTGCTGTTTCCTATCTGCGTGTGGGGAAGATATGCATACTTGGGACCTTTTTTATATCTCTGCACAAAAAAAATTTGTCACTGTCTTTTTGGAGTTCAGATAGCAAAATCATTAAATGGTCACTAAAATCACCTCCTAAGACGATATGGCATGAGCTTGTACTTTGGAAACAGAAGGTAGCTTCCCTGTGGTTATGAACAATTATGTGGCTCCTTTCTCCACCTCCATGTCTGAATGTCCTGGGATCACTGGGGTGCCTATGGCAGCACTGTGTACAGCTCATGTCTGAAGATGTGATCAATTGGGGATGAAGAATTATTTTACTTGAGTGGAAGGTAGCTCAACCATAACCAAGTTTACTCAGAAGTATTTCCCAATGAGACTTACTTTCAAATAAATATATTTCCAGCTGCAGATCCAAGCCAGTTTTCCTGTGTTAAGTGCAGCAATAACAAGCTAGGGATAAGAGTGGAGTGTCTAAACTTGGTTTCCTTTTGATGCTGTGGATTCTTTTGAAATATGGCTTTGGATGGGCCTCATTTCCTTATGTCAGACAAGGAATCTAGTCACTCTCCTGACTTAGGTATGGCAGTCTTGACAAAAATGCATGTCAAGAATGGAAGAACTTGGAGGCAGGCCGAGCACAAGGCTTTTTACTACCTGAAGTGGAACAACAAATGACACAACTCCTTGCACAGAGTTTGAGATGAATTGCACCCAAGTCAGCCAAGGTATTTTGGCACATAAGACACAAATTCCCACAAGTGACACTCTCCAGACTTGGTAGTAAAAGCAAAATAGTAAAGTCATTGATTAAAAAATTACTGGGCTTAGCATGCTTCCTGGTGGTAGGGCTGGCTCTGATTGGAGGATAAGCTGCATACTTTTGGGAGAGACAAGTCAAATTGTTGGACAGACAAAGGAAATATCTTCTTTTCTTGGAGCCATGCTATGGCACATAGGTCTCCTGCTCCCAAGGGAATATTCTAGCATTCATTGTTAATGTCAAATGCTTTTATTTTGGATTCATACAAAGATTTCAGATTCATCTCTCCCTCCTCTGTTTCCAAAATAGACTGGGGTTGGTGGCCCACATGGCTCCCACAGATTGGGCCAGTAAAACAGGGTTGAGGAAGGGGCATCTTTCTTTCAACAAGGCTGGTCAGTAGAGATAAAATTCAGTGACCTGAGGAGGTTTTGGTTTCTGAGCAAGTAGCTACAACCCCTGATAAAGGTCAAACCTTCCAGGGTTTCCATAGGAAATGGGGACCACCATGTGGCTCCCCCAAACTCAATATCTACCTTGCTTGTCTGGCCTGAGGTGCTGTCAGGAGTCATCCAGTGAGAGCTCCAGGTAACTTTTGGCTTCTAATGCTGCTTCTCCTGCTGTTGTTGCTGTCGCTGCTACTTCCACATCTTCCCAAGCCTGCTGTTTTCCAGGTCATCCAGCATTCAGTCCGACTACTCTACATAGAATGGGGAGAGCTGCCATCTTGGCTTTTGCTTCAGGCAGAAAAATGCCTTGGGTTACCCTCCTAATGCCACCCTTGATATACAGTATTTAATTACTACAGGTTCATACTTCTGACTTTCTTTCAATGACTCAGGTAGGCACGAATGAGCTCATCCCATTTTGTCTCCATGACAGTAGTGCTAGACAGGTTTGGTTTACACTGTAACATGTTCATAGCTACACCGTGAGCTTCTGGCTTGAGCTGGGATTTGAAGCTAGGGCTGAATCTGCACGATAGAAATAACGCAGTTTGACACCACTTTAACTCTCATGGCTTCATCCTACAGAATCCTGGGATTTGTACTCTGTTGTGGCACCAGAGCTCTCAGACAGAGAAATGCATAGCACTGAACCATAGCCATTAAAGTAGAGTCAAACTGAATTATTTCTGCAGTGCAGATTCTCTCATATCAATTGCAGTGGGGTATCTTGTTTATTTCCAGATAGTTGTAGGTGTTCTTCAAAGTTTTAGCAAGCATGTATAGAATTACATCTTGAATAGTTTTCCTTTGTTTTTTTTGAGAAAAAGAATCCTAATATGGACTGGCCTAATGCTGAAAAGTATTTTCCATAAAATGAAGTACATATATGGGCCATGTATAGGCCCAAGAAAGTTACATATTTTTGTGTCAAGCTTCTTCCTATTTCAGCTAATATATGGGGGGGGAAATTCAAGGGTTCATGTGGGAAATGTAATACTGTTTCTCCATTTTTGTTGTTGTTGAGGCAAAATGAATTTCATAATTAATTTCATATAGAGTCATAAAATTATAATAGCATTGTGTTGTTCATTTTCCCCTTTGTTGCATGCTGTGTGCATAAAAAGGAAACTACAGCTATGTGGTATAGTAGGGGAAAATATAAATTGGGTTATGAAATTATCGAGCTGTGTCTAAACAGAACCATATTGCAGGATGGAAATGTGAAATGAAACCAGAAGGTTGAAGTAGGGTGGAATCTTAGCGGAATAAGAGCACAGGTCTTGGAACATAAAGCAAACAAAAGCATCTAATTTAATTTCTGTGTATTTATATACATTTAAATTAAACAAGATATGTATATATGTAATTCAGGTTTTGTTTGTTTTTAAAGTTTAGCAAGGGAAAAATTCAACATACATTAGTCCCTCCACATTTGCGTCTTTGACTTTTTGTGGATTTGAATATTCATGGATTTTATTAATATGTTCTCTCTAGGAATATCTAGGTCCTCCAGCACAACTCTGTGGTCAACTTTAACCAAAAGTCACACTGAAGAACCTAGAGATTCCTAGAGAGAACACTCCACTAGGCATTTGTAGCTCCTCCAGCACAATTCTATGGTCAATGTCTGGCAGATGTTGACCAAAGAGTTGCACTGGAGGACCTGGAGATTCCTAGAGATTTGTTTTCTCAGGAAAAAACACCATGTTTTTGTTATTTGTGGTTTTCACCTTCATGGGGGTTCTGTGCCCTTAACCCCAGTAAATGTGGAGAAATGAGTGTATTGTACTTTGACTTGAAGATAGTTTAAGTGGAGTTTCTTAGCCTAGATAGTAAAATAATAGAAATATAATTTAAAATGGCATAATTTACTACTGTAGTAAACATTTCTGTGTATCGTTTGACTGGAGCCTAGTATGGCATTCTGCTGATGGAACTGGGAACGGGATGAGAAATACTTACTTCCCTGCATCTCCTTCTACTTCCTGAACATTTGGGGTGCTTGGAAACCCATGGGGACAGAGGTTTTTTTGTTTTTTTTTTGTTTTGTTTTGTTTTTTGTTAGTGCAGATAGCTGTAATAGGAAGAGGCAGGAAAGAGAGCAAGAGAAGAAAGCTCCCTTGGTAGAGTTGTACTAGGACCCTGTTTGACTTAGGTCATAAACACAAATCTTCCTGCATGTTATACATACAAAATGAAAAAAGGTATGTTGAAGAAAACCACGGATTCCATTTGTATTTTCTAGATGAGACCTAAAATAATGGAGAATATCCAGCCTTGTGAAGAATTAGCATTAAAGTTGGAGCGTGTCCAAAGGAGGGCCACCAAAATGGCAAAGGGACTGGAAACCATGCCTTATGAGGAAAGACTTGGGGAGCTGAGTTTGTTTAGCCTGGAAAAGAAATGGTTAAGAGGTGATATGATATTCCTGTTTAAGTATTTGAAGGGGTGTCACATTGAGAATGGAGCAAGCTTGTTTTCTGCTGCTCCAGAGACTAGAATGAGGAACAATGGATCCAAGCTACAGCAAAAGAGATTCCACCTCAACATTAGGAAGAACTTCCTGATAGTAAGGGCTGTCCGACAGTGGAACACACTCCCTCGGAGTATAGTGGAGTTTCCTTCCTTAGAGGTTTTTAAACAGAGGCTGGATTGCCATCTGTCGGGGATGCGTTGATTGAGATTTCCTGTATGGCAGGGAGTTGGACTGGATGGCCCTTGCAGTCTCTTCCAACTCTATGATTTTATGATTCTATGATTCAATGTTTTGCATGCCAACCTATGTTTTGTCTCTCTTCTCATTCCAAATCCCACCACCACCTTCTGCATTTTAGCTACAGAAGCATCCTTTCCCTGACCATTTAGTGACTAGTGGAGAGCAGGGGGCATCGGACAAACATCTGATTCTGCTCCTATAGGCAGATGTAAGTTGGACTTATATAACTGTAAGTCACTAACAGGATGCCAGGCAACTTTTCTCAAAGGATATTTACTGATACAATTTCCATGATTCTTTTTCTTTTATCATTACTAAAAAAGGTGATTTTGCAGACTATATGTTTGTGTGTGTGATTGTATGAGTGTATGTATATTATCTATAACTATATTCAAAGATTCTCTGCTACATTTTTTCTCATGGCTAAAGGTCTGTCCATTGTGTCTGGGGCTTTCTGGAGGATAGAAAATGGAGAACAGGTTACCAGTACCGTTGTCCTTGCAATCACTTGCAGGAACAACAATAAAGAAAACAAGACCTTTATGGACATAAAGAAAGAAGCTGTGATACTGTCTCGACTAATAGCAAGTATTGAGAATTGATCCTAGATCTTGAGATATTGAGTGAAATGGTCCTTCCAGTTAGAGGCTATTTGCATGCAGCTCCAGGTTTTTCATGCACCTCTCTCAACATGTTCTTTGAAGAAGAAAAATGTTACATATTTGGAACGAGGTTTTAGCTCTCTATAAATGTGATCAATTCCCAGCCTAAAGGGTTTTTGATAAAGCCATCACAGAATACAATATAATGTCTTGTTTGTGGTCTCTGCAGTGCCAGGTATCCACATCCATTCCCAGATGTTGTCAGGCCAGATATCTTCCATTTGTGTTTAGAGCAGGGGTGAACTTTGTGCAGTTCACAGGTGTTATGCATCTGGGGGTGAATATAGACCTCTTCCAGACCTCAATTAAAAATATTTTTGCCAAAATATTTCATCTTTGGGGTTGAAAATAGACTCCAGGGATGTGTTTTGGCACAAATAGGAAGTGCATGTACACACATATTTAAAGGGGACCAGAAGTGATTCTTGATCACCTGGAATGTCTTTTCTGGTCACTACTACACATGCTGATGCAAACTGCAGAAGTCCATAGAAGCAAAACTGGCACCTTAATCTTTGGCACTTGTTCTCCTTGGGTGTAAAGAGTTAATGCAGCCAAACAAACCCTTTTGTTTCCCCTATGTGATCATGCAAGTGGATGTTCAGCTATAGTGGAGAAGTGTTAATGGGAACCAGACAATGTAATGACAGTCAGCAGTTATTTTTGCTGTTTGCTGCCACTTTTTCCAGTGACCTTTCCCTTGGGAATTTTTGTAGCTTTCTCCATATTTTATCCAGTGTACATCTTAATTATTCCATGTGTTGTTACTATATTTAGTATTTTCAACAATCATATGGAGAATGGTGATTGGCCGAATATTTGGAGGGATTTTTAAAAGGGAGGTGTTTATAACAGAGTGGAAGTTGGGTCTGTCATGGATAGGATTTGAGTCTGTCAGAGCTGGATTTAGGAGATAGAGTTGGCTGTTAGGAAAGTTAGAGTCATGGGAGAGATAGGTATTACTTAGAGTCAGGGTCAGAATTAGGATATGAGTGTGAGAGTGAGGAATGTGAGTTAGAGTTTGTGTCAATAAAGATTTAGATTTACATGTTAAATAAGGAATCTTTGATGTCATGTTCAGTTCTGGTTAATATTTTATAGAATACACTGGTGCCAACAGTTAATCCAGGCTGGTGGTATCTGGTGGCATGATTGGATGATTGAGACCTCTCACAGGAACTATGAGGGCATTTAGAGGGTACCCACATTTGATGTCAGTGGTGGGACAGACAAGGGTTTTAACTTTCGTGGCAGAAGTGGGGATAAGTGGAAGTTCACAGATTTGCTGGCAGTGACTGGGATAAATGGAAGACCCCCCCCCACACACACACAAACACTTGTTTCTGCCTCTGGCTTGTCACTGGCTATGGATGTTCTCCCACTAAATTCATGTGATGGACAATTCAAAACTGCAGTAAACAATGACATGATCAGCATTAGTGTTTAACAGAGGCTTTCCTAATCTGAGATGTTTCAGTGTCGTCTGCATGAGAGATACAAAACAGACCATGTGATACCAACATATTAGCCAAAATTCTTTGTGGATCACTTCATATAGTAGAACTTTGGTATATGAGGATTGTACCAATCCCACATAGTTTCCTTTCCTGCTGTTATAAACAAGGGCAGTTACAGAGAAAGCTCACATGTAGGTCTCTTTAGGTCTACAACTGCCTAAACAATCGCTTCTGTAAGATAATACCATAAGCCACCAAAGTTGCTCATGGATGTTGTGGTCAAATAAAGGTTTCACCACCATGCTGGACAGAGCTCTAAAGAACTTTGTTTTTTATCTGGTTTCTGGAAAGAAATGTTACAATATTAATCTACCATTTCATTTCAAGGAAGGGGCAAGATGGGAATGTTATCCAACTGTTTTCTTCATTTCCCCAAATCCTATCTCCCCAGTTTATTGATCTGCATAAAACGGAAAGTGTTCTGAACTTTTTAAAAAAGAGCCAAAACTGAATGATGGGGTTTGGCAGAACTGAAGCTCAAACAGCTCTATTATCCATGTCTATTAAAGTGATGTAACCAAGCCCCAAGCCTTTTATCTCAAGCCTTCATCCTCTCATGGACGTTTGTGGTTGGAAACTGGAGGGAAACCATCCCTGATAATGGGTTTTTCAAATCACAAACTGACTGTTATACACATCCAAACCAAAGCTATAATATTTTTCTCTTCTGTCTCAGCAAAGTCATGACATTAGGGATTTTTACTATACAGGCATAGACATCTTTACTCAGAATAAGCCCTACTCCATTCAATGGGGTTTACTTTCAGGTGAATATATGTCAAATGGAATCAAAAGGATCCCAAAATCTGTCAGAACCTGATAATTTTTAATGCCCTGGGACATGTAAACATGTGAATGGAATGTTGTTGTTGTTGTTGTTGTTGTTGTTGTTGTTGTTGCTGTTGTGTGCCTTGAAATTGTTTTTGACTTATTATGACCTAAGGCAATCCTTTCAAGGGATTTTCTTAGCAAGATTGTTTCAGAAGAGGTTTTCCTTTGTCATCTTCTCAGACTGAGAGAATGTGACTTGCTCAAGGTTACTTAGTAGGTTTCCATGGCTAAGTGGGGATTTGAACCCTGGGCTCCAGAGTCATAGTCCAATGCTCAAATCACTGCACTACACTGGCTCTGTCCATGAATGGAATGATCAAAAGCAAATTAGATGAAATGTTTTATACCAAAATCCTCAGGGATCTTTCCAAGGGACCTTCCTGAGGGGGGAAAAGGGAGGGGTTATAGAATTGCCTATACACAAGTGATTGAAGATATGTGAACTATGGAGCTCACTAGATGGCCCCAAAGGCGTGGCTTCCTGATGCACCTTTCAGCGCTGGATTGGGGCCATGGCAACTGCATGCCGTGCCCTGATCCAGTGCATTGCCAGCTCTAAAGAGAATGGCAAAATGCTGCTCTTTTTAGAGCTGGCAAAAAGCTGCCCTTACCACAGCAGTGGCATTTTTATGTTTGTTTGGCACAGTGTGTATAAACACTGCACCAAAGGAGTGCCGTGATGCCCCCTCACCATGCAGTTGGGGGCACAGCATGATGCCAGAATCAGTGTGGAGTTGGAGCAGTTACCACACCCCCACTCCGCTCTGATGCTGGCCTTTCTAGCTGGTCTGTTTTACCCCTCAGTCAGGTTGATTTGGTTTGTTGTTTTTAGTGTTATTTAGTGTTACTTGGTTTGTTGCTTCATTGTTATTTTGAGCATTAATTGAAAGTTGTCTAAATATTTCAAAAATTTACATTCTTTGTTGGATTGTGGCCCTTGAGTATTTTGTGGAAAATCAATAGACAGTTGGAAAAAGAGAAAGAATAAGAGTTGTTCAGTGTTAAAATATAGGATAAAAGTAAAACTGGCATGGGGCTCATTAGAATTGTTCCAACATATACATTAGCAACTGCCATTCATTCCCAGACTACAAAAGTGTTGCATTCTCTATTCCTATGGAAAGTTTATAATGATTATCCATTTGTGTCCCATTTTCTTGCCCAGACTAGTTGACTTGGAATAGGTTTGTAATCTGTGAGCCTAAAAAAACTGTTTCCAAATCCTTTCCCCAAACTCCTTCTGTACTTGTACACATATATTTTTTGCCTCTGTCTTTTTTATGTTCCCAGCTTTCCTTCTTTGCATTTCTCTGTTGCTCTAACTCTTGTTACAGCAACACTTCAACACTTAGAGAGGAAATGGAGATAAACTGCCTGTTATCCTGGGTATTATATCTAAAGCTCCCCAAATCTGTGTAAGCTACAATTGTGTTGAACTTATCATCAGACTGGTTTCTTTGTTAATTGGACTTTGTAGTCTTAAAGCCAACAGTGTATCAGTAGGTGGATGTTGTTTAAGTTACATATGATAAATGACTGAGTATGGTGTATTTTTTCCCCCTGAGTCAACTTCAATGCTCCTTTAATTGTACAGTTGGATTGCATTATTATGCCATTTATTTTTGAGATGTATTCCTTTGGAGTACAAATAGCTGTACTTCTGCCTCATAACTTGGAAGAACAGCTATCGGGTCTAAATCAGAATGTTTGGGCAGAACTTGCTTGACCTATAAACTTACTAACATGTCCAAAAAGAAGAGGATTATCATCAAACATATCAATGGCTCTCTAAAGATATTTATTGTAAGAAGCTAGGCTTAAGTCATAATAATAGCTTTAAAAAAAAACCAAGGGGGGGGGGGGGGGGGGGGGGGGGGGGGGAGAATGAACAACATGAAAGCTGGATACCAGATGTTCAGCATCTTTGAGGGATAAAAGTTGATCCCCTCCCACCTTTAACTGGATGATATAGTAGCCTGTATTCAGTATAAGACCACTTGTACTTTTATGAAGTCATTTTGTACTTAGCCAGTAATAATATCCCATATTTCCCCATCATCATATAATCTGTTTGCCTTCTTTATCCAAACTAAATTTATTGCTAGTAATTTTTTTAAAAGCAAAAACTTTATAGTATTGGTGCATCTTGACTTTCCTAAATTTTGATCCACTGCATTGAATCAAGTGTTTTGAATGGCATAATTTAAATCCAGATAACCTTAATAAAGTTAACTGCAGTAGCAGAATATGATTTTAAAAATGTAGAAGTGGAAAAATCAGAGGAAATAGGTCTTCCAGGCATCCTCCCCCCAAAAATACCAAACATTTGGATGGAATCAGAATGATCATGAGATATAAATAACAAAGGGTGTATCCACATTGATTAAAAAGACCAGATTTTGTTCCTCTTCTTTCTGTCTTATTTTAAAGACCCATATATGTTGTTTATCTCAGAATATTTTCTGTCCTGATTGTCTACTCCTGATACAATCAGAGTTTTTACACACACACACACACACACACACACACACACACACACACACACAAACACAACGGCTCTCTAGGTTGGTTTGTTGTAAACCAGTATAAAATTGGAAAGAACAGGGTCAAAATATGGGACTTTTTAGTCTGGATGAACCCAATATAGCACATTTTTAAAAAGGTGGGTAGAAGGACACGATAGCTTTAACCTGTAATGAAAAAAAATCTGTCTGGCCAGCAAACATATATTACTAATTAAGGCCAGAATGCAGCCAGGGCCTTTTGCCAGCATAATTCTAGCTAATGCTGGTGATTGTACTTCTTATATACTTGTGTAAGGAGATATCCAATACACTTTCCACAGTTTGCCATTTAAAATAAATATAAATAAAACTTTTATTTATATACCGCCTTTCCTTCCGATCAAAGTGGTGTACATCATTAAAACTCTATGATCCAAGTCATAGTACAATATATCGAACAATTCATACAATTCCAAAAATACAATCAAAAATTTTAAAAACATATATAACAACAGTCGGGCGTTAGGTAAAAACTTCATCCATTAGGGACCAAATTCTACAAATCGGGAGGGTATGCTATCCGGAAGAGATAAGTTTTTAATACCTTCTTAAAGGTTTCCAATGTCGAACTAAGTCGAATCTCTTCCGGAAGCGCGTTCCAATAGGTTGGAGCTATTACAGAATAAGCTCTTTGGTATGTTGCTGCCAATCTTACTTTTGGCCATTTGAGGACATATTTCCCTGTTGTTCTGAGGGTGCGGGGCGGATTATGTAGGGAGAGACGCTCCCTCAAGTAACTCGGGCCTAAGCCATATAGGGCTTTATAGGTGACGACCAACACTTTGTATTGCGCCCGGAAGCTAATTGGCAGCCAGTGTAAAGATTTTAATACAGATGTTATATGGTCTGTTCTAGAAGTTCCCGCAACCAATCTGGCTGCAGCATTTTGAACTAGTTGAAGCTTCCGAACTTGGTACAAAGGTAGCCCCATGTAGAGTGCATTACAGAAATCCAAGCGAGAGGTTACCAGTGCATGTACTATCGTTTCAAGGTCCTTTTGGTTCAGACAGGGACGCAGTTGGCGTATCAGCTGAAGCTGGTACCAAGCACTCCTGGCCATCGCATCAACTTGAGATGATAACTGTAAAGATGAGTCCAGGAGTACTCCCAAACTGCGTACTTTATCCTTTAGGGGAAGTGTGACCACGTCCAGGACTGGGTGGCAAATTTCCCTGTCTAGATTTGGGGCACCTATCACAAGTACCTCTGTTTTCTCCAGATTCAACTTGAGTTTGTTTTCTCTCATCCAGCCCATTACTGACGTCAGACAGGCATTCAGGGAAGAGATGCCCTCCTTAGTCACTGCATCAGCTGGAGGCATGGAGAGATAGATCTGGGTGTCATCAGCGTACTGATAACACCGAGCTCCATACTTCTGGATGATTTCTCCCAGCGGCTTCATGTAAAGGTTAAATAGCATGGGGGACAAGATGGCACTCTGAGGGATGCCAGATGTCAGCTCTCTTGCACGAGAGCAAGTATCCCTCAGCTTCACCATCTGGAACCTTCCCGAGAGATAGGATCGGAACCACTGGAGCGCAGTGCCCCCGATGCCTAATCCCCCCAGGCATCCCAGAGGGATACCATGGTCAATGGTATCGAAGGCCGCAGAGATGTCCAAGAGCACCAACAGGGTTACGCTTCCCCTGTCGATGCCCAGACGGAGATCATTGACTAAGGCGACCATAGCAGTCTCAACCCCGTGCCCTGCTCTGAAGCCAGTTTGAAATGGATCCAGATAATCAGTTTCATCCAAGACAGCTTGGAGCTGAGAGGCGACTGCCCTCTTGATTACCTTGCCCAAGAATGGTAGTAAGGAGACCGGCCTATAATTACTCCTTAACAGGGGATCAAGGGAGGGTTTCTTCAGTAAGGATTTTACTATAGCCTGTTTTAAGGCAGGTGGAGATGTACCGTCCCGAAGAGATGTATTTATTATGCGATGTAATGCAATTTTTACATCTCCTCCCTGCATGGTCAACCAAGAAGGGCAAAGGTCGAGGGGACATGTCATCCTCTTCACGCGACCAAGAAGCTTGTCCACGTCCTCGGTACTCACAAACTCAAAGCGATCCAGAATAATCTTGTTTCCAGAGTCACTGGACGCCTCTACTACAGGTTCTGTCAAAAGACCAGCATCAAGATCAGCCCTTATCTGAGAGATTTTATCGGCAAAAAAGTCATTAAAAGCATTACAACAGGCTATAGTTGGTTTCAATAAATGGTTCAGGGTGGCTGGGGGTTGAGTTAATTCCCTAACCACCCTGAACAGCTCTGCTGGGCAAGACTCCGCCGATGCAATCCGTGCAGCACAGAACGAGTTCTTTGCTGCATTGATTGCCACTCCGTAGGAATGTAACATGTTCTCATGGAGTATCTTGTCAGATATGTTCTGATGTTTCCGCCAGTAGCGCTCTAATCGTCGTGCAGCCCACTTCATCTGGTGAAGATCTTTAGTGTACCAGGATCTTTTATTTGAAGCGGGCTGGTAAGGACGCTCAGGAGTGATACTGTTTATTACCCCGGTGAAGTTCGTATTCCAATTGTCAACCAGGGTATCAACAGAATCGCCATCATTCCCAAACGTAATACCCTCTAAGGCTTCTTAGAACCTTTTAGGTTCCATCAGCTTTCGAGGGCTGACCATTATAATAGGTCCTCCACCCCCAAGGGGTTTCTGGATCATGGCTTTCAGTCCTACTTTGACCAGGGAGTGATCCGTCCATGACGGGGGAAATGCTGTTTATCTCCACCCACGGATCTTCTTGGTCTGTGCTGAAGACTACATCGAGTGTATTACCAGCACAGTGTGTTGGACCTGAGACTAATTGGGACAGGCCCATGGCTGTCATGGATTCCATGAACAACCGAGCTGCACCTGTAAGATCTGATGAGCCGGCCTAGAAGGGGATGTTGAGGTCCCCCAGGACAAGACGCCTAGGGGGCTCCAACACCAGCTCCGAGACCATTTGCTTGCAATGCAGCGTCCAGCATGTAAGCTAAGCTCCAGTTCCCCATGACCTGGAACAGTTCATTGCTGTTATGGAAGTACACCAGTGCAGCTTTGTACCTCATTCTGAAAGTTTGGAAAATGGGTGATATGCTCAGAAAAACAAATATTTAATATTCAAATAAAGAAAAGGAGGAAGATGAGTGGTTAGTCATTTTGTTTAATTTATGTACCATTATTAACACATACCAAAGCAATTTACAACTCCACATATCATTAGAAACCATATAATAAAACATCTTAACATAACAACACCTCATGAGATGATACACAGCACAGTGTAACAACTTTAGAAACCACATATAAGAAATCATTAACAGTCTATACACTAACTGAATATATGTTATAATTATTATTGTTATGCCCTAGATATTTGTGAAATTACATTCTATTTGATTTCTTCTCCCAAATCTCTCCTTGATTATTAAGTACAATCATATTATCAGAATAAAGACCCTTCCTAGACATGACACAGTCAGGACAACTCATGATTGGGATGGCATTTGAATGGCTTATAACATGCTCCACTGATTAGAATTTTTATTTTTTTAAAGAAAAGTCAGTGAAGGCTGGAAACGCCAGTAATGAAAACATACCAGGGGTTTAGTCCAAGCTTTAAATGAACTATCCAAACTGCTGAATGTAGTTAAGGGATAGGTTTCAGCAACTTGGATAGTTACTTATTGGGTTTAAAACTTGGACTTCTGGGTGGGGAACATGGCAGTTTAACATGTCTGCTTCATGCTCTGGGGCAGACAAAGCTAGGCAATGGAATAATTGGCTAATTATCAATTAATTAGCTGACAGAATTTCTCTGGATAAGGAAGAGACCTCAAGGATTGCCTAGAAGAGCTCAGGGTTGCTGTTCTTTGAGAGACAGTCACAGAACTGAAGGCAGCCAGAAGTGGGTTTTGAGCAGTGAGGAGTCACTGGAGGAACATCAAGCCTTGGCTGCCCAGCAAGCTTAAAAGGACAGTAGATCTACAGAATCTACACTTTCTTAATCTCTTTTAAATATTTAATTTGTAAATGAAGATAATCCTTCCAACAGGCAATGAAAATAAAAAGCTCTAGTCAATATCCTTCTTTCTGTAGCAACTAAAACTTATGAGCTCACTGAATTTGCAGCCATTCACTTGCACTGAATCACACTTTCCAGGAAAACAAGTCCAACTGTAATCCAAGAAAACATGCTTAGGATCCGGTTGAACAATTCAGATCTCAGCATGTTGCCTTGGGCAATTAACAGTTCTGTCTTAAAACTGATGCAGTGCGGGTACTCTTGTCTTCTTTGACATTTTTCTAACAGAAGCTGCATAGTTTGTATCAATGACTGAGATAACATACTGGCCCAGCTCTTTATGAAAGCATGAATAAATTTTTAAGGAAAGAATATTATTTTTAGAAGAAAGTAGATAATTTATTTTATTGTTTTTGAAAGCGAAGAAGGTAGCAGCAATATCATGTTGACCGTTGAAATGTAACTTCCAACAATAACCATGTGAAATTTAGTACACATTACAGAAGCTAAAAATAGCATACTGGTGCTACTTAAAATGGCAATCATGTTGATATCAATTTAAGCATGAAATGATTCCAACAATAAAACACCTTAATTTCTTCAGAACAAAAATGTCAAGAAAAAAGCAATTATGTTGAAATTACAGGACCAAAACTGTAAAAGTAGGTTCACTTTCTTGATGCAACTTTAGTTATTTGGATATTTTAGTCTAGGTTGAAATTTCAAGTGAATAATTCACAAATAATGTAGTTTGAAGTCAATTGCACCTGATAGAGTTAAATAAAAACTGAGATAGCACTGGCTTCACCTGAAGGTCAAATAATACAGAAGAAATATATTTGGGAATAAGTTTATCTTTCCATTTATATTCCACCTTTCCATAGGAATGCCAAGATGCCTAACAATGGTAAAACCCACAAAAATATAATCCATATAAATAATATTATAGTAAACAAACCATCCCACAGCCAAAGCTCTAGCTCCATCTCAAATAATGGCCTGACCACCCTTAGCAGTTTTGTAGGTTGGACAACTGCACAAGAGTTAGAGGCCCCAGTCAGTGGACTTTACCCCTAACAATGATTCCAATCACCTTGATCTTCATTTGAATCCTTCTTAAAATGGTGACCAGAAGTTATGACTTTTCTGTCTTGTCATTATGAGAAGGATTCAGATGAAAATAGAGGGGGGTTATGGGGACCTTTCTATGTAGATCTAAAGGTGTTTTTGCATGTTTTGGTTCTCTTTGTGCAGTTTTTGAACAAAAAGAGCCACTGAAAAATCATGATTTTTTTTTTAAAGTTGGCTGACTGGGGAACTTTGGAGAACTGGTGGGGGCTTCAGGAACTATTTATGGCCCATTGATTGCACATTGACCATACCTGGTATAGATGAATCTAATCTTCAGAGAACATATTTTCCCTCATTGTCAAAAGTAATGAAAAGTACTCCAGCCTACACTAATCTGTTATGAAAACTAAGGAAGTCCTTCTCCGAGGCATAGGCTTTCACAGAGCTGGCTACAGAACTCATGGCTCAAATGGCTTTTAATCACCCCCACAGTGTCTTACTTCAATCATTTGCTTTAGTGTGAATAGACAGTACTGCCAGCTGAATAGCTAGGTGGCAAATTGGACCTGCCCATATGGCTGCCACTACCAGTGACCTATGCTACAGTTACATCATGGGCAGTGCTAGTGTGACTATGCAATTGTGTTTTCATGGCTTTCAGTTTGCTGACACTTAATCTCTTAAGGCTAGAAGAGTGAGAAAGAGTCATGAGCATGACACCCAATGTATACTGAGTCTTTCTACCTGATGAAATATTGGGGCACTGTGATTTCTATATGGGTTTCCCACCCCTCATTCCATTTGTCCTCAGCATCAGGTATTGAATCACAGTCTTGATAAGGGAAGGGTGATTCTCAAAGGAATTAATGGAATACCATTAATGGAATTACTGGAACACAATTCAACTCACAGCTCATAGATCACATTCTAAATTTCTATAATGTGCCAATACTGACTTTCAGATGCTACATTGAACACTGTCCCTGGCTAGTTTCACCTTGCAGCATGCACTTTTGTGAGCTTTCAAGTATTTATTTTCCACACCCAAAGGGACTATGAACATGGCTATTCTAGAATAGTAAGCTTGGAAGAAATATACAATCTACAAGGTAGAATCTTGCAGAAAGAGTGTGACTGTGTATATCCTACTAACTCTTCATAAACAGAACCCCAGCTTGGCTAGATGATGTGAAACTGTTGTTCATCATTAAAATATAGATTTACTTTCTTGGCTGACTTTCATCTCTTTCCTGCACCTCCTGGGATTCATAATGCTTAACAATTTTCTGATCTTTTATTGCTTCCATTTTTGTAACACAGAACCATTCCAAAATGGATAGAGGCCATGATATCCATCTAATCTAGTGTTTGTTTATCATGTAATTTTTTCTTCCCTGGTTACAGATACAGCTAGTTCTGCTCATTAATTATTATAAAAGGAAAGGCCTGGTATGCAAACCACAGGCTATTGAGATCGATGGCAGAACTCCCACTGCGTTTAAGACCTAAGGACTACACTAATCATTTCTAATTTTCCATAAAGCCCATTTAAATGTCTCCTAAAACAACCAAAACAAAGACTTCAGGGTGATTTTTTAAAATAATAATATTATTTGAAGACTTTAACAAAAAATAAGATTGATGATATCTAGTAACTTGGCAAAAAACATAGCTAATAAATGTTCTTTTAAAATAAATGATATCATCTCTTAACATGTCCCTTCTGTCCATATTTTGATGATATCTTTATTAGACCAACCAAAAAGGGCACAAAAATCTGGGCAAGCTTTTCAGAACAGGTCCCTTGATAGGCAGACGGGGAAGTCTGGGAGTGAGTGGCTTTATCCTGAAGTCACATTTTCTGAATGTTGTAATAAGATGTAATAGTAAGGAGAGGACTGCAGACTTTCAGACTGGACTCATCAAGTTGTGGATCTCACCCTGAAAGGACTCCAGATTTGCTGGAAATAGGTCAAGCAATAAAATGCAATCAAACCTTTCCCATTCCAACCTCAAAAATTAAACTTTCTTATCAAGTGCAAAGTGCAGAAGCTCCTTTGAAGACAAAGAAGCAGAAGGTATCTAGGTAGCCTCATCTATAAGCTCAAAGCCCAACTGAAAATTCCAGATCGCTGTAGGTCAGTGTTTGCACTTAAAGATAAAAAAAGGGCATCCTTTTGTCTGAGCAGATTTTTCAACAGAAGTGAATGGAAGCATTTTTTATGGATAGATAAAAAAAATTAGCCACTGGAATATTTGGATTGATGATTTTACTATCTTATAAAATTTAGGGTGTGTCCTATTCCTTTCTGGGATCTCTAGCTAGCTGTTTTTGGCATAACTATTGCCATTACATTCAAGAGGTTGGTCTCTATGCAAAGGACAAAACTACTAAGTGGTATCTCTTAAAGTCAAGACCATACAGGAATACCTACATCACAGCACCATAAGTGATTATGTGTTTCATAATCAAATTATGGGTGTAGTGTAATGGTTATATTGGGACTTGAGACGTACAGATTCAAGTACCCAATTGATTATGTTGGATTAACTAGTCTCTTTCACCCCCACAGGATTGTTGTAAGGATAACATTGGGAGGGGGAGAGCTATATATCCTTCCTTTAACTAATTGGAGAAACAGTGGTATATAAATGTAATAATATAAGTAATAATATTCAGAGGCTATTACTGTGTTAAATAGATACCAATGATTCTACAAGCTTCAGAAGAGATGCTGGAATAAAGACGCTGTCCTGCTAGATCATTCACTTTGATTTGAATTTCCTTTCCATTTCTCCAACCTCTTTGCACATTTTGTCTGTTCAGTGGTGTGTTTGGCAGTGAAATGATTTGATTTGATCTACTAATACCTTGCCTTTCTCTCAAAGAATGGTACTAGGTATCTAACTAATAAAATTAACTGAAACAAATGCAAATACAACCCTCAATCCCAACCTAAACTGATTTGGGGAGATTTAGGAGAATCAAAGCTCTGCATCTCGAAAATGGATAAAATATGAATCTTTGCACTATTTTCCCCTCCCAGTTTGGAGTCAAAGGAACAAAGTGATACAAAAAAGTTGACACAAACTCTCCATCTAAACGGTGGAGATGAGGAAAGGAACACAAGGGGGTGCAGCTTTGTAACTGACATCTCTATCTTCTAATCACATTGAATGTTTTTTTTTTTAATCACAGGTCTCCAATCCCAGTGTTTTGAAGAAGGGGTACTATATCCCAGGACTGTTCTAGTATACAAGTTTTCTAGTTATCCTTCCTAGGAGCAGGGCTGTTAAGAGAGTTCTGGAATCTGGCAGGGAGCTGGCAGGGTGATACACTGGGTGCTTACTTGTGAAATGATCCACATCTATCACCAATTCCTTTTCTGTTGTGCTTCCTTTTATTTTGGTGCCAAGTGGGCAGATTTTCTTAAATACAAGTCTTATGTCACCATAACTTCATAGCCTCTGTGCATATTCTTCTGACATTTTGCAAGTTTTTTATTGATGGAAACCACTATGATATATAAAGTTTTCATAAACATTATAAAACAAACCAGTGAGGAGTACAAGTGAATCACCAACTGCTGTGGCGTCACTACGGTTGGCATCACCCAGTGCTGTAACTCATGGTGTCATCCTCCCGTTGACCTCCTCCCATACCACACCACACAGAATCCTTAGTAATGTTTTTGCACTAATGTTACTTGTCAATCATAATTCCTATATATCACTGAATGTAATGGCAATAGTTTGTAAAAACAGTTAGCAAAAATAAAACCATATCTTTAAATTTTAATATCATATGGGCAGCCTAAATGTAGTTATGTTTACATAATTCCATGTGGTTACAGTGAAAATTTGGTAAGATTTGATTTTTTAAAAGAAAATGTTAAAAGAATTTAAAAAGCTCAATTTATTTTTTTTAATTAAAATTAGAATTTTAATTTTGTTAAAAAACAATTTATGATGGTATCTCTTTTGGTAATTGGTTCTCAAAGCTTGTGATTACAATATGTACATCACTTAACCTGTTACTCAATGACTTCAATTACACTTCAACTGTGTTTTAGTTCTTTACAAACACCGACTAAAGCTCATTCATTAAGAGTATAAATCCTATGAAATTCTAGCTTTATTCATATGCTACAATACCATGGAATAATGCAGATATGAGCCTTCCTTAACTGACTCTTCACTTCTCCAAAATGTGATACTTTACACCAATCCTGGTGGCACAGTGGTTAAATGCCTGTACTGCAGCCATTCATTCAAAACCATAAGGTTGTGAGTTCAATACCAGCAAAAGAGCTCAAGCTCGACTCAGGCTTGCGTCCTTCCAATGTCACTAAAATGAGTACCCAGATTGTTGGGGGCAATTAGCTTACAGTTGTAAACTGCTTAGACACTGTTAGTTCAGTATGAAGCGGTATATAAATGAAGCTGGTTTTTTTTATTTATTTCACAGAACTTCTTTTGTCATTTTAAAATATTTCCTCCTTATATGGGAATCTAAATTAGGCCATTAATTTAGCCATTAAGGCTAAACCCTTATTTCCAACTGTACTCCTGGCAGTTCTATGACACACTCTCTAGCGT
Organism: Sceloporus undulatus; assembly: GCF_019175285.1. Taxonomy (NCBI): domain Eukaryota; kingdom Metazoa; phylum Chordata; class Lepidosauria; order Squamata; family Phrynosomatidae; genus Sceloporus; species Sceloporus undulatus. Next base: position 100,221,048 of record NC_056522.1, on the reverse strand, counting down.
CACTGGACTTCATTTGTCCTTTTAAAATCTTTCTACCTTACATGGGAGTCTGAATCCCATTAAGGCACATATGTCCTTCTAACTGCACTTCTGGCTATTCTAACTGCTCTCCTAGCAGTTCTTGACACACTCCTCTTCTAAGTGTTTCCTCCTCCCTTTGATACCCATCATCAGGCAGGTCCTCATATTTTTTCTGCCCTCACTCCAATTGACTGCTCTGAACTTTTCATTCTGCCAGTGTCTCTCCCCATCCCAGTTGGTCAGGCCTGAATTGCACCATTTTCCAAACTGCTGAATCAGAATCTGAACAAAATCTTGTAGCTGGTACACATAGCAACACCAGTATTTTAAAACACACAGGGATCTCCAGCAGGGAAACATCAGACTACTTCCAAAGGCTGGGCTTCAGGACACTGGGATTCCCAAGAGTTCCCAAGAGAGGCACAAGAGAGAACAAGTGTTCCCAAGAGAACCATTATAAGCAAGTTCTTCAATCTCAAGCATATTTTAAAAACATCATTGTAATTAAAATATATATATACAAATGTGCAAGAGTAATATATAAAAGCAGAACCAGGCAAATCTTGGTTGATGGCAAAAAACATAGAAAAAGGAGGAAGTGGAACAGAATGTGTTCATCTTTCCAATGGAGTGGGGATGGTTCAGTAATAGCACATTGCATAATTGTACAATTATGGCTTCTTAGATCATGGAGCAGGAGGTGGAACAAATGGTGGTGTAAAGAATATCATTGAATTTCAAGTGTGAGAAAGCAAATACAAAAATTAACACCACCCAAATGCAAATTAAGTGATAGTGCAAAATAACGCATTGCAATTCCACTTACCTTTCAAAATACAGGAAAAGTGGTTTTCAAATGGAATGGCCTGAAACAACTGACTAATGTGATGTGATAAGCACTTTCTCATCCAGGTGAAAAGTGTGAAGATGAACCAATTTGGATTATGTAGATTCAAATGGATACTTTAGGCAAAATGAAATAGAGATAATCTCTTACTATTAAAGTGCATGTTTCATATGTAGAAGGACCTAGTTGTCAATACTGGGCATCTTCACTTATGGGATTCTGACAGCAATGAGAGAATATGCTCCAGGAGACCAGTAGTCAGACTCAGGCTGAATCTGTACTGCAGAAATAATTGAGTTTGACACTGCTTTAACTGCCATAGCTTCATGTTATGGAATACTGGGATTTGTAGTTTTCTGAGATATTTAGCCTTTTCTGTCAGATAGCTCTGATACCACAACAAGCTACACATCCCAGGATTCCATAGCATAGAGCCATGACAGTTAAAGTGGTGTCAAACTGCTTTATTTCTACACTGCAGATTCAGCCCTGGTACAAGGAAGCTTCAGAATTAGACCAATGTCCCCCTTTTCAATCTGTAATTTTTAAAAAGTTTATGAAAGAACAGACTGAATAAAGATTGTTCAAAACATGAATGAATTCCTTCTTAAATATTTCTCTCCTCAGAGAAGGGGGACAAGAGACTCTTAAATATTTCAAAGTCATTTTGTTTAATCAAAACAAAAAACAGGTAGCAATTATCTTCTTCCGTTTTAATATCTAAATCAGCAGGAATGGAAACTTTGAACACCAAATCCATTCATAGAAAAGAATAAACTTTTGTGGCTGAGAAAGCGAAAATAGGTTAAACTTTATAAATAATTTTGTTTTTAAAGAAGAAGAAAAAGCTACTGAACTCTGCTCCATGTGGAATGAAAAGATTATGGATGTTACAGGGAAAGTTTAGGGATTATCAGGTTTAAATGTAAAGATTACTGTAAGATGCAGGCTGTAGACATCAGGAGAACCTTGAAGATTAAGAGCTTTATACTGAGTGGTACCATTTTAGTTTTCCCTTCATAACCAGATGTTTTCACCAAAAAAGACGTAACAAGTTCTTCTTCACAAGAATAGCAAGACACATTTGCACAGCTTCAGGTAACAACCTTTTTGTGCGCCTTTTGTTAGTTCAGATCTGGGTCAATGGGTTTCTCTCAGGTTGGAAAGTAGATGGTTACCTTCATCTGGTAAAGGAGGGGCAGCTGTATTCTAATACCTTCCTCACTTTGCTGTGGTCCGGCAGGTTATTGGTGTTACATGACAGACCCAGTGAAGAAAGCAGTCTTTGTATTTGTCAGTCTAATTGTTGAGACAGTGCCATGTGGTTTTGCTCAGAACAGAGACAGAATCTAAGTCCAAGGAGTCAAGTACCAGCAATATAAGAGTATTGAATCCTTTGACAATACCATGGAATATAAGAGTATTAAATCCTCTGGCAACAGTTATTTTCCTTCCCTATTATCAAATGGGCCTTAGGCAATTATGGAAGAAACAGAGTGGATAAATTAGGGTGCCATGACATGGAAATTTCTAGTCCTGGCCTTGGGAGGTGATCTTGTGAGATGGTGGTACTGGGTAACTAGATGGTCCTTCCTTGGTTGTCTTTTGTGCAGCACATCAGCTCTGAATCTGGGGTTATTCTTGGGGATCATAAAAACAAAGGGTCTCTGTTCCCTAAGAATGGTGTCTGAGTCAGAGTGTCTGAGGTCTAATCTGCACTGCAGAAATAAAGCATTTTGATATGGTTTTAACTTTTATGGTCAATGCTATGGAATTCTGGGATTTGTAGTTTTGTAAGATCTTTAGCCTTCTCTGTCAGAGAATTCTCGTTCCCCAATATGTTGAAGCAATGGAATTGAAAAGGCCAAAAGCAAAAGGTACTGTAAATAATCTTTATCTATATCTGCTTAAAAGATAACAAAACAATGTATATAACAAAAGTATTCAAAATCAATATATACAAAAGATACAAAATGGATCATAGTAATAATGTCAAACAGAATAACACAAAACAGCAAATACATCAAATAATATAAACTACATTGAAGCATGTAACACAAAACATAATGCAACAGAAAAGAGGCTAAGAGAAAAAAGTGAGTGAGAAAGGGAGGGAGAGAATGACAAACTAAAGCTAGCCTTATGAAGACTCAACAGCTGATTAGGACAATACACACAGCTGAAGATCATATTTATTGCAGTAGCTCACCATTGACCCTTATAACAGTCATTAACCCTATAATGACTCAAGTTGTAGATCTTGTTTCTATTCCAACACAATAAACAACAAATTCTAGAATTCCATAACACTGAACCATAGCAGGTAAAATGGTGTCAAACTGCATTACTTCTGCAGTGCAGATGAAGCTTCAGAGGCCTTCTGGGTAGCTGCTCCCAGGCTCTGGAACTCCCTTCTTAGAGGAAAGGAGCCTCCTGTTGTCTTTCCGCAAGCAAGCAAAGAGCTTTTTTGGGGGGGCTGGCTTTTGAAGATTGATTGTTCAGTGGGAATGGGCTTTGCATGGTGTTCTGGATTGTCTATTTGTTGTTTTCTTTTAATAGCTTTGTTTTATTGATAATTTATTTTATTTTATTTATAGTATTTATACCCTTCCCTTCACCCCTAAAGGCTATCATAGGCAACTCTTTACCTGTGTTTGTTTTAACTGTAGTAAGCCATCTTGAGCCTTGGATGGGGAAAAAGGCAGGATATAAATAAATATAACAACAATAACAATTTAGTTTGCCTGCTGGTGCACTCTGCTCCGCCTGCCAATGGCTGATAACCTGCCTAATGCCCACTCAGCTGGCTTTTTGTGTCTGCTTCAGTTCTGACTGCTCATACATTCAGTCTGAACTTTTGAGATACTCTTTGGTTCTAGCATGTTGCCTTCAAAGAAGGAGACTATGCCTGGATGAAAAGTGTCTCTTTGATTTAATTGCCTGTTTTGTTTCTCTGGTGCTTAGCCTGTTTGTCTGTCTTCCTGACTAACTCTGTCAAGCATTGCTGTTTATCTGCCCTGTGCCCACTGGTGTATCTTTCAGTGTAGTGTTTAACTTACTCTGATTTTTGTTCTTTAACTGGCTCTTCTTTGGTGCAGTTTCTTCAACTATAAAGTTTGGGGATATTCTAGGAAGATTCTCCCAATACTGGAGGAACAGTGCAAGGGCAAATGCAGCACGAATTAGCAAGAGTTAGTACTCACTTGAGTTTTTTAAAAGTTGTATTTTGTCTCCTAGAGGAAAAACACAACCTTTACAGATATTTAAAAGTAGGAAACCTGAAGCTTCCTGTCTGCGATTTGGGAAGGTTAATCTTAACTTTAGGGTCAATCTCATCTACAAATTTCAACCAGATGTATGCAGAAAAAATAAATAAAAATAGTTATAGCCATTTTGCTATGCAATATATCTCAGTGGAAGGACCAGTGATCTGAATTTCTGAAACTATGGATCTGGGTTCTAGATGAGATTGGATCAGGTCAGAACCAGTTCAGACCACACTGGAGCTGGATCCACATTGCTAAATCTGGTTCTGAATCATAGAATCATAGAATTGGAAGAGACCGCAAAGGCCATCTAGTCCAACCCCCTGCCATGCAGGAAATCCAAATCAAATCATCCACGACAGATGGCCATCTAGCCTCTGTTTAATGACCTCCAAGGAAGGAGATTCCACTACACTCCGAGGGAGTTTGTTCCACTGTCGAACAGCCCTTACTGTCAGAAAGTTCTTCCTAATGTTGAGGTGGAAATCAAATGGAGGGATCCTTGCACATCCCTTGGTGCAACATTAAAACCAGAGGAAACAGAATACAACAATGATAAAAACAATGGCTGGCATCCTGTTAGTCAGTGACAACATTCTAAGTTAGCTTTAGAACAGAGGGTCTTGGAAGATACAGATTATCTGGACCCATTTCAAACCGGCTTCCGGACGGGCTTTGGGGTTGAGACTGCCATGGTCGCCTTAGTCGATGACCTCCGTCTGGGCATGGACAGGGGTAGCGTGTCCCTGTTAGTGCTCTTGGACATCTCTGCGGCCTTCAATACCATCGACCATGGTATCCATCTGGATCGCCTGGGGGAGTTGGGCATCGGAGGCACTGCTTTGCAGTGGTTCCGTTCCTACCTCTCAGGCAGATTCCAGATGGTGGAGCTGGGGGACAGTCGCTCCGATAGGAGGGCCCTTACATCTGGGGTCCCTCAGGGAGCGATTTTGTCCCCTATGCTATTTAACATTTACATGAAGCCACTGGGAGAGATCATCCGGAGACATGGGGCGCGGTGTTATCAATACGCTGATGACACCCAAATAGTCTTCTCTATGTCTCCGACTGATGCAGTGAATAAGGATGGCATCTCTCCGCTCAATGCCTGTCTGGAGTCAGTAATGGGCTGGATGAGGGAAAACAGACTCAGCCTGAATCCAGAGAAAACGGAAGTACTTGTGATAGGTTCTCCTGGTCCTGGGAAGGAGGTTTGTCCACCAGTCCTGAATGGGGTCACGCTCCCTGTGAAGGACTCAGTTCGCAGTTTGGGGGTGCTTCTTGACTCCTTGCTTCACCTGACTCCTCAGGTGGATGCGACAGTTAGGAGCACCTGTTATCAGCTTCGGCTGATACGCCAGCTGCGTCCCTACCTGGACCGGGGGGATCTTGAAACAGTAATACACGCACTGGTAACCTCTCGACTCGATTTCTGTAATGCGCTCTACATGGGGCAACCCTTGTACCAAACTCGGAAGCTGCAGTTGGTTCAAAATATGGCTGCCAGACAGGTCACTGGTAGCTCCAGGGCCAACCACATAACACCTGTACTAGCAGATCTGCACTGGCTGCCAATTTGCTTCTGGGCACAATACAAGGTGTTGGTTGTTACCTATAAAGCCCTAAATGGCTTGGGCCCAGAGTACTTGAAGGACCGACTCTCCCCATACAATCAGCCCCGCACTCTCAGGTCTCATGGGAAAAAACTTTTGAGTGTTCCCAAGACAAGATACGCAGCGACTGCGCAAAGGGCTTTTTCTGTGGTGGCCCCGCAGTCTTGGAACGCTCTCCCTGAGGAGCTCCGCTTAGCCCCCTCCCTGGAGTCATTTAAGAGAAACCTTAAGACTCATTTATTTCGTCAAGCCTTCCCTCACATGTCCTGACTGTTTTGCTCCTGCATACTATTTATTGTATTTTTATATTGTTTTATTATTTTGATTGATTAATGATGGATTTTAATGATATATAGTAGTATACGGTTTTTTTTTATGAAAGACTTTAGCTGTTAATTTTGATTTTTAAACTGTGATTTTTATTGTGTTATATTTGTAACTTGTATTGTATTGTATCTTATTCTGTTTGTAAACCGCCGTGATCATAGGAACGGCGGTATATAAATAAAATTTCAATCAATCAAAAAAAAACACATCATAACTGCTTCATATCCTCATTTGTGATTGTGGCACTTTAGACACAGCCACAATCTATCATGAAACCCACCTAAAAAGCCAGTCAGCCATTTGGCATGATGGAGGTCTGTGCAGATACTGATAGGGATGCTGCAGAATGTCATGACCAGCCCCTTCTTGCCAATGAGTGACACTGTAGGGAGCAGAAGCAGAGATCCTTGCAGGGATTTCATCACAGTCTCACTGAGGGGGCTGGTTATGTCATATGGCTGACTGGCTTATGAGATGTATTGCAGGGGTCAGGTAGGGACCTGAAGTATAGTTATGACATTGTGGTTACATGTTTTATGCAGGACCTGCATAAATAATAATATATGAATACTTTTTAAGCTGAACAAGTAGGAGGCATCATTCCTACTTGACTGAAGTTTAAATGAATCCAGACACAAAATCTGAAACTGAGGCCTTGTTTGTATGGGCCAAAAGGTTAGTTTTCACCCCATTCTGGTGGAATTCTGTTCAGATGACAAATGTCCCAATCTCCGTTTTTGGTGCAAACAGTTTGGCATGCTGAGCACCAGAACTGGGTATAATACCCTTAACACACATTAAAATAACTTGCCTTTTACTCTGAATCTTCCAGGAATTTTCTTAGAGCCCTCTGGTGTGAGGTTGGCTGTCTGCATGGGTCTCCCATTGAGCCACCCAGTGTCTCTGCCTCTATCATCAGTCACTTGCTATATGAATAGAACAAGGTGCCCAGCTATGTGAACATGGCTGGGCACCTTGTGTTGACCCTAGAAGTGAGTGACCCTTGGTGGTGGTGGATGCATTTGTGGCTCATCAGGATATCCGTGGAAAAAACTGCCCCCAGGGTTGCCATAATTGTCCACTAAAACCTGGGACAAAATGTAGGACAAAATCTAGACCAAGCTGTAGGACAACCACAGAACAAAACTCAGCCCAAAATGTAGGACATTTAAGGGCTGAGTTTTGTCCTGCAGTTGTCCTACAGTTTGGTCTAGATTTTTGTCCTACATTCTGTCCCGGATTTTAGTGGACAATTATGGCAACCCTACGTATGAAAGGAAATAATAGTTTGCCTTAGTTTTCATGCTCCTTTAAACATCTCTTCTTTCTTAATAGGAAAATTATTTCCAATTGCAGTTGTGTTATGCTTTTCCTACCCTGCAGTCTTTAGCTTTTGGCTGCCAAAACGATGTGATTCATATTGCCTTTAATTGAAATGTCTGTTGTACAAAGTGAGAACACAGAATGATAGCTTCTGTTGAAAGTGAATGGGAATTATGTTGTTAACTTCAATGGGGGAACAGAACCTGGCTCAGGGAAGGAAAGAAATGAACTGTTTTGCTGCATTTCATCTTATAGAATCTGTTATACTATAATGTCTTGATGATCTAACATTCTTCTCCATATCCTAAAAATCTGCTTCTTTGCTGTGGCCTAATTGAAGAACTGTGTGACTAGAGAGCAATGTACCTCTTCAGAGAGCTTCTGCCTATGCTCCACAGAATGTTTGCCATAATTTATAAAAATTCACCATCCTTTCTAGAAATAAAATTACTTTTGCATAAGTAAATCTGTCCTCAAGTTATTCTTCCCTGCCCCGATTATTATGCACCTCCCAAAGTGCTGATTATGTGTTGGCTTGTTTTCTGCTCAGGAATATGGGTCCTAAGCAAACCTTTCTTTCATGTAGGAGGAACTGGGCCTCCCAAAGCAACGGTAATGTAGAAAAAAATTAGGAGATTTAAGTCTACTTTCAGTCTTATCTGTAATGGTGTTCATTATATTAGTCTGAGTGTTCTAGGAGACTCTATTTAAAAGAAACCAGACCAAATGAACCAACCAACCAACAAAACCCAGAATACTTGTGTTTACACAAGAAGATGGAAGACAGAACACTGGTCACTAACTGCAAGAAATCTTCTGAACATCTCAGATCCCGTTTCCCCTGTCAGTGCTTATACCATCTTTTATTTGAAATACAACATAATGGTATCACTGTGTAGATGTCCAGAATAATACAATTGGCCAATACAATGTGGCTGCACCACTTCTTCTCTGTCATTAATCTTTTATTTGTTGGCCAGATTAACTGAACCATGGAACGTTTGCTTTCCTTTGTACTTGGTATTACCACTTTCCCACATCTAAGCTGGCTTTCCACCAGTCAATTACAGGAATAAGGCTTGCTTAGTATGTCATTTTGTATTTGAATGATCTAATTTTCCTTATTTAGTCTACCATTGACGGATTTAGATTTCAAACTGTACTTCAGTTAAAATTTATTATATACTACTAGTCCTTGAAAGAGGACAAAACAGAGCATTGCAGAGTTGGTAGTCTCTCATCTTGGCAGTTTACGGGGTTGGAACTGCTTAATTTCACAGATATCTTCACTACTCATTTATCTTGCACATAATCTATGCTATCTTCTGGCGAGAGCTAGTTCTCCAAAGGTGCAGCCCATCTAATATTCATGAATTTCTGTGTGCAAGCAATGGGTTGATAGTTCTTCATGAATTCAACAAATATCTGTCTAACTAAGAGGATGATTATTAAAGCTCTTTTATTGTTTTGGACACCTTTAAGCTAGGCATGATGAATCCATAATGATTATTCAGATGTTGATGAACTATTGCTCCCATAATTCCTCACCATTGCCCAGACCGGTATGGCATGATGAGAATTGGGGTTCAATGACATCTAGAGGGCCACAGGTCCCACAGTACTGGTTTAAAGCCTGCCCAGTCTAAGCCTGCCCTGTTAAATCATTGTGTTTCAGAGCCCTGCCACAGAGCCACATATAATTCTGTTTAATAAAACTGTTTGTTAAAAACTCTGTGGGTCATGAAATCAGTACCCATCCATGCTTTCCTCCAGAAAGTGTGTGTTTGGTATTTCCTGGAGGGGAGGAGAAAGGAATGAGGTGGGGAGATTTCTGTGTAGTTAAGGCTGCTCTTTATTTAGTGTAAAAGTGAGTGTTAAGCATGTTTTCAGCACAAATACTTAAGAGTCTCAGAAAGAACCACACCATACTCAGTTGAGATGGCCTGGATAAATTTAATCTATATCTAATAATCAGCCACATGCTGACTGCACACTTCTAATGTGTTTGTAATGTTCTAACAGGATGTTTACCTGCCAAACTATGCGAATAGATTTGAGACCGCACAGAATATGACTGTCTAGCAGAGCTTTACTATGTTGATCAAAAGTAGGTTTAAAAGATTTGTGCTAGGTTAGAGATTCATAGTCTACAGCTGGAATAGATTATTTTGATTTCTTCTGGATATTTTTCAGGAGCCTAGCTGAGCTATGAGCTTGTCAGCATTATCGGTGATCCGTGGACAGTATTACTAGCTTATCACCTTTAAAAATGATTTGATCATTCATGTTGAATTGATTAGTCCTGCAGACACTCTCTCTGCTATGGAGGCTCTCAACCTTTTCTACACTATGACCACATGTTGCAGCCATAACAAGACTGGCATTCATCTTCTATAGTCTAGAGAGACTCCATGGCCTTTTCCTGTCTAGACATAAAGGAAGGGTGTTCTCCTGGATCTTTACATACATGGCTATCATAAGGGTCATGAAATCCAAACCAAGAACCTGTGTCCTGTTGTAAAATTCCATAGAAAGGATAACAGTTTCCAAAAGGGTAGATGTGCTAGTCTGTTGCTGAGAAAACAACAAAGAGTGCTGTAGGTATAATGCTATAATAAATTGGTTAGTCTTTAAGGTGCTGAAAGATACTTTGTTTACAAGGGGACAAAATAATGTGGCAAAAAATTGGATTTTGTCCACATCCTACTGTAGTGATGCCTTATACTTTGATATTAAATATCCTTGCTTGGAGAAAAATCCAATTGGCCAAAGCACATTCATACATGTTACCGTAATCAAAATACAATCCTACACTGGTTTAGCTGGAATTAAGTCTCACTGTGTTCATTTTCCATTTCTTAGTACTGTACAGTGCTTTGGGGGGGCACTCTGAGAAGAAAGTGATTTGCATCCACTCAGAACTTGGCAATACAGTTATTGTAGAGTTTGGGGAAATGTTCAGTGCTCCATCTTCTCAGATTTCTTGGGATCAGGTTCAGCCTGATAATGTAAACAAGATGCTTGAATCAATTCATTCCACCATATGCAAATTTGAATCCTGCCCATCTTGACTGATAAATTTGAAGATGCCCATCACTTAGAAAAAGGCTGTAATGCACTCTCTCATATAGTGATCTTCCTAGACCCCAAAATATATGACAAATATAGTCACATTGCTACTATCTTCTTTTGAGGCAAAATGCTAGATGTTATCAAGCCAGAGTACAGCATCCAAAAAGGCTCATTTTCCCTGACTGACAGACAGACAATGTTGGACAAAAGAGATTATTGCCTTGTTCTAGCTGTCTGAGTGGCTTTTGAAATTGTTGAATATTGTAGATAGGACTAGGAAGGATTATGTCACACCTTTTCTGTTCCTATCTAAAGGGCCAGTTCCCGGGTGTGCCATTGGAGGACTTATGTTCATCCACATGACTATTCATCCACAGGGTTCTAGCCTATCTGTTGTTGTTGTTGTTCCACCCTTCTCCCAATATAGAGACTCAAGGCATCTAACAACAAATTTAAAACAGTACAAGTTAAAAAAATACAAAGACTAATATGTAGGTAAAGCAGCTGGGTGAGGTTATTGGGAGCTTTGGGACTGGCTGCCATCAGTATGCTGACAACATTCAGATGTCCCTCTCCTCGCCTGTCAGCCCTCTGCTTGTACAGATGGGATATAGGGTAGGATGTAAATATTTTAATAAATAAATAAATTTTAGACTCCAGATTATCCGACCAAATGTAATTCCCATGATGTTACCTACTGACTATACTTTTATACTTGTAAGACAATCAGTTCAGCACATTATTTATCTTTTGGTTTAGTTTCTGAAATGCTGCTCCCTCAGTTGGCAATGGGCAATTTTGGGCAATTTACACAATAAAAAAAAAATCCATTTGAATTTGAATTCATCTCAATTAACAGTAAAACTACAGAGTACAATAACACCCAAAATTCACAAAACACGGGTATCTTTATTTGACCAACCAAAATGCACAACACCAACAATACCTTGACAAAATGCAGGCCTGTAACTAACATTGTCATATTTTTTTAAAAAAATCCCTGTCTGATATATAACACCTTTGCCAGATGAAGAAGTCAGTGGAAAGCTTGCATCAAATATTTTGTGCAATTTGGTTAATCAAATAAATATATCACTGTTTTTTGTATTATGGATGCTGTTGTACTTTGCTATATATAAATAAAGCATATTCCTGAATATGAAACTGCAGAATACTAAATAAAACTGGATAAAATAAAATAAAAATCTAGCAGCAGAATTTGGCTCAAGGTGTGATGAAAAAAGTCAAGATCAGAAAAGAACCATTAATGATGGTTTGTAGTGAAATATAAAATGCTTCCTAGAAAATGTAAAATGTTAATTATTTTCTTGTAAAAAGTAAAAAATGAATTGAAAAGATAGAAGTGATGTTGGTGTGGAAACTAAGGACTTTATCTCACTGCCTCCATGCTGATACAAACGTGAGCGCACAGAGTAAACTTGGAAGCCTTGTGTTGAAGATAAACAACTGTTAGCTGCCGGAGCATGCCAGGAAAACAGCTGTTAGAAGAAAAGCAAACCGACACATGGCTTATCTCCGTAGAGGCACTTTGTTTATTTGTTACCAAAGACACACGTGAGAACAATCACCAACACCATCCACCAACTACAAACCCCACAAAATATACAAACGGACATCTGAGCTTATATACACATTTGCCATGTGGCAATCTAGCTCAACCGCTTCCTGTACAATTTCCTGTGCATCTTGGAATATCTTTCCCCTTGCAAAGATGACACAGGCGGGGTACAGACCGCCGCTTTGCGGCGGTCTGCCGCCGCCGCCAGTAGGTCCGCGGGGGAGCCGGAGCCTTCAGACGGCCCGACTCCCGCGCGGACCGAAAAAAGAAGCTCCAAAATGGAGCTTCTTTTACCGTCGCGTTTGCGACGTAGCGAGGCGCCAGGGGCGCGCTCGCTACGTCACAAGCGGCGCGACACGTCTGGACTCTGTGCGTCCAGTACGTAAAGATGGCGGCGCCCGTATGAACAGGGCGCCGCCATCTTGTACGTATTCAATACGTACTAGGGTTAGGGGGGTGCGGAAGCACCACCCCTTCCTAACCCTAGTACGTATTGATGACGTACTATTTGGCGGTCTGTAAACCGCCACAGTATATTTACATCTTGCTACGTGCTTCTGGCACACACTGTGACCTTGGACATCACCTGCTGGTTTGAGTCCCAGCTGCAGCCAATTCTAGGCTTCTGCAAAGTGAATAACCAAAATGTTACATCTGAACATTTTCATACACTCTATACATTAACACTCTAGTGCCCAACTTACCTCTTCTGAATTTGGCTCAAATTCGGAAGTTAGGCTGTTTTTATCGCACAGACTTTTCTCTTAGAACGGCTTCCCATTGGCTCCAGTGCTGAATTCAGGCCCCATAAGTCACTTCAGTGTTTGCTGTGGCCCCAGGGCAATCAGACTGGGAACAGCTTCTGGCCGCCCCTTCCTGACTGTCTGATTCACCCCTATGGCTACTAATCAAGGCTCCATTTCCCCATTCCCTGTTCCCACCCCCAGGTTACTGTCTCCTAGCCATCATGTGATTTTGGTTGTTTTGGAGAGGAAAAAATGAGTCAACAACTTTGTGTCGTTGAAAGTGCTTTGGCAAAGAAATCACTTCTCATATCTGTTTGTTTTGCCCCTTGTCACATCAGGCTGAAGAGGCATTTTGTTTAGGGAAAATAGATACTGCTAGACTCAGATGAGGCAGCAGCCCATTGTGCAGATGTTGGATTGATCATCCTCTGGACTTCTGGGGTTGAGGGCTGAGGAATGGTATTGCAACAGAAACAGAGGGCAATGGCAGTGGTGGCTTCTATGTCAGTGTGGTGGTGAATTCTGCACAGTATTTAGCCTGAATCACTGGTATTTAGCCTCAAGGAGGCATCCAAGGTGCTGAACTCCTTACTAAAAGTTTAGTTCCAATTGGAACAGATTTATCCTTGCACTAATATAGAAGCCACCAGCCATTTAGAGGTGATCATTGAACCAGGTTTGTCAATTGAAGCAACTGAAAGGTATGCCTTGATTGAGTACACAACCTTGTGAGATACGTCAGGCTGAGAGAGAGTGACTAGCCCAAGATCACCTAGTGAAATTCATTGGATTCAACTTAGGCTTGGGTCTCTAAAACTGCAACCTGACTTTCTAACCATTATACCACATTGGCTTTCAAAACTCTTGGGACAGCTACTGCAAGGTGGTGGTGGGGAGACACATGGAAAGCAGAAGCATATATATTTCTGATTTGCGAAGCATATATCATAATTGTGGCTACTCCTACTTAAATGATAAACTGGAAAAAATTATGCTGGTATTAGAAGATCCAATGATACTAGGAAAAACTTACAAGGAAATGGCTGAAGGCTCTACAGAACTGGAAATGTGGTTGAAAAAGTATGAGTTTGTTTGAAATTTCTTGTCACGCTGTAATCCTGGTTGGTGGTGAGCAAATATTATTAGTACCTGATGCCTGTTCTTTAGCATATCATGTAAAAGGAATTTGGTGAGCTCAGTTCAGTGTTAAATAAATAAATATCCTCCATTATGAGAATCTACCAGTAGAAGAGGCCATACACACTCCAAATGATTTAGTACAAAGTACTTTGCAAACCATGTCTGTGTATGTATGTGTGGGTGGTGGAGCAGACTGAATTTAAGCAATTTGTTTTGTTTTGTTTTTATTAAACTTTCATATCAGAACTTGGGAAAGTTACTTGTTTGGAGCTACATCTCTCAGAATGCTCCCATGGCTATTGCTGTAAGCCTCAGAAGTATCCTTCCCAAGATCTGGTTGACATATATTGCTATGTTTATTCTGATCATTTTCAAGTGTGACTGCTTTCATTTAAAAGATAGCTAGCCTCAGGCAAACTGAAGGCTTTAAGATACAGTCTGAAACATACTTTCTGAGAAATAAGCCCTTTTATACTCAGTGGGACTAACTTCCAAGTGAACATGATCAGGATACTGTTTCGACCTCAATGCCTGATCAACATAATCGGAAAAGCTACATGCTATAATCTCTCTTTGGTGATACACTCCCCCCCCTCTGTGTGTGTGTTTGGGGGTGGGTGGGGTGATGAAGGCTTGCAAGTTGCTTTTTAGACAACAGCTGGACCTCCATAGCCATTTATTCTTTATCCATGGATTCAATCATCCACAGCTTAAAATATTTTTAAAATATCTAAATTCCAAAAAGAAAACTTTGATTTTCCCATTTTATATACCTAACACCATTTTACTATGCCACTGTATATAAAGGGACTTGAGCATCCACAGATTTTTGGTATCTATGGGGAGTCCTGGAATCAAATCCCAGCTGATACCAAGGTTCCATTGTACAGCTTCCAGAATGGCCTAACCAGTTTAGGTCTAATTTGCACTGCAGAATTAATGCAGTTTGATACCACTTTGACTGTCATGGCTCAATGCTATAGAATTCTGGGATTTGTAGTTTGTTGTGGCACCAGAGCTCTCTGACAGGAATACCTCACAAAACTACAAATCCCAAATGCTGTAACATTAAGACATGGCTATTAAAGCAGTGTCAAACTGCATTATTTCTGTAGCACAAATTAGAGCATAGTCACTGGGAGAGATGGTCCAAAAAGGTAACATTTACAGATTAATTTCTTCATGCATAACAAACACATGAACATTTGGTTTCCCCCCTCTGATTTAGATGGCAAATAATTGGTGCATTTATCACATTTAATGATTCATATGTTCCTTGCTGTCAAATAAGTAATGGCTACATATTTTAGGGGAAACTATCTTGTGTTAAACATGCACCTAAGAAAATAAGAGCAGTATGTTTGAGGGCTATGCTAAATAATAATGAAAGGGTACAATGTTATTGTTACATTAACTTATTTATTAAGCCAAGAGCAGATACTTAATAAATGTTTGTTCTATTATTTTGAATAACTATTCTTCTTCATATGCCAAATCTTAAAGTAGTGGGGAAAATAATCCATGTAAACCTACACTGTACTCAGCTGCCACTGTAAGTATACTTTAAAGAGGAAATAAAGAGGAAACCCAGTTTTCAAATAGTTTAAGCACAGTAATTATTTTAAAATATTAGATTTAACTTGGCATAGTCATTCTTACAGAAGGATTGGGACAGCTTTTCATACATACACGCGCGCACGTGTGTGTGTGTGTGTGTGTGTGTGTGTGTGTGTGTGTGTACCAGGATGAAAGTAAAAATTATATTGATATATAGCCATTAACACAATTTTGTTCATTAAAAATATGATATTTAAAGTGACACTCTGAAATATGATTTCCTTTATAATGTCTTGAGCTGGATTTAAGAAAGACCATCCACTTCACTACCACTGCATCTGCATTTGCTAATCTTCTCATGGATTACAGTAGTGGCAATCATAGTGTACCAGCACAGGGACCAGAGCCCCGTTCATACAACACAATTAAAGCACTATGATTCCACTTTAATTCTCATGGCTGCATTCTATGGAATCCTGTATTTATGGCTCAGTCAAGCACTAGAGCACTCTAGCTGAGAAACAGCCCTCTCTAAACAACAAATTCCAGGATTCCAAAGGATGTTGTTACAGTGGTCAAAGTACAATAAAAGTGCTATAGCTGTGTAGTGTGAAAGGGCTCTAGGCCTAGGAAGGTATGGCTCTCACTGTCGTTGTGAACAAGGGACACTGCTGGTTCCTGGCTTACATCAGTATTTCAAACCCAACATCAAGGACTATGGTCCACAGCCTTTTATTTGCTCTCTATTTCAACCAGAACAAAGCATGAGTTTGTGAATGGTTTAATCCTCCTGTGACAGGAACAATAGGGCTTGATTGGAACTCATGTTCACGTTTGTTTTTAAACAAGAATGTAGTAACATTTTTTTTAAAAAAAAATCATATTTAGGAAGGAAAGAACTTGAATTTATTTTTTTAAAATTCATAAACACAATCAATATCTTTCATTCCCTATATATCAGTTATAGGCACGGTACAGACCTCCCAAAAATGGAGGTGTGTCGGCGCCTGTTTTTCCTCAGCAGGGAAGCCGCAACCAAAAAGCAGGTTCTTTTTGCCTCGCAGGGTGGACGTTGTGAATGTGCCAATGGCACACTCATGACGTCACAGATGTGGCACGACATGCAGACGCTATGCATCCATCACACCACAATGGCAGTGCCTGTATACATGGGGCACTGCCATTGTTATGGCACCGCGCTATACTAGGTTTAGGGACTGTGTGGTTACCGCGCGGTCCCTTAACCCTAGTATGGTGCCAGCATGGCACTTTAGCGTCATGTGTACCGCACCATAAATATAAAAAGTTTTGTCAGTTATTTAGTTATCCCCCCCACACCATTTCATTCATTTCCAGGTTTGCTCTTATATTTTGAGCCAATCTGTCCTCTGTTTCTTCTGTTTGTTAATTCTGATTAACATTATTCTATGTCTCTGTAACCAATAAAATTCTCTTATATATAACACAACTGTATATAATTTTTAATTTGTAGTTCATAATTTCAATACCTCTATCTTTTTTTGGTATGGCATATCATTATTTTCTGTCATCGTTCATATTTTTTAAGTATCTTATCCCAAATATACCTATTACTTTAATTGCCTTACTTCATTTCCTGATTATGGGTATTGTGTTAATCTCTTTTCATTAATTTAGTTAATTTGAATTTGAACATTTTTTAAAAAGGATGTGGAAGAAACTAAAACTGTCAGATTTATTGAGCCAGGTTTTGCAATCTTAATTCTAACAAGTCTGGGTCTGACTTCCTACATTCTAAACCGTGTTTGTTCTGTTTATTCTGAATTAGATTCTTCCAGTTTAAGTGCTTGTCTGGCAGACATGATCCATAGTGGGGACAGATGTGCTCACTCATTTGGCCAACTCTCCTCAGTTTGTAAATGGGAAAGAATTTCAGTTCAGTTCGTTTTTGACAAATTTACCAAAATTAACAACTTGTTTAATAAGGGGATGGAAAGAACTTGAGTTTTTTGTTTGTTTTCCCCTCTCTGATACAGAGAGTAGTGAAGGTGGTAGGTTCTTTTATTTCACAGAAAGAAGGATATGGAGTTCAGCTGTATATGATTAATATCACTGTTTATGCCAGCATCATAGATATCCCAGTCTTTAAAATGAGGGAAGAAACTGCATAGGAGTCCGGGGCCAATTTTTGCCCAAGGGCCACACTGCCATATTGAGGTGCATTCCTTTCAGTTGCCATTTTTGGCTGGTGTTTGGCTGGAAAGGTCTGTTTGGAGGAGGGCTGGGATTGTGCAGAAGAAAAGATGCCACATTGGTGAATGGTCTTCTCACATTTGGGGTTATTGCAGCTGTCTGTTGCAGTGCACCCAGCTTCAGGAAGCAGGGTGTAGACACATCACTACGCTACCTCCTGTTTTCTGGCAACTTGGAAATGTCTGTGTGGATGAGGGACTACACTGTCAAAAAGTAGGTTTGGAGAATTAGTATTGGGAGATGTAGCTACAGAGACGTCTCCATGGTTATGTCTCCCAGTGCAGAATCTTGGCCATTATTTTTAGAAGACTCTTGATCACTCTTGGTCAGTATGCCTCTTGCAATTTGATTTTAGCTAATGTAGTGGATTTCAAGTGAGCAATGCTTCATGTGTTTAACATCTCATATGTATGATTGGGAAAGGATTAATTCTTCTCTGTACCCATGAAAAACTGAGAAGCCAGAGAATACAAACCAAGTGTGTGATCTGTTGACGTTGGCCAAGGCACATCTAATTGTAAGTTCTGTGGTTAAAGCAAACCTAACTTTGCTCTAGTTAAGCTCTTCTTGATTCTATGACAATTGCAGTAGTAGCTGCCACTACCACCACAGAAAGATTACTTTGAACTGTAATTCCTAGAATTTCTCCAGCAACCCTAGTCATTCTTCTTGGGGCATTTTAGTAATTGAAGTCCAGAAAGTAACTTCCTCAAGGTCTGACTGTTACTACTAGTCTAGCAGTAGTCTGGGTGCTTTATATAATTTTGAGCTGATGTGACAAGAAGGCTTCAAATATACAACAAAACGCTTCATTAACATTACATACCAACAATGATCTCTGATAGTTACATATCCATAATCATCTACCGAGGAAACCTAGGTGACTGAAGGACAATTGTATTGTTGGTAATAATGAGTGGGCAAAGCCTTCCAGATAATGTTGCTCGACTACAACTCCTCTTTGCCCTACCCTGCATAGGCAATGGGTGTTGCAGACTCTGGAGACCACAAGTTGCCCATCCTAGTTATCAGCAAAGTTTAATGCATCATGCACAGCAGATTGAAATGTATGAGTTTCAGAATATTCACAACCTTTATTGTAGCAACTTAATATGTATAATCATAAGAAGTTAGTTATTCTAGCCTTCCCACTCATAACATTGCCCATTCATTCACATATATGAGACACTTATAGTCTTATTTCTTGTCATCTATTTATCATTCTTTTTAGGAGGAAAGTGCTTGGATATGAAGCTCAGACTTTCAAAAAAGCTTTTATTAAGTGTTAGGATGTCCTCATTCTAGTCATAGTACTGCAATCTAGGAACCAAAAAACTAATGTCATTGACCACTTGAGGGAGATGGTGTGTTTTGTCTAGGCCATGCGAGCTATGATCATTCTTAACTAAGAATTCCTTTTCCAAATGGAAAATAAGAGTTTAAAGTTTGATGTGGATTAAAAAGCACTTTAAGATTCCTGGCACTGATATTTTCTCCTTATTGAAGCCATTGTCTGACCCTCTATAATAGAAATTAAGAAATAAGCTCTTGTTTTTATTTATTTTTGGCATTTCTGGTTTTGGAGTGTTTAAGGACACATTCTCATAGCCACCTCTAGCTTGTAAGCCAGTATATGTGCTGCACTGCATAGAAGCCATGTGCAATGGCAGTTATGGGATGACAAATCATGTGTGTAGAGTTGTGTGTGAATTGACTGTCAGCAGTTTCTCTAGTACTCTAGTACTTTTGAAAACAGTATTTTCTTTATTTGAAAAGACACAAAACTTAGAGATTCTTCCAGTGATGCATTATGTAACAGAGGGATTCCCTGTAAACCAAATATTTATGGTCTATCTGACTGACAGCATCTAAAACTGAAAGACACTAAGGACTGAACATGTGTCATAAAATTACAGTGCGCCCTTGCTATAGGCGGGCACCCCATACGCCATCTTCCAGCTTATGCGGAAGCCGTGTGACGGGAGAATGAATGGTGTGCGTGCCACAGGTGTGCACACTCTCCCACGTTGTGAGAATGAGCCCTGTTCAATTGAATGGGACTTGAGCTTACGTGTTATTTGGCTTATGCAAGGGTGTGTGTGTGGAATGGATCTCCCACGTAAACCAAGGGACCACTGTAGATTGATTAAAGAAAGTGCCCAAAATGGAAGTGCAAATAATACATGCAAATTTCCTTGTTCTTAACTATTTTTTAAAATCAACATTTGGGGACTTTTTGGGCAAAATTTGGTTCTGCAAAATCTTTGGACAAAAACAATGTTTTGTGCAGAAAACTGTATTTTGTGCATGCAAGACATTTTCTGCATAAAATACCGGCTTTTGTGTAAACAATGTACTTGTAACAAAATCCCACAATTTAATTTAAAACAAAAAACATGAAGACTATGTGGAAACTCTCACAGTCTCACCCAGTAAAGAGAAAACTTTTGAAATTCTTTGTTCATGCATGTTAGGAAACAATAAGTGAAAACTTAAACCTATGGCCCAGATCAAGCTTCTAAAAACTTCTATACTTTTCTCCTTAAGGATGTTTTGTTCAAAATAAGATAACGTACCTGGATAGCCTTCCAGAGGAATGGATTCACAACTAAATTAACCAGTTTCTTATCCCTACCATCTTGCACACTATTCTGGAGGGTCTCCCAACTCTGTAGAGCAGACTTTGGGGACTGATGAGACAAAGAGCTTCAGAGATGAGAAGAAATCAACCCAAAATATATTTCCCAGTACTTCCTACATGCATGTTCCATGAACAAAACTCAATGCATGGGACTTCAGGAAATAACTCCTGGAGGAGGTTAGAAAAAAACTGAACAGAAATGAAGCAAATATTGGGGAGTCTGGTGGCAACTAAAAAGAAGTTCATTGGGGTCATTGTTTATTTGAAGATTTTCTTTAAGCACTAAGGTTGATGCAAAACTAAAGCTGTGCAGGGGAGGCAAGATTCCTTTTTTGTTATTATTTTATTTATTATGCATAAATAATTTATAAATAATGGGTATTTTTAATATTTAGTTACATTTTTCCTACTTTCCCTCATAAACTCTGTGTAATCTTCATATATTTCTTTCCATTTTAAAATTCCAAAATGATGAAATATTGAAAATAGTCTTCACTAGCGAGTGAAGAAGAAACACACTATGTATAGAATTAAGATAAACGAAATGAATTAAAATAAACGAAAGAGAGTAAGGCAGGTTACACACCGCCAAAAAATACGTATTCCATACATATTAGGGTTAGGAAGGGGCGGTGCTTCCGCACCCCCCTAACCCTAGTACGTATGGAATACGTACAATATGGCAGCGCCCCTTCCACATGGGGGCCGCCATATTGACGTAACGGACGCTCTGTGTCCGCACGTGGCGCACCGGAAGTGACGCCGTGAGTGCACCCTTTGGCACTTGCGGCGTCTCTTCCGGGCCCCGAGAAGGAGTGCGATTTCCACGCTCCTTCTCTACAGCGTTCGGGAGTCGCGCCGTTTAAAGGCTGCATCTCCCGGATGCTGCAAGCGGTGGCGGAACCAGACCGCCACTTTTCGGCGGTCTGTAACCCGCCTAAATCTTTATTTTAGTCAGAGGTTTATTAAAATGGAAATAGTCTAAAAGTTGTATTTTTTTAAAAAAAATCTCAAACCATGTAGAAACTGTGGATTAACGGGCAAAATCAGGGTAGGTATAGGGTTTTCATTTGCAAAGAGGGTCACACAAGCATATTTATATTCTTCTTTCCAAATGAATACAGAGATTTTAATTTTAATGACATCTTGTGCATAAGATTGAAGTTTTTTTTGTTTTTGTTTGATCCACCCATATCCACTTGCAGCCCACACAAAGCAAGACAGGCCAGTGTCTAACCATTGAGCAACTTGCTCCAAGAAGGGTTAGAGGTGATGTGAAGTCGAAGGCTTTCACATCTGGCATCCATAGTTTTTTGTGGGTTTCTTCGGGCTATGAGGCTGTGTTCTCGAAGAGTTTATTTCTGATGTTTTGCCAGCAGCTGTGACTGGCATCTTCAGAGAAAGATGCCAGCCACAGCTGCTGGTGATACATCAGGAATAAACTCTTCTAGAACACAGCCTCATACCCCCCCCCCCCAAAAAAACCCACAAAAAACAATGGTGAGAGGTGACCTGAGGCCTTATGAGTCTCTTTTTTCAATCTCCCCCCCCCCCTAAATTCTACTCCTTTCTCAAACAGTGGAAACTCTAAAAGAAACAAGTATCTGGCCTAGAGATGGGCACTTCTTCCCTCTTTCTGGTGGCCTTTTTCTATTCAGGGCAGGTGTAATAGGTAGAGAACCTGGGGCTTCTCAGGGAAACTTGATAGAGAAGATCGTGGCTTTCATTCAGTGAGTCCTGATACAGCTCCCCAAAGCTTGGACCATCCTTTTCTTCTCTTCTGAACTTGAGGCTGGAACTGTAGCAGCCATGTGTAGTCAACAAGACTTTAGAGCAGTGGTTCCCACACTTTGACCTTTCAGATGTTTTGGACTGCAAGCCCTGTAATTTTGGGGCTTCTGGGAACTGAAGTCCAAAACACCTAGAGGACCAAAGTCTGGGAACTACTGCTACTGTCTTTGTAAATAACACATTTTTAGAATCTAGAAAGTTTCCTTTTTTTAGTCTACAGTTCCCAGAATCCTTCAGGCAGCATGTCTGATGGGAGTTGTAATCCAAAAAAAGTAACTTTGCCAAATTCTGAATGTAATTACTATTGATAGATTGAATCAATAGCATACTATCAGCTCCAAGGAATATCAGCTTAATGTATTAAGATGTACTGGTTTTTCTAATTTGGTCTATAAAATGAATAGACTAAAATTGATCAATAAAACTCAGTATCAGCAGCTTTCTTTATCAAGGTTTGAAGAGTCATTTATAATTTTTCTTGGACAATGAACCAGAATGTTATTTCAATATTTTCCTCACTTCATATTTTGTTTTTGTTTTTTTAAATTGGTTTTTTTTTGTTGATTAAACTAAGAGAAACCGTCAAAATGTATTGCTTGGGTTGGGTGGTTTGCATCAAGATAAAATATTCTGCTAAGATGTTTATTTATATTAGATAATGATCCTATAAATATTTAATTAATTCTGAAACTGTCAATACATAAAGTCAATCTGTAATTGAATTTATTTGGCATGGAGGAGGGAAACTAAAATTTCATTATCCACTTTTTTCAAAAACTGTAAGATAATGGACCAATTGCTAATATTCTAACATTCGCTAATATTTTCACATACTGATGACTTATAAAACTGAAGATAGCCAAATATTTTATTAGTGAAAGACTTTGGCTGTGCATTGAAAACAACAAAGTGGTGAGCACCCTCTTTATTATACTTTGTAAAATAAGAAAAGAGAGCATGGTTTGAGTGATGGACTATGACTCTGGAGACTAGGGTTCAATTCCCACCATGGCTATGAAATCCATTGGGTGATCTTGGTCAAGTCACATGCTTTCAGCTTCCGAGGAAGGCAATAGCAAGCCTTCTCTGAATTACTGTTGCCAAGAAAGCCCCATGATAGGTTCGCCTTAGGGTTGTCATAAGTCAGAAACAACTTTGAAGGCACACAACAACAACAACAAAATAAGAAAAACTAAAAATTTCATAGGGTTTGATCCAACTTCTGTTTTTGCAACAGGAGCATAAACTGAGTAGAATTCTTCACAGAATCCTTCTGCCAGAGGAAGGGGAAATATTTTTCTTCTCTTTAGTAGCTCCCCAGGACAGTCTCTCCCACTATATTAGAAGGTATCTGAACCTCCCAAAGGAGATTTGGAGGTGGGCAAAGGAGACAGCATGGTGAGAAGGCATAAGATATGATAACCTTTTTCATTCTGTGAGTGGATGAGAAACTGTGAATAGGGGGAGCCCTTCCAACCCAATGATTAAAACCTTGAATTTTGTCACATTTAGAGATAGATTTATGAATATTTTTATACATACAGAATTATTTCACTACTGCCTGGCAGGGGTTAGGATAGTTAGTGTCAGAGGGATGGAGCATTTCTATCCCAAAAGGCTAGTTACAGCTATAAAAAACCCTACTCCTGCTCACCATGAAATGGGGTGTTGTATAATGGGATAGAGCAGTGCTTCTCAAATGCTTGTCCTCCCAGTGTTTGGTGCTTCATCTGCCAGAAGCCCCAGTCAACTTGGTCAATGGAATTGTGGGAGCTGAAGGTCAAAACATCTGGAGGACCAAAGTTTGAGAATCAGTTAGCTACAGGAAAACCCTTAAAGCAGTGATCTCCAAACTTTGGTCCTCCAAATGTTTTGGACTTCAGAATTCCTGACTATGTAGGCCAAGCTGGCTGGGGCTTCTGGGAGCTGAAGATCAAAACATCTGGAGGACCAAGGGTTGGGAAGCATTGCCTTAAAGGAATGAAGGTTTTGGACACTCCGCTATGCCAACCTGGATGTGGCTTAGTCAATCTCCTCCCCAGCTGCTTTAGTAGGGATTACCATGGGTCCTCCCCACTTTTCCCACAAAGAACCTATTAGGCTAGTAAAACATAAGGGGGGGGGGAGAATTATGCAACCAATTTGATTCTATGATTCTATGGTGACACTTATGTTACAGTTGAATGAGAACTTGCCCTTTATTTCAATAGTTTTTTGAAGTCTATGAACTAATTTAGCCTAATATTTGGACTAGCAGGTTGGTTTATGTTAGGCTTGTGTACATTTATTTTACACTCCATTTCACAGCTGAGAGTCATAGCACTCTATATTTTTATGATCTTCTCACTAAGGAAAAAGGATCTTAGGCTGCCGGCAGTAAATGTCATTTCATATTCACATCTATTCAGGATTGATGACAAGAAATTCGAGGTAGTCAAAGATTTCTGTTGTGTGCTATTCATTGGTGAGATTTGTTACACAGGAAACAAAAATGCATGCTACTTCCACATGCGTGCTCGCAGACACCCCAGACACACAATTTTTTCCTCAAGACTGATGGGTGACATTTCCTTATATAGTTAGGAGTGAGTCTCTCTTTCTGAAAAATGGAATTAAAAACTTTCCCTTTTTTAGGAGCAAGCAGCCACTTTGGCAAAACAACCAACCTGAAGCCCATTTGTTCTTTTGGTCAAAACAGTAACAGAGTACTTTGTTAACAAAATGTTCAGGTCACGACAAGGTCAACACATGAACTGTAAGCCTTTTTATGAGCTAAATGTTTCCAAATAGCACTCCAAGTTGAAAGTGCTGAAAGTAAACTTTCCTCCTGTAAACAGGCAGCTGCTGGGCCGAAGGCCCTTTCGTGATTCAGCATCAATGACTTTGCAATGCCACACACTTGTTTCTTGTGCAGAGTCAGAAAATAACAAGCACCCTCTCTCCCTTCCCCTCCAAAAGCACTCCAACAACTAAATTTCTTGGGTCAGAGTTAAAAACATAGAAGTGCCTTTTCATTGAAGTGGAGATGCTTAAAACACATCTTTATTTTCCTTGCTGCAGCTGAGGCTTAATTGGAACTAGGGCTGCATTTGCACTGCAGAAATATTGCAGTTTGAATCACACAGGGAGAAATGGGATTGGAAAACATCACCCTGATGGCCCTTCAACAGAAGGACACATTTTATGAACAGAGAACTGCTTATGAAATTTAACCATTTTAAAATACAACAGCCAAGATTCGGCATTGTCAGATGTAGCTATGCTGATGGAGGTTCAATGGTGTAGTTACTTCCACTGCTGTCACACTGCTAAAACCTACCTCTTAGGCCAGGTAGTGCCACAAAAAAGGTTTTTCACAAGAAACTGCACTTCATGGTGTTGGGAAATGACAACTGCCAGTTGGAAACCATTCGAGTTCTTCATATTGTGTCCTAAAATTAGCCTCTTGTCCTGAGTACAAGACATCAAGATGATCAAATGTTGTGACACATCCATTTCTTCAAGAGTAATCCATAACTTTTCGTAATCTATACAGTCAAAGGCATTACCTCTGTTTCTTTAATTTTATTTTTATTCTTAGTTTTTAATGTTTAATGATGATAGTATTTTAGTTAAGGGATGAGGTCTGAATTTCAGTTGTATATATTATGTTTTGTTTAGGTTTTTATTTATTTTTTATTTGTAATTTTGTAAACCATTTTGATCTTTGTGGAAAGACAGTATATAAATAATTTATTGTTGTTGTTGCTGTGTTGTTACTATAATCTCTGACGCACCAGCTATTTCTTTGAAATTCTTCAGGGGCTCCCTATCCAATGTACATTTGCAATATGATTCCCCAGGGCCTCTACCTTTCTAACCAAGCTAGAACATGTGGCATTTGTGATTCCATACATGATGAAAGCCTTTGTTGCAGAATTTTGAGCATCCTTTCCATGCATGTGAAATTAATGCAATGGCCTGTGGTTAATGCAGTTCCTAGTATTGGGTGTTGAAATGTATATGGAGTGTTTTCTGTATGTGGGCCATTGTTTTGTTCTCTATATTTGTTGGCAGATTTTAGGCGGGTTACAGACCGCCTATTTGGGGCGGGCTGTACCCGCCCCTTTCCCCGGTGTATCGGGGCCTCAGGTGTTAGAACAGCCGCCGCTGAGGCTCCGATCCGCCGCTTTTCAGGCTGCGGGGAAGCGGCAAAATGCCGCTTCCCTGCAGCCTGAAAAGGGGTGTCCTTGGGGCTTCAAGCCCCAAGGACACCCCGCGGCGGCAGGGAGGGGGAGAAAGGGGCCGCTTGGCCCCTTTCTCCCTTGCTTCGCTGGGCACAACCATCTGAAGGCTGCGCCCAGCGATGCAAAGCGGCGCCGCAAACCAGGAAGGAGCTCCGAAACGGAGCTCCTTCCTGGTCTGCAGAAAGGGCGCACTAAGCGCCCTGGCGCGGACCGACAATGTCACGTCCGTGCCGCCCCATATAGAGGCGGCGCGGTCGTGACGTCGTCATGGCGGCCCCCATGTGGAAGGGGAGCCGCCATTTTGTACGAACTCAGTCCGTACTAGGGTTAGGGGGGTGCGGAAGCACCGCACCTTCCTAACCCTAGTACGGACTGACTCCGTACTTTCATGGCGGTGTGTAACCCGCCTTAGTTAGATTTAGTGTACTTTCTGTCTCTGTAGACTGAAGCAGCTCCATTGGCATGTCATCTGTTTCTGGTGATGTATTTCTGCCAAGTGCTCTCAGTGCAGCTTCCACTTTACTTTCTAAAACTGGGGGTTCATCTTCAAATGGTTTTTCCTTGAATGAATGTGTGATCCTTTATTCTCTTTTATATAGTTCTTCTGTGTATCAGTTCCACATTTTTATTTCTACTTGGTCATGCAGTGTGTTCCCCTGCTGGTTGTAGAGGATCCCCATTCTAAGTTTAAATTTCTCTTTGATTTCTTGCAACTTGTGGTAAAGGTTTCTTATTCCTCATTTTTTGTTTTCAACTTCTATTTCTCAGCATTGATTATTATAGCAGTTCTCTTTATCCTTATATACAAGTCATTGAACAATTGTATTCAGGGTTCTGGCTCTATCTCTGTCACCTTTAACTTTGTCTCTTATCTGTTCTTGACTCTTTGAAGAGTTTCATCTGAGGTTTCTCTTTCTTTTTGGGTACAGATAGTGTCTTTCTGCATTCCTTCCTGACAATGTCTCTGGTTTCAGTCCAAAATTCATATTAAAGTTTAAATAAAGTTAAACTTAAGTAAGTTAAAATACGTTTAAGTAAGCTAATACCATATTAAGGAATATAAGGAATTAAAAACAGATTTTAAAATTTAAAAAGTTTTAAAAACTATAGCAGTCTTTGGGTTGAATTAATGAATTAAAGGCTTTGGTGAACAACAAAGGTTTAATTTGGCACCTGAATGATAAGAGTGTTTATAGTCTTCTTTATTGCCAAGAGTGAATGTAGGCAGCAACTTTGGCTACTGCTGTAAATCTCACCTTTCTTTGCTTAAGTAAAATTTGAATTTTCGGACAGAGTGAGGAAAAGACTCCTTTCTGAGACCTGGACCACTGGTGCCAATCAGTGAAGACAATACTGAGCTAGATAGGTCAATGTTCTGATCTGGTGTGTTATTTTTCCTTGTCTCCCTGAAAAGAATTTTCAAATGACTGGACTGAAAACATTGAATTTCCAGCTCACATTAAGGGAAATGTGAAATCCATGTAGGCAGCTGGGCTTTATTGGTCTCCGCTCCAGTGTTCCCCAACTCACCAAAACTACTTCTGAGAGTCTGGAGACTTTCAGCCTTGGAGCTCACTGACTGATCAGAGTGCAGTGCATGTTATTTTTCCATTTTACCTGACAATCTTTTTGTCATTATTTCCCCATTTCTTGCTGTCCTGCTCATATTTTTTGCAAAATCAGATCCATGGCTTAACCAAATTATTCTCCATGTTGTGTGATTTTCTTTTTTCCTACTGCCTTTCCCTTTACCAAGCATTATTGCTTTTGCCACTGAGTCACAGAGTCTCGTGATATATCCAAAGTATAACAGTCTCAGTTTAGTCATCTTGACCTCTAGGGAGAGTTCAGGCTCAATTTGCTCTAGAACCATTTATTTTGTCTTTTTAGCAGCCCACAGTATCCACAGAACTCTCCTCCAATATCACGTTTCAAATGAATTGATTTTCTTCCTGTCAGTTTTCTTCAGTGCCCACCTTTCACAACTATACATAGAAACTGGAAATACACAAGCGTACATTTTTTACAAAGGTGGAAATGGGAAAAATATAAGCAAAACCAGCTCTCCCCCACCTCTAAAAAATGTGATATCAAATCATGGGCACCTTTTTTGTCTCCTCTGAGTGAGGATGAGAGAAAAATGTGATTTTATTTGTTCCGCATAGACATGCTATAGTGATTGATTTCCCCTTTGCTAATACAAATCTTATTACAGTCAGTAACACTTGATGCCACTTTTAACTCCTACAAGAGGTTCATTATACTCTTCAGATTATTTTTAAGAGAGAGAAAGTGTGTGTGTGTAGGGGGGCATTCTCCTTCTATTCACACTCTTTTCTCTTTCCCCCCTTCATCCTCCATGGCAGAAGTTCAGATTGGATCTATCACTGGGGAGATCACTTAAACAAAAGAAGCAAGAGAAGGATTTCAACATCTTTACCTTTTTTTAATGACCTCTCCAGCTTTCTACTCCTCATCCTCTGAGCCCCCAGCACTTGGCAAGCACATGGGGATCCATGACAAAGCTCCAGCTATATACCCTTCAATTCCTTCAAGGTTATAACCTGTAAAAGACATGAAGAGACACAAGGAGGGATGGATGAGAAAAGGGTGGGAGAGAGGAGAGAAATAATAAGTCCTTCTTTAACAAAAGAGCCTCTCAAAGTAAGTAGATCCTCTTTCTTCATCAGGTGAGAATTTTTTAAAAGAAAATATTTATAAAAGCTCCTTTATCAGTCAGCTTGATCTGGAGAATAAAAGCAGCCTTTGAAGCAACTTAATAAGGAAAGAGGGGACCTGGTGGGGGAAGGTAGGCATAGCTTGCATTCTCTTCCCTAACCTTTGCTTCTAGTCTTTGCCCTTCTGTCATTTGTTGCTAACTTTTCAACATCAAGCCTGTTTGCCTAGAGAATAGCATTACAATGTTTTAGAACCCTGTTGAAGTCAAAGCAGATAGAGGTGCACAATGGCAGCAGAGCAGTGTGAAGAAATAAGAGGAGGCTGGGAAGCTCTGGGAAGAGAGAGAGAGAGATAGATAGATAGATAGATAGATAGATAGATAGATAGATAGAGACAGAGAGAGAGAGAGAGAGACAGACAGACAGACAGACAAACAGACAGACAGACTTTACCTATGTTCAGATAACCTTTTGACTTGTTCCTTATTGATCAGCTTTCCACAAGCTAAGACGCCATACCAGTCTCAACAAACCACACATTTTAACTGCCTTCTCTGTGACTACAAAATCAAGGCAGTTACTGAGCTTCCTTCAGGCTAGTGGGTTTCATTTACTTTGGTGGCTCACAAGTGGTATAATCCTTCTGGATGGTATAGTCTTGCCATAATAGTATATAGGGGCTACTCCAAGAGCCTGATATTGCTTAGTTTGCTCAGTGCTTTTGAGACAGAGTTTTGCCATTCACACAGATTTTCCTTCATTTTAAGGCCACCTTTCTGTCCTTAAAACAGAGAGCATTTTATCTTCAGTCAGTTCCTCTGCTTTCATTCATAAAGGTTAGGTAGGTCTTTCTCATATTACCTCAAAAGTATAGCTCAGCTTGATCCCAGAGACAGAAAACACAAAGACTCAAAGCTTTTGGAGGTTTTTTTTTTGGGGGGGGGTCTTTCTTTGCATGGGTTAAAACCCTTAAACTGAGATCAGGGTGTGAATAAAAACATAAACTGAAAGAGATTAGGATAGCCACTTGCTTAATCATGACTAACATGACCTCAGTTTGCTGCCTCTGAAAGAATGCCAAAAGGAATTTAATAAGTGCATGGGAACATAAAGTGCAGCAGCACTGGCTGCATGGAAGACAGCAGCCATATCGATGGCAAAAAGGATCAGTGATCTGTAATTTAGAACAGGAAAACAAATCATTTAACTAGTTTCACCTAAGAAGAGAATTGATTCAGGACAAAATACCTCTGTCTCAGTTCACTGCATTATTGGCTCGGTTTGGACGGGCCCGTCATGTGCTAGGGTTGCCTCGGGGTGCTCTGCCCACATGCAACCTAACCCTATCATGTGACGGGGGCGTAATCATGGCGGCCTCCCATCCACATGGGGGCCGCCATGATTATGTCACACACGCGTTGCATCCAAATGGCACGGCATGTGTGTTATGTTGTCACACCATCCCAGGCTGCAAACAGAGCTCCTTTTGAGGGTGCATCTCGTTCCCGCAGCCAAATGGCTGCGGGAACGATGACAGGGGAAAGGATTCAACCATCATTTTGCTGCTTCTCCCTGGTCCCAAAAAGTGCTGGATTTGGGCCTCTGGGCTGTCGTTGTGGCTGCCTTGGCCCCAATCCGTGGAGTAAAGGGGTGCGTGCAGGCTGCCCCATAGGGGTGGTCTGTACCCCACCATTATTACATCTACAGAATGGACAGATTTTTGGGTAAGAAAAAAAAACCCTTGGTGATATCAGCCAGAATCCTCTATGGCAGTTACGAATGTGTAACCTGTAGCCTTATCGCATGAGAAAAGAAAGTGGAAATGGAGCCAGAGAGTAGCACCTTTCTCCATGCCTTACTGCATGATGTTGTAGCACTTCAGTTTTCTTCTCACAGGAGAAAGTTTTAAAATGCATCTTTTTTTCTAGCTGGAAAATCCATTTGACAAAAGACACGCTTTTAAAGCAGTCAGAGCTATGACTAAATCTCAGTCTTTTGGCATGTGGGGAAATTAAAACATACAGCTTAATGTATCACCAACACCTCTGTCACATTAATATTTACTACTGGACTGTAGCATCCTTTGAACACAAAAATCTCGTGGGCATCTTAACAGATGTTCCTAGAAAGATTACAGTGAAGAGATTACTGAGAGTTAGAAGAGGGAGGGGGAAAATATATGGTTCTTGATCCATTCCAAAATTCCAGACAGGGATAGTAATAAACAATATTATTTTATTCGACTAAAATTAAAATGTTAGTCCAAAGTAAATTAGTAGAAGCTGTTCTAGATGGGATCAGCAATTGGATTTAGGCCTCTGCACAGGAGCAAAGAGAACTACTATAATAATCCATGGAGAGAAATAGAAGATGACAACAAAAATGGAAGAACAAGAGACCTCTTCCACAAAATCAGAGAAATGAAACTGAAATTTAAATGAAAAGTGGGTCTCCTGCTGACCAAGAGGAAATGAAAAGACAATGGAAACAATTCACTGAAGAACTATATAAAATCATAGACAGCTATGTACAAGAAATAAAATGATGACAGTTTCATTCAAGGAAGAATTATTTGAAGTGAGGTGATTCTATGCATTCACTGTGCTAATATTTTCTTGTTCATTCCCTATAAGTTTATCTGTTTGTTAGATTTGTGCAGCTAAATTGTAACTGCTAAATTTGTGGCCTGCTAATAAAGGAGCTCTTGCCTCTCCAGAGCTTTCTATAGGGAAGAGAGAGTCCCTGGCAGTTTTAAGAGGGGACATATGACAACTCATTGATTAGCAACTCCTTCTTCCTCCAAACACCCAGGGCCAATTTACACTGTAGAAATATAGCACTGCATCCACTTTTAACTTCCATGGCAACATCCTATGAAATTCTGGGTCCTGTAGTTTGGTGAGGCGCTGGAGCCTTTCCAGGACTTTTGTGTAGTATGAATGAGCCCTCAATTTATTTTCAACTGTTTTCAGTTTGATTCTGTAGCCTTGATAGATCTTACACTAGACTGAACTACTGCAGCCATGACAGACCACCTAGGTTCAGATATCCTTTATATTTTTGTGTTTTTCTCCTGTGCCCATCCATCTTTTTGTTTCTTTTTTAAACAGAACTGTCAGAGGTTGGATAAGGATATCTGCATAGCTTTCCTGTTTTGTTTTGCTTTCAGTAGATACTAAGAATGAATAAATCTCTAGTCTTGTGACTACTCATAATAACAGATGCTTTCCAGCATGACATTCGTACAGAATGATATATGCCAATGTGGGAAACACATGGATGTCTCCATTTCTTCAGCACTTAATTTAGGCTGTTATATTTCTTAGTTTCTTTTGTTTCGAATGCTGAAAAACTCTCAGAGAAATGATCTGCCATACAAATCAAACTAGAATGTAAAACACCCTTTCTCAAGTCGATGAAAAACTTATTTTTCTGCTGAAAGGTATTCTAAAATTATAAGAGCACAAAAATATTTGGGATGCAAAGTGACTAAGAAACAGTTGGCGTCCCTTTGCCAAAGGACAATCTGCTGGATCTTGTGGCAATATTATGTCAAACCAATACAACCGTATATGTATTTTTAAAATGGTCATGGCAATAAAGAACCAGTTTGTTGTTATTATTTGCTGTCAAGCTGAATTTGACTTATGGCAATCCTATAAACGAAAGACCTGTAAGCCCCCTGTCATCAACAACCCTGCTCAGGTCTTGCTGATTCAGGGCCATGGCATCCTTGATTTATTCTATGGAAATGATTTTTCTGCAAAAAGAAAAAAAAAAGTTCAAAACTTCAAGCCTGCAAATTGAGACAATTTTTTGAAATTCTTTATTTTTGTGTGTGAGAACAAAAGAAGCAAAAGTTTATGTGCCTACTGTTGAATTAAACTGTTGTTGTTGTGTCCCTTCATATTGTTTCCAGCTTATGGTGACCCTAAGGCAACACTATCATGGGGTTTTCTTGGCAAGATTTGTTCAGCGGGGGTTTGTTGTTGCCTCCTTCATAAGAGTGTGACCTGTCCAAGGCCACTCAATGGCTGAGCACACATGTGAATCCTGGTCTTCAGAGTCATAACCCAACTTTCAAACCACTCCTGGCTCTCTTGAATTAAAGTTCCCACCTCTTTTGCTTTGTTTTCTTTTGAAAACCCTCCTCATTTTAAACCCCTTTATGGAAGGCAAGTGCTGGTAAGAACTTCATCTCCTGAGTTTGGCCAATACAAATGGAGAAAAATTTGTTTCAGTTTGTTTTCAAAGAATTTACTAAAATTTGCATCTGTCTTTTCATATTTGAGCCAGAAAGAAAATGATGATTAAAAAAATAAATGAGGGAGAAAGTGAAACTGAAACATTTTCCCTCCCATTCCCTGAACCATCATGAACTGCAGGTGGAGATAAAATTTGAAACAATTTATTGCTTTCATTGTTCTGCTGGCTAACTCTACCACAACAGTTCTGCGTACGTACAACACTGAGCAAGCTCATTCTGCTCATGCTTGTTTGGTTCCACCTAATGCTACAAAGTAAATGAAACTGATTTCAGGCAGGGTCGATGCTTTGGTGTTTGAACATTGCCCTCTGGCACTAATCGAGACTGTGAAGATGTCTTCAGCTGAATAGCCAACTGTAGTGAACTATAATTCCCTTCCCTTTCTCCTGGTTTTGTATCTCCCCACTTCATCACATTTACCAGCCAGCAGGGATTCTCTTCACAGTGCTGTCTTTGAAAGAGAACCAGACTCTAAACAGTCCCTTTGGAAATGAGAACATTTCCTGCCCAGTGGTTCATGGTGAATGTGGAATGCCTGCACAGCTGACACCAAGTTTCTTTGTCCTGTCATAAAGGTATAGTCATTCAATAAAAAGAGAACTTGGGGTGAAGGGAGGGGTGCGGCAGCATTTGCCATATGCAGTCCATTAGAGGAGAGTTGTATGGCAAATCTGCTCTTGATTACTGTTCACCCCTCCCAGGATAAACTCCCAAATATCCCTTGTAATACTAAAGTTTCAGGAGATGTGCCAACACATCTCAAGAAATGCAGAGCCTTTACACAGAATAACATTTTTTTATTTAAAAATGCACATTTGTCAAATAGGGAGCAACCTAAGCACAATCCCAAGAGTTTCAAACCATTAGTGAGCTGAAGACACAAGATATTTTATGAAGGAGCTATGCTGGTTGTCTTGAGAGCTGATGGAAGTGGAACAGGACTTTCCTGTCCAAATGTTCATTAAAGAGGAAAGCAGGGGAGAATGGCAGCACTTGAAGAACATTCTTTAAAATGTACTCACAGAATAAAACACTTATGAGCTGTTATAAACAGTTTGTACCTTAGTGGTGGCATACTATCAGTACTGGACAAAATTCCTCATCCTCACCACCACTAAACTCTCCCGCTTTAGGCATCATTAATTTCCTTACAAATTTAAACAGCTGTCACTTGTGATACTCTTCAGGTGTACATGTGAGGAAAATTACAGTGTACCAGACAATCTGTTTGTCAAATGCCTTCCAATGCAGGACCTCCTTCCCATGCCTCACATCAGGCTTGGAAATCTTCCACGGATAATTGGAGGTGCTATGGAGTTATGCAAGTGATTTGTTGAGATCGTGGGTTGTGTGGCCTTAGGAAGGTTGGCTATTCTTTTTGCTAGGATTTCTCAAAACATGAGGATCTCTTTCTCTCTCCCTCCCTATAAACATGCAGTACTGCATCTTTGGAGTACATATAACCTTTGAGCCAACTTCCTTTCCTTTCCTTTGTCAACATCTTTTTAAAAACAAAATCTGACATTTATCTACAGTAATAAAAGGGTGTGTATATGTCATCTTCTGCCATAGCATCAAGACCATGTAACATAAACATCTGAAATGTTGCATGCATACTAACAGGACCAAGTACTGTGTGCCTCAGCATTATTTGGATTTTAAATGTCTATTAGTCTGCAGTATTATCTTCACTCACAAGGTGGAAGATTTCTCTATTAGAGAAGAAGCTGCAGTCAGGCTCGGCATATTAGTCTCTCCAAGGAGGATAGGGAAAAAAGAAGGAAAGTCATGCTGGTGCTGGGTGCATTCTAACCCATACTTCTGCTAATTTTATACTAAATAAAATTGTTTGCTATTCTATTTGTGAGCATATATTAAGGATATATATGGATAATAGCTTGCCAGAAGTTGGAGATAGCACTGTAAAGCTTCTATAGCAATTTTTCCATGGTATTTTAAGTACTCAGGGAAGACCTAACTCCTACCAGTGTAATCAGCCCAGCTACAATGGAATAGTGTGCATTTTGGTAGAACTCACAACAAGGCATCTAGTGGAAAGTGCTCAATACTCGGACCCTGAAAAACTCTGACCTTGTAACACCAAGTACCTCAGGAAAGTTGACTTATTCAGGATCTGCTGAATTAAGGTAACAATTATCAGATGTTTCATTAACTCATACTCTATAAGGCTATCATGGCATTACTACAATTTGAGCAGTTCTTAAACTGTTAGTGCTAAATTGGAGCACATGCTTTAGTAGCTTTAAAAAGGGAAGTATAACCAGTGTGGTGTAGTGGTTTGAGCCCTGGACTATGATGCTGGTTTCAAGTGTTTTTCATGTCCTTGTGATGGTAAATCTGTTTGGATTTTAATATGAACATTTAAGGAACTGTCCAGGGTGCTGAACTCTATTGATAAAGTAAGATCAGCAGCTTGGCTCTATGAGTGGTTTGAATGTTGGACTACAATTCTGCAGACCAGGGTTCAGTTCCATACCAGCCATGGAAACTCACTGGGTGACCTTGGGCAAATCACATTCTCTCAGCCCCAGGAAACCCTATAATAGGTTTGCCTTAGCATCGCCATAAATCAGAAAGGCACACAAAAACAACAGCAACAACATATTAGATAGCTCTTTTAAATTCAGTTTAAACCAGAGCCTCTTTACCTCCCCATTGCTATGGGAGACTCCAGCTGCTACATTTGCCATCTGCTCACCAGTAACATGAATTTCTTGCGAACATACTCCACTTGTCTTTTCCTTATAATAAATTAGCATTTTTTCATAGAAAGTTCCAGCATTCTGCAAAAAGTCAGAGATAGAATATGGAACAAATCAAGCAGATTTGTGTTGATTTTTGTTATTTATTCAGAGAGTTGAAAAATCACACGTGCTCTTTGCTGCATTTGTTGCAAGCCAGCATGGCCATAAAAGCCCTAAGGAGTGGGACTGCAAAATTAAAGTCCAAGAATGGTGTTCACACAAATAGCCTCAGCTGGAGAGATTCAGGCTGTGAAGTTTCTATATTTAGACTTATATGAATTGGCCAAAATTACTGTCAGCCTTTGTTACAGTGGTAGATAGATATGTTTTAACCCTGGAGCAATGAGATTTTCATTATTTGTATCTTCATAGCCTTGTGGTAACAGTGGATTTATGTTGGCTGCAATGCCTGCCTCATTTTATTGCCTTGCCTCACACATCTACACTGCTTATTGAAAACATGGATTATATCAGAGACTGCATGAGTAAAAGAAACAACTTCTAGAGCATGTCCATGTCTAGAAGTGGTTTAAGTGCCCTCTGTAGTCCTGTATTTTTAGCTACTTTAAATTAGCAGAACTACAAACAAATCAGACTTGTTGTTTTTTTAAAAAAATTATGTGGTACTTTAGCATAAGGACAGGGAGACTTCATGCCTGCAAGATCTGTAATGTTGTTGTACTATTTCTGTAACCTTGAAATCCACCAAG
This sequence comes from Sceloporus undulatus, assembly GCF_019175285.1. NCBI lineage: Eukaryota > Metazoa > Chordata > Lepidosauria > Squamata > Phrynosomatidae > Sceloporus > Sceloporus undulatus. The sequence continues at coordinate 100,184,247 of NC_056522.1, read as the reverse complement.
TAAAGGCAAGTGCCAAATGAGGGCACATAAGAGTGGGAAAGGTTCAGAATTAAGGATCAATTTAAGTACATGGCAGATCAGAAATTTGTTTTCAATCCCAAAACTGAGCTTTCACATGAAACTATACTTCTAGTTGCCTTCCTCTTGAAAAGTTTCTCATTTCAACAACTTCATTTATTTATTTATTTTTCAATAAGCTACTAATTGCTGATATTGTTAAATAACTAAGAGACATTAATCCTCGTCGATCTATCACTAGATTCTGGTATGTCTTCTGCTCAGTTCTACTTTAGAGTGTACAAAGGGCTTTATCCTTGTGCTCTCAGTAATTTACAATAGTGTGAAGGCTAGTCCCCTATATTCCATTAGTACTTTATGGAAAAATTGAAGCTGGGAGCGATACGAGACTCACCTAAGATCACCAAAATTCTTTTGCTGTAGAAGAGATGAGAAGGAATAGGAGCTTGCTGGTTCATAGCTCAGGATTTTATTTTCACACATTACAGTTGAGGCAGTCAAACCATAAGTGCAAATACTTTTACACATCTCAGTTGGAGCTGGTGGCCTGACTCTTAGTGGCTAGTATCATCTAGGCTAGAACCACTGACTCAACAATTAAATTGTGATTCATCACATAAGAAAATCTAGTTGATTCAATGGGTCTACCCTAGTTGGGACTAACATTAGATTTTAAGTCAAGTGCTGACACTGCAGGACCTTAAATATGCTCCTTCATCCTTGAATAAGCCAGAAGAGCCAGTCTCTGTGCTTTCCCACATCTGTCAACATGTGATATGAAAAGGAGGCAAGGGTAGTCTGCAGAATAGATTTTATTGTCATTTGCTTTCAAGTTAACGATGACTTATGGTGACTCTATGAATGAGAGACCTCAAAGAGTCTTGGCCATCAACAGCTGCTCTGACATCTTTCAAATTAATACTGTTTATTTATAGCCCGCTTTTCCAAGGAGATCAAAGCGGGTTACAACAAGAGTACTAAACAGTGTACAATTTCCAACAGTATCTACATTATAAAATCTCATAACAAGTACATCAAATTTTTAAAAACAAGATAAAAATTACAAACATTAAAAACCACAACAATAACTAGCTTAAAAGTGCTAGTGTAATGGGGAGAGAGCAGATATCACAATGCCTAGGGGAAGGCCTGTTGGAAGAGGAAGGTCTTCAGCTTCTTCCTGAACAGGTCAAGGGAGGTAACCGAGCGGAGCTTGCCGGGAAGAGAGTTCCAAAGCTGCGGGGCCTATTAGGGTTGTGATTTCCTTGATTAAGTCAAAGCACCTGTAAAGTGGTCTTTTTACCTACTGTCTTCCACTTTACTGAGCATAATAATCTTTTCCAGTGAATCTTGTTATCTCATGATATGATCAAAATACAATAGCCTCAGTTTTGTCATTTTGGCTTCAAGGGAGAATTCAGGCTTGATTTGCTCCAGGACTCTTTATTTGCCTTTTTTGGTGAGCCCTAGTGTCTATCAAACCTTCTGCCTTCAGCACCACATTTCAAAGGAGTTAGTCTTCACTCTTGAGCTTTTACAACTGTACATAAGAACTGGAAATACTATGGATAATTCTGACTTTGATTTTCAATTATAAGTCCCTATTAATTAAGAAAACTTTCTAGTTTCTTCATAGCTGCTGCTCTTTTCTGATTTGACTACACTCTCCATTTTGATTAGTTACTGAGGAAGGTATAAACAATCTTTAACCAATTTGAAGTCTTCTTAATTCATATTTAAATTGTGTAAAGCACATAAACCAAATACCGCATCTGTTTTTCAAATATCTCATCTGCTTTTCACTTGGCAGATGAAGTATTTGAGAACATGGAAATAAATATCTGACTTAGAATTTAAGACACAAGAACAAGTCCCAATAATGAACAGTAGCAACAACAAAAAAGTATCTACAGCTTTTAAGAAGCTGATGCTGCTACCTTTGTGATGCTGAGAGGAGATTTGGACCTCGAGAACATGGGTTCAACTTTTGACTGTGCTACATTATTATTATTATTATTATTATTATTATTATTATTATTATTTCACTAGGAATGTTTTCCCCTTCCTCAGTTTGAATTCCCCAGTATAAACCGCTATTGATGTATACCAGTATCTCTCAGGCACCAGGGAGTTGTGAACTGGCCTTCAATCTAACCAGGCAGCATACTAAGATGGGAGCCTGAGACAGGTACTCCTCTGCTAAGAGAGGGGAGGTTATGGAAGAAAGGAAAGTAGAGAGCAAATTGGTAAAGAAGAGATTGAAGAGACAGGAAAAAGTTGAAAAGTCTGGGCACAGGGAGGAAAGAGGGAAAGGAGCACTGGATAGGAAGATATTTGGGTCAAAAGAGATGCCAGAGATGAGATGAAAGACTTTAATGATAGTCAAGCAAAGCAACCAGAGCAAAAAAACAGTCAAGAAAGACGTTTGCTCCTGCCAAGCCATTGAAGGACAGGCAATGCAAAGGCAGCCATGGGTCATTGGATGTGCAGACATTGATATACCTGGAATCTCTCACCAAGTCCCTAAGAAGACACGAACAAGAAAGAAGAATAAAAGGCACAAGATGGAGAAGGAAAGACATAAGAAGAAGATAACAGATTGATGCTTTTCCTAAGGACAGAAAAGAAAGAATTTGGTAATCTGAGAAAATTTACTAGACTGTTCCTGTTCCATAAGGTACACAGGGGATTTTTTCTTAAAACAGAGTATAAAAGACAGCAGCAGTTTATTTTTAGAGGGAGTGGTTTTAAGCTGCCCCATCACCTCTCCCTATTCACAATACTCAAATATAACTATACCAATAACAGTAATGTATAATGCCCTTTTCATCATATGGAAATAACATGGGGATAGTTGTGTACCTCACACACCAGTTTAGAGAATAAATTGTATAATGATTTTTAAGATACTGTACCATGAATTTTGAAAGAAATAAAATCGGTAAAAATATAGTGGTGAAATTCACATTTTTGGCCTTCTTACAACCCCAAAACACCTATAGTCCTTGTAGCAAATCCCTCTCTTTCCTCATTTTGTTGCTTTACTTTCTCCCTCATTCTTTTCTTTCCCCTTTATCCTGCTTGTCCAATCTCTGTTTTCCTACCTTATTTTCTTCCGCCACCCCTTTTCTATCGTAACCTGTCTTTTAAGGCAAATTTAAGCAACAAAAGATAGTGGGTAGTCAGCTGGTTCCTCCTCTTTTTGCAAAAAGTGGAACAATAACTTAACTTACATGAGGAATACTATACAGGTAAAATTGGCCAATAGCTAGCTGAGCTTTAATGTTTTCCTTTCATATCCCAAGTATCTGAACCCATGATATGATTTTAAAGGTTTCCAGGCTGAATACAAGACAGGTTCATCTGCAAAACCTGGATCAGAAAGAGCTACTGTAAAATTCCATTGAGTGGAACTATGTCTTATCTCTTTGCTTCACCTCCAAACCTCACATTTAAGTTGCTGCAGCCCCCACACTAACACAGATGTTTACTTGGCTAGAGATGGGGCATAGAAGTGTCCAGCTCAGTTCTCTTAGCTGGGCAAACATGCCATATGGAGTGGGAAAGGCTGCAGAAACTAAAATGTGGGTTTTGGGCAGGGTGAGGGAGGAGACCTGCCATTGTTCCATCTGATGGAAATCTATGGTACCTCTTCCTGGTCCAGAATCTGTTGACAATCAAAGCTATAAGAGTGCCATCAACTTGGTAACCAGACCTTTGGGAGTTTGAATCAAGAAGAAAAGCTGTTCTGAACCCTACACTTTCATACCCTCCAACATTTTGCAGATTAAAACTGGAACGTGTGTAGTCAAGAAACATCAGAGTGTGGTTGAGAGACTAAATGTTATTATTGAGGGAAAACACATAAGCTAGGGGAGGTCGCAGCACTTTGCTTTTGGTTGAGCCTATTGGAAAATGCAAGATTCTGTCTCCTCCTCACCTCTCACCTCTTTTTCACACGTTGAAATCAATTTGCATCAACTGCAATATGGCAAGGGCGATGGGACAAAGTGGGAGAGGAAGAGAAAAACTGGGACACATTAAAAGTAGTCGAAAATATAGAACAATATAGGATTAATAAGTACTTTCTCTGCCAAGTTGGGACATTTTGGAGTAAACATTTTTGAATGAAGACCACATGCTGGTTTGTTTCATATTTTTAAAAGAAAGATCCTGTACATACAAATTGAGAGAGAAAAGTCCTAATCCATCCTTGCCCTGATTTCCTAACTTTGTAAGTGCAAGGACATACAAACTTTTAAGAGCCCCCCCCCTTGCAGTCAAATGGTGCTGTCTATGAATAGCTTTATCAGTTCAGCTGCTGCTGGTGGTAGACAAGACTCAATTCTTAACCACTGTGTTACACCAGCTCTTTCATTGCAATTCTGTACCATCTGAGAATTCACCCCTAAGTGAGAAGAAGCTGAAAAGGTCCTTAAGTGGCCAGATTGGGTGGCCTGAAAATATTTGGTTTAAGGAGCAAGGCCATTATTTTTATTCAGAGTGTGTAATCCTACAGATAAACAAGAAGAGAAAACTTAAGCCTTCACTGTTGCATTTTTGACTTGATGCTCTTGCATGTCTCCTCGTGTCACCATCAATCAGTACCCTGCAGGGCAGAAACAGGAGCAAGAAGGCATAAAGAACCTTGTGAGTATCTGCTGAAACCCATTTTCATTTGCAGACAGGCTTAGAAAAGATTTTTTCCAAAGAAAGCTGTGTCAGTAGTTGTTTAAACATCCATAAGTAAACAATTTATGTGAACAAATTGGCTGAGGAGGGAGCTGTGGAGAGATCTAGCTGCTTCTTCTCATTTGAGATCTTATCAGTGCAACCTGGCCCAGTGACAGGAGTAACAACATTTCTTTTAGCACAAGTCCAACTGGAGATCTCCTTGCTGTTTAAATAAGGTCTCTGTTGCAAAATAAATAAGTAAATAAATAAAAATCAAAACATTGGAATGCCAAGAGAGCTATGTTCTTACAACTCCTTGCCTTTGAAATGTGCTACTTAATGTTCACAGAGCATGTAAAATGATTTCTAAAAAGGAATCTGTTCTGTATCTCATTAGAAAAACGCTGAAAAGAACTAACTGCTGTTAACATTGTTTGTTGTTGTTATTGCCAATTGTTACTTAAAGCAGGACAAAGTGAGGCCTTGTGGCCACCTGTGTTCCCAGTTCCCCCAGCTGGTTTTTACAGCCTTCAACACGTCTCTCAAACACCTTTTTCTGGCAATAAAAATAAGGATGAATTGTCACTTCTTGAAGCATCCATGGGTGGCAACTGAGGTTTTAAATAGGTTGCACAACCCCTGTGCTAGTTAATATATTTAAAAATATATATTATTCAAAACTAGAAGTGGACTGTCTACTTTCATTGTGACTGTTTGCCATTTGGGGCACTCCATGTGGCCCTGGTGGCTCAGTGATTAAATGTCGCTACTGCAGACATTCACAGCTATAAGGTTGTCAGTTTGATCCCAGGCAGGGCTCCAGGGTTTGGTCAACCTTGCATCCTTCCATAGGTCGCTGAAATGAGTACCCAGCTTGTTGGAGGCATTTAGCTTATACATTGTAAACCGCTTAGTATATCGGTAAGTGGTATAGAAATGTACTATCAAGGTTTTTCAACATTCAAATAGCATGATTTTTTCAACCATTTTTCAAATATTTTAAAATATTCTTTCCACTCCTATGAAAAATCACCAGAGAATAGGAGTCCACCATCCTGTAAGGCAGCCCATTGCAATGTTAAACAGCTTTTATAGGCAAGAGTTTCTTCCTAATGTGTAGGTAAATTTATTGTAATTTTATTTGGATACTCAATTTGGGTACTCATTTTAGTGATCTACGGAAGGATGCCAGGCTGAGTCAATCTGGAGCTCCTGGCTGGTACTGAACTTACAACCTTGCGGTTTGTGAAGAATAATATAACCTGCAGAGAAAAACGGTATTTCCTCTGCAGAAAATGCTGTACTTGCAGACTTGTACTGTGCATGTGGATGAGTTGCATAGAAAGCAGCATTTTCTGCATGGAAAATATTATTTCTACATAGAAATATTATTTTCTACACAATACTATTATTTTTTGCAGAGAAAATTGCTGACTCCTAACAGAGATGTTAGTCTTCACTTATTTCATTCTCCTATGCATGAACCATTGATTTAAAAAAAAAAATTCCCTGCTAGGTGAGATTACAAGAGTTTCCCCCAGATTTTAATGGTACTTTTTTTTGCAAAAAAATGCACAGAAAATAATTTGTACAAAATATGCACCTTTTTTGCACAAAAATCTTATTTCTTGTGAAAGAAACAATTTTTCCTTTTGCAAATGAGTTTCTCATAAGAAATCTAGAAATACAAGTAAATAAATAACTCTCACAGCAATTGACCATTTTCATGCTAGGATATCTCTTCAGATAGTCTCTCTCATCAAGTATTTTAAAGTATTCTTTATAAACCTAGTTTACCATGTAGACTATATTAATGTATGTATTTTTAATACTTAAATTAACACTTTTTGTACAAACATGCAGTAGCATACTGAAACACCAGTTAAGACTTCAAAATCCAGCAATTGTTGTGGTAAAGCTTTTTTTATCTGACACAGATGATATAAAGGAAGAAAAGCTGAAGGCAAAACAGCTCTGCTGAGGGAAGGACCACTTAGGTGATTTTTAACCAAGCTGTCATAAATCAGGATCTGCAAAGCAATAAAACCTTGTTTGCTGATGATGAGATGAGTGGGTTCTGTCACAGTTCCTTCATTATGAGGCACAGAAGGTTAGCTAGGGAGGTGAACATCCAGCTATATTAAAACAACAGGAGTGGGAGAAAATTAGGGAAGGCTAGAAAAACAACATGAGCACAATACAAATCTCTGAACTTTGTCCAGCTAGGCAGCCTAACAGAATAGTATAATAGATAGAAAGTTAATAATTTTCTCTATTTATATCCTGGCATACATTTTGTGTGTGTGGTTTGGAAAAGTCTGGCCAGTATCCTGTGGTGTCATTCCACTAATGCAAATGACACTGCGCTTGTGGACAACTTATTCCACACTATTTGCAAGGGAGGAATCCAACGCATTTACACAATCAGTAACATACACAGTTGCACACTGAGTTGCATAACTGGTTACTTAACCATTTTGTGACAAAACCCACTCATCTCATCATCAGCAAACAAGGTTTTATTGCTTTGCAGATCCTGATTTATGATTTTCACAGCTGGAAGAACAAAATCAATAAATAAAATATAAAAATAAAAAATTAGATAGCATAAAGTTTTTCTCTATTACTGTTCTGTTGGATTTAGGCATCAAAGGCCTGGATTACAACGGTGGTAGCATGGATGGAAGGAAATAATAACAGGGCACCCAAGCGGTGTGTAGTACTTACTTGTGCTCTAATAACTTTCAAGATGTAGTTCGGGTTTATAATAGGCCATGCTTATGTATATATAGATAGTACTGTGACCTTTGGTTGTTACTTTGATGGAAGAAATGGGAAACACAGTTACCTTACAATCATTTCCCTCCACATGTTTCTCTCTACCAAAATGGAATTTTCTCATCTTCTGCATCAAGGAGATGTGAAAGTGCCATATGTGAGAATATATAGTGGGCTCTTGCTATCTTCTGAGGTTTGGTTCCAGGACTCCCAGTGGATACCAAAATCTGTGGATGCTCAAGTCCCATTAAATAGAGTGGCATAGTAAATTGGTGCCCCTTATATAAAATAGCAAAATCAAGGTTTGCCTTTTGGAATTTACATATTTGTGAAATATTCTCATGCCGTGCATGGTTCAATCTGTGGATATGGAGAGCTGACTGTATTTGAATGTCTCATTTGGGCTATGAAGCAAATAAAGATGTGGAGGTAGAATAGGAACTAGAAGGATGTTATTGATATTCCTTAAGGGGATGATGTCAATTTAATTAAAGTTAGCAAAAGTTAGTGATAGGGTTCCAATGATATGAGTGACCATCTGAGGTCTCTTTCTTACCTCTCTAGAGCAAGAACTATATAGAGTGAAAACCTTCCTCAAAAAGCTATGTTACTCTGTACAGCTGAACATCTTCCATTTCATCCATTTTCAGTGTAATATTTGCTACATAGTATAGTATTCCTCATGTCAATGTATGGTTGTGAAAGCTGGACAGTGGAAAAGGCTGATAGGAAGAAAATCAAATCATTCGAAATGTGCTGGAGAAGAGTTCCATAGATACTGTGGACTGCCTTAAAAATCAAATATATTCTGAACTCTCTATAGGAGCCAAGATGACTAAACTGAGTTTGTTATACTTTGGCCATATCATGAGAATACATGATTCACTAGATTCACTAGTCAGATAGGCTTTTGCTCAGGAGCCAGACCAGCAGCTACTGGGCAGCAGCAGTAATGGGTAGATGGGTGTGCCACTGGCGGAGGATATTTCAGTTGCAAAGGAATAGCTAACATTTGTCAGTACTGTGCAGAAGTCAGCATGGTAAAAAAAAACCACCAACACCTTTTGAATGTCTTTTATCATTGTCTTTTAAAATGAAAACCCTGCCAAAAAGACGGATACTGTAAATGGGTCCTAGAACCAATCAAGCCTAAGCTCTTCCTAGAAGCAAGATGACTTAACTGTGGTTGTTATACTTTGGCCATATCATGACAAGACATGATTCACTAGAAAAGATGATAAAGCAGTAGGAAAAGAGGAAGACTGAATTCCAGCGGGATTGACTCAATCAAGGGAGGCATGGAGCTAGGTTTGCAAGACTTGAGCAGGGCAGTTCAGGGTAGGATGACTTGGAGATCTCTAAGTCATAGGGTTGCCATAATTCAAAGTTGACTTCACAACAATTACATGTGAGGGACTACCTTTTAATCTAAAAGTAGGGCATGAAGGAAATTTTATTTATTTATTTTATTTTATTTTATTTTATTTTTATCCCGCCTTTCTCCCAAAATGGGACCCAAGGTGGCGAACATATATAAACATAAGTTAAAACTGTACAATTGCAATCATAAAAATATAAAAATTACAAATATAATTTTTTAAAAAACATACAAAGTATTTATTTATTTATTTTAGGAGGAAAGGACCACAATCCCAGCACTTTATGATACAATAAACTAGTAATTATTGCTTCTTAGGCATTATCATTTGTAGTAGATGAAATAAAATGAATGGAAAGTCAATTGTATATCAGCTGTTTCTGGTGAACTGTGTTCTCAAGTATTTTTTTTTTCGGGAGGGGTTCATAGTCACTAAAAGAACATCTTGGAAACTTACGTAACAAGTCATCCTGTGTTCTGTTTCTAGAAAGCTTATTCCATGTGCCCATGTGTCTTTGAATTGTGATTAACAAGGCAAAGTTCAGCATATTTTAAAAATAAGATATTTTTTGGATGTGAGAGGAAGTAGCTTCACCATTTTTGGCTTTGAACTCTTTGAAACAGATGGTATGAATTTTGTACCTAAGCTTATTCAGCGTTTACTGCTAGCTGCTTGATTAGACCTGGCAGTTTGCTGGAAATGTCCAATCCCTCTGAAAATTCACACCTGTTTTTCAAGATGGAGCATGCAATTTATTTTGTAAATATTACCAGTTTTAACATGGAAAAAATAGCATCTAGAAACGTAGCATCCACATTTTAGGAGGAATTCATTTTACGGATGCTGCTATTCACAGTCCAGCTTTGTGACTGACAATGAAGCATGATGGAGAGTGAGTCCATCTAGCTTTGACCTCACTTTGTATGTGGTTCTGTGGTGGCCAGCAATGACTGCAAACAAGTTAGACATCCCTTTCTATTATTATCTATTAAAAATTTATAGACCAGAGCCAATATGCTGGTCTAAATGTTTTCCCCTGCTAGAAGTGTGACTGATGATTGGATATGCTATGGATCCAGCATCTTGTCTCTCCTCACCAACCATGTCTCATCATTCCTCTTCCCATTATCTTCTCTGACATTAACGTCAACATTTGTAGAGGTAGCCATCACAAAAATTACCTCCATAGCTAAGAATAGACCAAAGAAGGTCTCTGGGCTTGGATCATTCATGGATGAAGTTTTGGTCACACCCATTTTTATCTAGAAAATTTAGCCCATGAATGGATCGATGTAAGGAATCTTCCTTATAGGTGAGAAGCCTAGAAGTTTGGAAATAAAACGAATAGTCATAGAAGACTGAAGAAGTGGCATAGCTCTTCATTTGAATTCCTAGATGATGCAGCTTAGATAGACCTAAGCGTTCAAGAGTAACAAGTCATCAAACATTCCAACAAGAATATCCCAATGTGTCAAACTGAAGGGAAGTGGATATAAGACAGTCACTGATCCAACATCTTGTTCGCAAAGAATAAGAACCAGAAGTCAGCATGAACCCCACTTCACACCTATCTTGCTTCCAAACCTTCTGGCTACTGTTTTGATCTGGACAAACAAAGTAAGCAAGAATCCAGTCTAGGAGAAAGATGGGATATAAACTCAATATAGAAATAAACAAATGTTAATATATTAGATGTAGGGAATATTATTAATTAATACTATGTACTAAGTAACTTACTACTAAATTTCCTAATACTGTATGAGGGCAGGAAGACACCATGGATGTTCAGGAAGATAGAAAGTCCTATTGATCGTCTGGAGTGCTGAGGAGAACAAGGCTAGGAAATGGGCATTTCAGTATGACCCTGGAGGGAAAGGGTTAGAAAAACTTCAGACTTGTTTGTATGAATCTGTGTGCCTATGCATGTGCATGTGCAAAAATGCCAGAAGTCTAAAGGAAAAGGATGACAAGACCAAGGCTTACAGGACCAAAGGGAGATTATTGGCAGTGTGAGCAACTCTTTCTTCAGCTGTGTTCTAGGTCCCTTTACCATTATAACTCTCTTGGCCTAGTCTCAGTTTAATACTCTTTCGATGACAACGCTGAGCACTCGGTTGCTTCTCTGTTACATCCTGCTTGGTGTACTATCTGTCTTGTACAGGGCACCATAGAATAGGTGAGGCATTACACAATGGATTCCAGTCTCATGGAAGAGTTGGAATGTTATATAGTTTAGGTGTCTAGTTAAGCTCAAAAGGGTTTCCAGGTCTGGATTTAGTGATGTGGCCAGGTTTCAACATCTCTGCAGGTGGTCATGGAGACCTGGAACTGACCTTACCCTCTGAATTTCTGCATTGGTTGCTGCAGCAGCCGAGTCTCATCTAATAACAAGACATAACTGATTTCCATAAAGTCTGAACACTGATAGGTAAATTTTAGGATAATTTTATTCTCAAATATTTAATAGCTTGGCTTTTTAAAATAATAATAAATTGGAATTACAAATTCTCTATATTAACTACTTTGTAGAAAAAACTCTAAATTAGAGCATTAAAACCTTGCCTAGCTAAAAAACACAAATAAATAGAAAACACAATTTAGCAGAACTAAAGGAGATTATCACATTCTATTTAAAGCAACTTATCCCCGACAGGATAAAGTCATGTTTAAATTTAAAAGTGGGTGTTATTGCACTCAACCACAGCCAGGCAAGTGCAGCCCTTCTGCAGCCCAGACCCCAACCGCCCTTATCCAGCAGCTTTTCAAAAATGAGACCTTGCAGTTTGAAAAGCCACAGGATAAGTGAGCTGGGATCTGGGCTGCAGACGGGTTGCACTCACCCAGCTGTGGCTGAGTGCAGTAACACCCACTTTTAAATTTAAATGTGACTTTATCTAATCAGGGATAAGTAGGTTTAAATAGAATGCGATAATCTCCAAAGACAAATATCCAGATTAATTACTATTAATGGGCAAATATGTCAATTTTTGATGAATGAATTTTAAAAATCTCCAAAATGTTAAGAAACACAGCATCATTTTGAAAGGCCCCAGGCACCATACCCAATACCACTTGTAACACTGCAGGCAGCTCAACTGTTGGGCATTGGGATGGTAGATACATAATAACAGTAATAATAATTATAATAATACTCTTACCAATCTCTCCCCATGGACCAAGGTGGGGAAGAACAATAGGCCAACAAATACATAACCTTAGGCCCTGGACCAGGGGTAGGCAACCTTTTTGAGCCGGGGGCCGGGTTGCTGTCCCTCAGACAAACTGGGTCGGCGAAGCCGGGGGTGGAGCTTCCACCCTCTGGGTGGAGCTGCATGCAGCAGAGCTTCCCCTATCCAGGGGCGGAGCCACATTTCCGGGGCAGGTTTCCACCCTCCGGATGTGGTGGAGCCGCCTATATAATCATCAATTTGCAAGAAGCTACTAGGCAATGCCCTAACACAGGGAAAAATGCATGCACATTGTCTCAGACCCAGAAAAGACGCAAAGCAAGTCCAGTGTGAGGGGATTTTGCAAAGAGAATACCAAGGATAAGCATAATGAAGCTACTTTGCAAGCTGGACGTGACTGGCAAGGTCACCAAACAGCAAAAAAATGCTGCCACTGTCTCAACCCAGAAAAAGAGCAAGCACGTTCCTGTGGGGGGATTTTCCACAGAGAATACCAAGGGGATAAAAAACAATAATAATGTATATTTGCAAAGCGTGGAAGCGACTAGGCAAGGGTCAACAACAGCAAAAAATGCATGCCACTGTCTCAAACCCAGAAAAGGCAAGCAAGTCCACGTGGGGGGTTTGGCAAAGAGAATACCAAGGGATAACCACAACAATAATAGCATATTTGCAAGCATGGAAGTGACTAGCAAGGTCAGAAAACAGCAAAAAATGCATGCCACCCTGTCTAAACCACCAAGGCACAAGTAGTATAACCCCCTCCCCAAATGAAACAAAACCTCTCATCCTTGGTATCAGTGGCTGTGCTCCTCTCTCTCTCTCTCCTTACCTCTCTGTTACTCTCCCTTCCTCCTCCCCTCTCCCTCCCACCTCTCCCCTCTCTCTCCTCCCCTCCATACCCTCCCTCTCTCTCCTCCCTCCCTCCCTCCCTCTCTCTCCCTCCCACCCTTTCTCTCTTCTCCTCCTCCCTCTCCTCCCTCTCTTCTCTCCCCTCCCCCCCTCTCTGCCTCCTCCTCCTCCTCCCCCGCTCCTCCATTTATAGGAGGGAGGAGGGAGGGCGGAGCCAGGAGGGAGGGTGGGCTGAGCCAGGCGGAGGTGGGCAGCACCCATTGGGAGGCCCGCTGCGGCCGCTGGAGCCCCGATTTCAGGTGTCCGGTCTGCCGCAGCGGCCCTCCCAGAGGCCCCGGTGCAGCTCCTGGAGCCCCGTTCAGGGCACCGGAGGCCGCAGTGGGCCTCCCAGGGCCCGGAGCGGCTCCTGGGCCCTGTTTCGGGCTCGGAGGCCGCGCGGGCCTCCTAATGGGCGCCGCCCTTTGTCCTTCAAAATGGGGGCGAAGTCTCGCGTGAGACTTCGCCGCCATTTTGAAAGACAAAACGGCAGCTGGAGAGTAGGCCGAAATCAGGCGGCCAATTTCAGCGGCAGGAGGGACTGGGTTGGTGCCGGCTGAGAAGGCGCCGCGGGCCGGATCCAGCCCGTGGGCCGGAGGTTGCCGACCCCTGCCCTGGACAGACAGGCCTTTTAGCACATAATGAATACATGCTAGGGTTGCCTCGGAGCGTCTCTTACAGGTGCCCTGCAACCCTAGCACGTATTCCATACATCAAAATGGCAGCGCTCTGTACACATGGGCGCCACCATTTTCAAGTGATGTACGCTTAGCGTCCGCATGTCACAGCCCACTTGTGACGTCGCAAGTGTGCCATTGGCACACTTGGGCATCACAAGTGTGCCGGAAAAAGAACCCGCTTTTTGCAGGTTCTTTTTGCTGCATGAGGGAGCCGTGTGGTTTGTCCGTTGTGGCTCCCTCGCACAGCAAAACAAGGCGCTGGCAGACTGCCCAAAAAGGGCGGTCTGTACACCGCCTGAAGTTAAAAACACAGCATCAATTAAAAACACATATCATTTTAAAAGAACAGACAAGGCATATACGTATTAAAACAATCAACATTTAAAAATACATATTTAAAAATTAAAAATTTAAAAATCATCTGTATAAGCTTGATGGAAGAGACTGGGCATTAATGTTCTCTTAAATTCAGACAGCATATTCAGCTGCTGAATCTCTTTCAGCAGGTTATTCCACAGTATAGGGGCCACTTCCTGCCTAAAACCCGGCTCCCAGCTGCGTTCAGCCGGCCGATTTGCAAAGTCGGGAGCTTCCCAGCTTTGCAAATCGGGCGGCTCAGCTAGGATTCTAGCTGGGATTTAGGTGGGTTTTAGGCAAAATACATATGATAATACCTGGCTGCATCCCGGAACTGGATTTAAACCGGGCAAGGTAAACTGGATTGTTTGGCTGTGGGCTAAATTCCTCAATTTTAGTAAAAGTCTATATGATTTTTCTATGAGCCAGAAATAAAAGTCGAGTACTCATTAGCTATTATTTTGAGCATTTGTTTTTAAAATAATGTTGGTTCCTTACAAATCCCCATTTTGCCCAGTAAAATATAATTTCCCGCAATAGTTAGACTAAGAGGAAAAGAAATATACACTGAAAAGAACAATAAGAAAAAGCAGTCTATTTTATTTTATACTGAGATAATGTCTGCCTTTTCCTGCCATTCCATTTCTCACTTCAACTAAAATGTTTCTCATTTGCTTGTGGTGGGCCCAGTGGTAGTAGAAAACATATACATTTCTGTAGTTATCTACCAAAGGCTATTATTCTCTGTCATGATAATATAAGTCTTTTTGAGACCAAATAAGATATGCTTACTGCTAATAAATCAGAATGCTCAGCTTTCAGAGTCTACTAAATGTAGATGCATAAATCAAAACCAGACCTAGAAAATCTATGTCTGATTGATTAACTGCCTTTTTCTATACCAAGCCAAGAAAAAGTGATAAAGTTGTGAATTGTGTCCTCAGAAGCTAATGCATTCAGTATGATTGTGGTTTCCATTTTTGAACTTAAATGTCACACACACAGAGGAAAGTGGCCTTGTACAGTAACCAAAACAACAATTCTGAAAGTCTGCCTGAAATGAAAAAGAGAAATTCTTTAGGTTGTCATAATGCTTGTTTTTGTTCAGGTGGCAAAACTTAAAAGATTGCTACTAACACAACTGGCATTCACTAAAACTAGCATCCAAAATGATCTGTAGCATTACCTGAAAACAGTGGTATGCATCTTAATACAGAAACTCTCTTATAGTTATGAAAACAAACAAACAAACAAATGAATTTACACTTGTCATGATTACTAAACTATAGACATGATGGTTGTCTTTTCAGTATTCAGGCCTTGATGCCAGTTCCTTTCTACAGCTTTGAGAAGAAGCCACCATTTAACTTTCATCTCCAGTCTTTCCATATTACCTTGACTCAGAGTCACCATTTTATCCAGAAAGATTGGCTAACAAAACCTAGGAAGCTAGTAAACGATGCATTTGCCCTCCCGACTAACTCCCTGTACTAATACAGCTAAGGAATGACAATTATACACTCATTGTACACTCAGTTGAGACCTCTTGAAATTGTGAATGTTTAATTTCCCTCCATTTTCTAATTTAACGATGGCAACATTGTACCACTGATCACTTAGCTGTTGGGAGGCCTGCATGGTTTGAATGTTTTAATAAATAATGTACTGAAATTAATACTGGCCTTTTTGTGCTTCTAGATATTGGGGGTATTTTCTACCTTTTTTTCCAATTGACCTTAACAATAAAGAATCCCTGTTCCCTCTGTCTATGGTTTGGATAGTACAGAAGGAAATGCAGCCTCCAACCTTCAGTTTTCCTGCCAATTTTCAAACTTTTAGTCTTCCTTTCCTCAACAGGCCACTCTGTTTGCAACTTCCTTTGGCTTGCTGTCATCTCAGTTTTCATTCCACCAATTCTTCCTTTTTCTTAGACAGCTCTTAATTTTTTATCCATCCATTATCTTTTGTTCTACTTCCTCAGAAAGAACCCCCCCCCACACACACACACACACTCAATTTGGGGAAAAGGAGTGATATTTCATTTCTGTTTCTTCCTCAGGGAACTTTACAAGGGTATTCCATTACATTTCTAGACTAGGTTTGTAAAGTTACATACATTGTGCTTTTGTGCATTTCAGTAAACATACAAACCTCTGGAGCAGCTCTTTTTGGTACCCTGAGTTCTGGATGAGTAGAAATTAACAAAGGGAAAGCTGTATTAATGGAGAAAGGTTCACCTGTTTGACATAAATTCATCTGAATGAATGTTCCAGAAGGACATTTTCCATGACATATTTGCAGATATATTGAGAAACAAGTCCCCGGAAAGCTAAATAGCACTAGAGTTCAGACACGTTTATGTTAAATCTGAGACATAACACTCCAAATACTAGACACATTTATCAGTTGAACAGCTATGAACAGGTCTACAATTGGTCAATAAGATACAAGCTATTGAAAAATAAGTTTCAAGTATTATTGACTTGGTAGGTTTATTAGAATAATAGAAGGATAATGTATAGACATTCCTATGTATATTTACTTTGAAGTAATTATTTATCCTTAGACTTACTGAGACTTATTGTCTAATAGGAGTGCATGGACTGCAGTTTTAATCATCAAAAGTTTTGATATCTAAGGTAACTACTAATATAAATAGCATTTTTATACATGATAATGGATCAACTGTCATGAATGTTAATCAACTTTTTTAAAAAAAATTGTTAGCCAAGCCATCAGCATAACAAAATGAAATGGTTTACAAAAATAAAATGACAGAACTAACTTAAAATCAGAACATACCAAACTCAAATAGAAATACAAGTACTAATTGTAAACAAAATATTCAACCAACATTCGGTCAGTTTATATACTGGTAACACAAATAGAGACTCATACTTTACTGTCCCCCTCCCTTTCCTCTCCACTTTCACTGTGCTGAATCATTTTGGCCCTCTGCCATATGGAGCTCAGCCCATTCCTTTTCAATTGACTGAATCGCCATTAGAAAACTGGACAAATCAAGTACGACTTTGCAGCCTGGGTTATCAATAAGAACACCAGTATATCATTTCCTCTTTGGTCACTTTTGTCCCCCAACCACTTTTTAAATGCAAGATACTGGATTAACTTTTAAGAAGTTGTTGTTGTTGTGTGCCTTCAAGTTGTTTCTGTGGGTTTTGTGACCGAGCTGGGAATCGAATCCTGGTCTCCAGAGCAGTGGTTCTTAACCTTTTCTTTACCAGGGAGCCCTTTTAAATATATTTTGTTGAGGCTGACCCCCTCCAGACTTAAGTCAAGATTTAAAATCCAAATAAATAAATAAATAACAACACCTGAACACTGAACCATTAACGATTACACCATCCATTAAACCTTCTTTCAGAGGCACTGGAGAGGGAAGACCTTTATCCTGCTTCTTCCACTCAGTTTGTGGCTAGAGCAGATTAAATGACAATGCACAGCCTTTGCCTTGGCTACTGTCACATGGCTGCTCCACTCCGGGGAGGAGATGGGATGAGCAACTGAGACAGTGGAGTGGCCACATCACAGGAGCCAAGGCAAAGGCTGGTTGGTTGCCTCTGCCTTCATGTTGCTGGCCAATCTACTCTGAGGCTGGAACGGATTGAACTCTGCTCTATAGAACCAGAGAATCATGGAGCACTGTCCAAAAAGGGACTTGTACACATGGAAGGCAATAACTTTGTTCCAACTTTGCTACATAGCCAGGACTGCTCCCCCAAATATGTTTTCTAAATGTAAGATGCTGCATTTTAGCTGCATCAACGGAATCCTAAAGAGAGGACCAATAGCAATAGCACTTATGTTTCTATACTGCTTCATAATGAACTAAGCACTCTCTAAGCGGTTTTCAGTGTGTTAGCCAATTTTCCCCAACAAGCTGGGTACTCATTTTACCAACCTACGAAAGGATGGAAGGCTGATAGACTGGGACTTTATCATTTGAGGTTTCTCTCTCCAAGAATGGTAAAACATTTTTCTAAAAAAATACTGGACTACATTTGGCATGTTTTACCAAAATAGGACCTAAACAATGTTTCCTAATGCAAAAACATGAAGGGCTTCTTTAGACAGTCAGTGCTCACTGCCTAACAAAGGAGATTGTAGCTTCACAAAGGATGGAGGAACATTGCACATGGAAGACATTAACTGCTCCCCACAAGCCATGATCATGAAGCACTGACCAAACAACAGACTTGTGTACACTGTTCAATAATTCTCCTCCCCTTGCAGCCTCTTCCAGGCCTAAGATTCTGTGATTCTATGATTCTGTCATAACCCCCAGAATGTTTTGATGGGCTCTGAAATGAACTTGGAACTAGAAAAGAGACAGAGAGGGGAGGCTTTAAGGTCTGGCTGAGGCAGCCTCTGAACAAGGCAAAGCTGCTGTGGTGTCAAGGCAGGAAAGGGAAGTATAGGTTTATTGGTGGGGAAAAAAGATAGAGAAGAGGAGGTGGGCAAGGAGGGTGCAAGGTGGGCAGCCAGTGGCAGAGAGCTGCATTGTGTGTAAATGTGCCAGTTAACTCTGAATAGGTTAGTGTTAGTTGACATCAGTGCTGAGGAGGGGTACCAGACCCTTTGCTTGCTTCCTTCCTAGTCCACCGGGTCTTTCTTTCACTTCCTCACTCCCACCTTCCCCCATATCAGTATCCTTCCCTCCTGATGAAAAAGGCAAAAGCGATGGGTGGGTGAAGTGTTCATGTTAGAAAACTGGACTCCTTTCCTGGCTAGAAAGGAGAGGAGGGAGAGAGAGAGAATTGTTGTTGTTGTTTTTGTGTGCCTTCAAGTTGTTTCTGACTTATAGTGTCCCTTAAGTGAACCTATCTCATTGTTTTCTGGGGCTGAGAGTGTGTGACTAGCCCAAGTCAACCAACGGGTTTCCATGGCTGAAAGGGGAATCAAACCCTGGTCTCCAGGGTCATAGTCCAATGCTCAAACCACTATACATGGAAGTATGTTTAGCCTGGAGAAGAGAAGGTTAAAAGGTGATATGATAGCCCTGTTTAAACATTTGAAGGGGTGTCATATTAAGGAGGGACAAGCTTGTTTTCTGCTGCTCTAGAGAACAGGACCTGGAACAATGAATGCAAGCTACAGGAAAAGAGATTCCACCTCAACATTAGGAGGAACTTCCTGACAGTAAAGGCTGTTCGACAGTGGAACACACTTTCTTGGAGAGTGATGGAGTCTCCCTCCTTGGAGGTCTTTAAACAGAGGCTGGAAGGCCATCTGTCAGGAATGCTTTGACTGAGAGTTCCTGATGGCCCTTGTGGTCTCTTCCAACTCTATGATTCTACCATGCTGGCTCTCAGGAAAAGAGGGAGAGAATGAGTGTGTGTGTGCGTGTGTGTGTGAGAGAGAGAGAGAGAGAGAGAGAAAGAGAGAGATTGAGAGGGACGCAATGGCTTGCTGGCTGGCTTTCAGCTTTGGTTTCTCAGCTGCTCAGTCTGTCACGTGGCCACATGACAGGCCATGCGCAGGCCCAGCCAGCCTTTGCCTTGGCTCCTATCAAGTGGCCGCTCCGCTGTGGGGAGGAGGTGGCTAAGCAGCCTTCAAACCTTTGAGGACCCCATGTAAGGACATTTCACCCCTATGGGGGGTCAGTGTACCACAGGTTAAGAACAACTGCAATACACCTTTTTGTTTTTGTCATCTTTCAGCAGCTCATGCACTTGTGTTGAAAAAGTAATACACTGCACTCAGAGCCATTAATGCAGATTTGAAACCCCATTCATGAATTAGCAGGTCGTGGAAAAGTGTTTTGTTTTTTTAAAGTCCTTTTTTCATTCTTTAACACTACATACATGCACTGTGATTTGAACCAGGTGCTTAATATATGGCATGGAATAGTGTGATACATATTCAAGGATGTGGCGTATGCACCCCAAAGCACAACTCTTTCTTGGTTGAAAATTACATATATATTCCCATGAAAATGGGATGCTATTTTCTTACATAATGGTTTTGTCTGCAATCAAGCCCAGAATCACATAGTTAGGAGAGCTTAGATGCAACAAAATGAATAAGTTTAACTGTACTTAATTAATCCAAATAAGGAATTTCGGCCACCATTCAGTGTTTAAATTATTTGTCAGGAAATGGGGGGGGGGACCTTAATGGATCTTATACTGGAAGAAAGATGGGATATAAAATAAAAAATAATGACATCAACAAGCTCTCTCCCCTCCTTTTTAAGCAAATCATGGTCCCCATGTATGCTTCTGCTGGCTGCCAGGGAAGCCATTAAAGGTAACCAGGCTCCCCAAGGTACCTTTGTAACTTGAACACTATATCACTCCTAGTTTTTTTCCCCCTCTCTTTTATTTGGAAGTTTCAAGTCCCTCCAGGGATGATAACCATTTGGAGGATCACTTCTCTCACAACTAAAGAGAGTGCTGTCAAAAGCCTTTGCATTTGACATAAAAGAGTTGTTTCCTCAGTCTCATTGAATGTATAAATAAGTTAAAAGTATGAAGTAAGTGAAGAAAGTGTCATCTCATGATCCTGAACAGATCTACGTGGGATAACTTTCATAGAGCTGTTCAGAACAAAACTGTCTACAACACACAGATTTGCTGTAGTTAGGAGATTATCACATGTCTTTTTCTCCTGAGCAGGGCATGGGCTTAAACCGTTTAAAAATGGATGCTATCGCACTTGTCCATGTCCAGCCTGGAGGCATTGCATACCCAATCTGGACTTCTCCCAGACTTCCCAAAGATGGGGACTTCCCTGTTATTTGTAAAGTCCAGGAGAAATCCAGATCAGATACATGATGCCCCTGAGCTGGGCATGGAGGTGTGCAATAACATCAGTTTTTAAGCAGTTTAAGAACCTGCCCAGGGGGGAAAAAGAGTGTGATGATCTCCTTAATCCCATCCTCCATGGCCATTCTCTTTTCCTTATGTTTCATGTCTTACTGAGATTGTGAACTTGAAGCAGGACAATTTGGCAGTTCTGGGAGCCTTTTTGGCTAAAGTGTGGGGTAGAAATATTTCAAATAAATAAATAAACAAACAGATACACAATGAAAAGTTAGATTTCTTCGGCCTATAAAAATGCTATGTTTTGTTTGTTACGTTGCATAGAAGTGATTCAGACATGGTTGTAGGAATTCAGTCCCTTGAACACTATAGACCAGTCTTGTTGAGAGTATGAATTAAGGTAAGTAGAATATCTGAGATAAATGAAATTGCACAATGGTCATCAACTTTCATAAAGACAATCCACTCCTTTCAATAATCAGCACCTGAAACATCTAATCAAGTTTCTTGCCAATATCAGTTTTTCATAATCAGAGAAAGAAAGAGAGAGAAAGGGAATTTTACAAGCTATGATGCATAAAATAAAATAAGCCAGAGCGGTCACCTTTTCTCATCCTTACTAATTGAGAGAACCACAATCTATGCTCTATTATTAGTCATAGTTATTGTAGTCTGCACTTGACTGCTATAATATCAATTATTTAGAATATTACTACAGAATGTTGCTGGCTTCTTGCTTCCTTTCATCATGTTCACACATAAATAAAACATTGTGGTTCAGTGTCTGTCATGCAGAGTGGGATTTAAGTAATCAACAGTGTATTTCTTCTTCCAAAACTTTATCTGAAGCCTAACCAAGTATGTCATTTTGTTGGACGTCTTTACATTGAGCGAGCCATAATCTATCATGAGAAGCCTAAGAAGGGATTAGAGCTAGTCATTTTGCAAGCAGTCTTCCCACAGAGATAGATGAGCAACTTGAATATATTCTCCCATACATCATATACTGTAGTGCTACATGACTTTGAATTCAAAAAGAGCAAACTTTATGTATTATTTAAATTAACTTATTCGTATACATATTCCATGTCACAAACACTGGTGATCCAACTCTTCTAAAACTTTTTCTCCACAAAATGTAAGACATTTTGTTTGTTTGAACCATCTATATTTGGTTTGATAGCTAATGGTCTCATCCAGCAGTAAATACGAGAGTTTATATGTAGGTTGTTTCTGAATGCTCTTTAGAACATTACAGTAGGTGGAAGAAAAGGAAGCACAACTGTGTTACATTGCCAGTTTTTTCACTGTGTCTAAAGGGGATCACTTCCATCTCCTCCCTGCTACACTGGAAGACATGCAAGTGTTCACTTAAATACAGCACAAAGACAGAAGTAACAGGAAGTCTCACTAAATTTTTATGCACATCTTCATCAGTGTTATTGTAATACCTATGTAGAAACATGAAGTTTATACACTCAGTACCAACTATATCAGAGGTTCTAGATCAGTGGCTATTGAGCTGCAAATATTCATTTGGATATATTTAGAGAAATGAAGGCCACTCAGTAAGCAAATTCATTCATAAAGCCCAAACTGACTAACCATATAAGACATCTCTGGTACATTTCCATACTGCCTTAAATAATTTTACAGTTTGCATAACTGTCAAGGATATCTGTACTTGTCCAAGGTGTGTGTAGGTGTGTGTGAATGCTTGCCGATCCAAGGGGGCAAGCAACTCTGTGAAACAAAATATATGGTTCATATATTTGAGGAAAACAAGGTCACAACTTTATTCCTTACAGCTATACAAATATTGGCATCAGCATGGCATCTCTAGCTATGACAGCACTGGAATACCACATGGGCAGATGCCAGTGCATCGATCCCCGGCCATTTAGGGTGTATGACAAACCAACACCACCTTCAGCTGGGTCTGATCATAGCAGTCAACATCCACCCTCCAAGTCCTGTAAAGGGACTACTTACCTGCTTGTTGGTCTAGCCAACCCCAGCATATTTGTTCCTGGGCCTGGATCCCTTGTGAACTGCCTAAAAAGTCATGACAAAGAAATTTCAAAATAGTAATGGCCAAACATACAAAATTGGGTGGGATGCAGGTCCAAAGTGAAATAAAATGATTGTGTGTACATTTGAATAATGTAAAAAAAAAAGTATGACTTTCCATTCAGATTTTTTAAAGCTTCACAGTACAGTGCAGAAGCAAACCAGAACAACCCTTGCTTGAGAAAAATGACAATGTGAGTGACATCAAATTTGTCAGATTAACACATACAGTACTGATCATTATGGGGCATGTTCTGAAAAAGTTGTGATATGTATTGCAAATCTCTCAGAGACTGGCATTCTTCCAATGTTTTTGAAATAGTTTTCATTTCTTGTGGATTCTACAAAAATAATTGCCCTGCTAAGATTAATAAATTGCAGCAACTGTCTGGAATGTGGATTTTAAAGATCCGAGCCAGTTTGCTTTAGTTTAGTACTAACATCATGTTTCGAATGATTGTTCTGTACTATGTTAGGACAGCCATAGGCTGTGGGGCAAACGTATGACATAGCTGGAAAGCATATAATACTTTTTCTACATATGTATTGTAATGGGAGGGTGGGGGAAGAGACATAAGACAGATCATTAATAACAGAACTTCTGTTCCAGAACAATGCTTCCCAAATAAAATGGGATTTTTAGTAGCAATTATATGCTGGCTTTGGACAAGCTTCCAAATATCTTAGAAATCACTTCCAAACAGCTTCCAAATATATAAATATATCAGCGAGATGTTAAATCTAACCCTTCAAATTTATTTCGTTCTTCTTATCCTAGACAAGATTCATATCTACACACAAATTATTCTTCCCACAAAAACAGCAAAAGGATAAAATACAACTGAAAGAAATGGAAAAAAAAATTGTTGCTTAATTATCAAACTGGTAAAAATAAAGATGTCTTTTATATATCATAGACTGGAGTTTGCAGGACTGTACTGTTCCATGGAACAGAAACCTTTTCTTTGTAGAAAATATCAAATGGCTTAAAGTTTTGGAGATAAAGCCTAGGACAGACTTTAAAATGTTTCATCAACCATTAAAACTTGTTTGCTCTAATAATTATTTTATAGGCCAAAACTACTAAACATGTTTTCATTGAGGAGGAAATGTGAATAGGCACTTCAAATTGCCACACATGAGAATATTTTTCCAGATGTTCAGTAGTAATATTCCTTTTGAATATCCGAATGGGCTAAGCTTCACACATTTAAGAACCAGAACATTAATAATGTAGTGTCCACAGGTTATAAAATCACAACATGTCTGAAGATTTGAAGGGAGGATTAGAAAACAGATTCCAATGATAAATGTGATGTGATACAGAGAGGGAAACCAATTTTAAACTAAAGAGCAGCAGCAGGAGAGGAGAGTCAGCAGCAGAATATTGCCCTTCTCAGAAGGCTCAAGCAAAAGCAAACTGTTGTAGCATCTCCTAGCTTATGTGTTCTTCCTCATTAATAACTTTTGCCATCTTGACAACACTCTGATGTTGCTTGCCACCTGTGTCCTTGGCCTCATCTATGTTGTATACATTACTACTGACAATCCCTGCTTTGCCACTGTAAACCATTCTGCACTCTTCTCAGGAAAAGCAGGGCATTTGGTGGATAGTTAGACAGACAGACAGAAAGGTAATACAGCTTCTGATTTTGTAAATGCTCAATGCTGCTTGAGTGATAGAATATTATTTAAATATGCAGTCAGCCCTCTGTATCCACCGATTCTTTATCCATGGATTCAAGCATTCACAGACTGGAAATATTCAAAAACGATATAAATTCCGAAAAGCAAACCTTGATTTTGCCATTATATATAAGGGACACCATTTTACTATGCCACTGTATATAATGGGACTTGAGCATCCACAGATCTTGGTATTCACTGGGGGTCTTGGAACCTCGTGTGATCACTGTACAAACCTTTGCCCTATTGAAAAAAAATGTCTCTTATTATAACAGATTGATACAGGTGTTTTGTTGTTGTTAGCTGCCCTCAAACCGATCTTGACTCATAATGACCCTATGGATGAGACATCTCCAAGACTTCCTGTCCCCCACTGCTCTGTTTAGTTGCTGTAAATTCATACGAGTGGCTCCCTCCATCCATCTAGCATGCAGACTTCCTCTCTTTTTACTTCCTTCCATCTTTCCTAGAATTATTGTTTTCCCCCCCAATGAGTCATGCCTTCCCATAATGTGGCCAAAGTATGACAGCTTCAGCTTAATTATCTTTGTTTCCAGGGAGATGTACAGTTTGATCTGTTCAAGGACCCATTTGTTTGTGATTTTGGCAGTCCATGGTATCCTTAGCAGTCTTCCCCAGCAATACATCTCAAATGAATTTATTTTCTTCCTGTCTACTTTCTTAACTGCCCATCCATCTCACACATCCTTACATTGTAATAAGGAATACAATGGCTTGTATGATTCTAAGATTTGTGCTTAGTTGTATATGTTTGCATTTTAGGATCTTTTCTAGTCCTTTCACAGCTGCCCTCCCCATTCTTAATCTTCTGGTTGATTTATTGACTGCAGTGCCCGCTCTGTTCAGTGTTTAATCCCAGATATGAGAGCTCTTTCACTATTTATATTTCCTCATTGTCTAGGCTGAATTTGTATAGATCCTCAGTAGTAATTATTTTTGTTTTCTTTATGTTCAGCAGTAAGGCTGCCTTTGCCCTTTCCCCCCTTGACCTTCTTTAGTAGTTGTGGTTTTTCCTGCTAGTAGAATGGTGTCCTCTGCCTATCTTAGATTGCTGATTTCCCTTCCTCCCATTTTCACTCCTCCTTCTTCTGTGTCCAAGCCTGCTTTCCATATATGCTCTGCATGTAAGATGGACAGGTAAGGTGATAAGATGCAGCCTTTGCCAATTGGGAATGATTCTGTCTCTCCTTGTTCTGTTCTGACAGTAGCCTCTTGACCTGAGTACAAATTCCTCATCAGGACTATCAGATGTGTTGGCACTCTCATGTCTTTAAGGGCGTTCCATAGTCTTTCATGATCTATGCCAGTGGTTCCCAACCTGTGGGTCAGGACCCCTTTGGGGGTCGAATGACCCTTTCATGGGGGTCGCCTAAGACCATTGGAAAACACCTATTTAATTACAGTTATGAAGTAGCAACAAAAATAATTTCATGGATTTGGGTCACCACAACATGAGGAACTGTATTAAAGGGTCGCTGCATTAGGAAGGTTGGGAACCACTGATCTATGCAGTCAAAGGCTTCACTATAGTCTATAAAGCACATGCTGATTTTCTTTTGGAATTCCTTGGTGAGCTCCATTAGCCATCGTATGTTTGCAACGTGGTCCCTAGTGTTGTTATGGTTGTATGCCTTTAAGTCATTTCCGACTCATGGCAACCTTCTATCAGGGGGTTTTCTTGCCAAGGTTTGTTCAGAGAGGATTTGTCACTGCCTTCTCCTGAGGTTGAGAGGGTGTGACTTGCCCAAGATCACCCAGTAGGTTTTATGGCCAAGCCGGGATTCAAACTCTGATCTCCAGCATTTTAGTCCAACACTCAACCCTTACACCATGCTGGTACTAGTATTACCAGTGTACTATTGCTCATTTGTCAGTTTTTTAACACTACATAGTATTTATTTGTAAGCCTTCCAAATAGCGACAATTCCAATGGGTAGAATTTCTTAACTCTTGGGAAGTAGTCAAGGGGCCCTTAAGATGTTAGACAGCAACCACCAGGACTCTTACTATTGGCTATGATGGTTAGGGATCCTGGGACTTGTAATCCAACATCTGGAGGGTCACATAGTTTCCACCACTGCCTTAATGTACTACCCACATTTCAAGTCATGAGAAGCAGTAGTGCCTGTAGTGTAAAAATCAACAAAACCTCATTTTCAAACAGAAAAAAAGCATGGATGAGTAGATGGGTGAGAAGTAATCACCCTTGGGCCCAAAACTGCCCAACTGTGTCAGACAACTTCACAAATCCCAGAGGATGAATGTGCAGTATAGGGACATCACCTCTCTTTTAGTGTCCTTTCACCATATCTCATTGTGTGAGGATACAAAGAGTTGTATCCTTTTAGAATGATGTTAAATTCTGTATGGAAGGAGACAATTCTTCAGGAAGCCTGGCCTCAAGCTCCATGTATAACGCATTACCAAAATCAAGTGCTATTCTATCATATGTTTATTTCTTTGTGGGTTTTTTAAAATGTGTCAGCAGCTATTAGGACGAGGACTATAAACCTTCCAAGTAGCAAGCTGCTGGATCAAAGCAAAAGTCCTGGCAAGAGCTTGTTTACATGTTTATTAACATAAACAACTTCAGCTTTCCAAGAATTCCAGCACATAACTATATAGCAAACACATCTTTATGCTACAGAAGCGAGAAAAGCATTGCTTTAGGAACTAGTTTAAAAGGCAGTCAGTAGTTGCTTATGTAGCCCAAGTAATCCTGCTTGGCAAATGTATGTCTAATCTTTGTGAGACTACATAGGTTTATGTGTGTCTTTTAAAACTAGTATTAATTTCATTCACTGGATATTAAATATAATACCCACCTAGGAAACCACATAGAAGTGACATAATATAGATTTTGACTATATAGCCTTGAAAATGGCCTCTTATTGCATCCAAGCTCTTTCATGGCATATTCTGGGTTTCCCCATCCTTTGTGTTTTTCCTCCTCGTCTTCTATTGGTTACACAAGCTTGGGAAAACCCAGTTTTTCAAACCAAACCAAACTAAACCAAAAATATAATAATCATTTTTTGGATGGTTAAAGTTTTTGTTTGCTTTTTTTTCACCTAGATTTTTTAAAAATGGGTAGTTGTACACAGATATGGGAGTCAATCAGAAAGCTAAGTAGGAAAATGCAATTCAGATGTTATGGCCACTAGGTTAAATGACATTTTTTTTTAAAAAGTGCTCTTTTAAAGCACATTGTTTTCGTTGAACTTATCTTAATTGAAGGATTTGTTTCTGGATGGCATTTTGTGCACTATAAAATAAAGTCATTAAAAGAAACAATTGATACTGGAAACTGGTCTAACAATGAACAACTGCCAATAAACTGTTTTAGTTCAAATGTTTAGCTCTAAACAGTCATTGTTGTTCCAGTAAGAGGTTTGGAAAATAGTAAAAATCTCTCTCTCTCTCTCTCTCTCTCTCTATCCAATCAATTGAAAAAACTTTTAAATTTTTTTTAAAAAATCATTTGGTTTAAACCAATTTAGGAGTTTATCACACTGGGGCTAATTTCAGCATTAAATAGAGATTAAAGGGCATTTAAAGCATCTGCAAATAAAGTGAAAAAGGCAAGTAATTGTGCAAATGATTATCACATGCAATTGCGCAAATAAAGCGATATCAGGAATGCATTTTGTGACCACTTTAATTGTGGGTTTTGTGTGACATTGTGTGAAATTGTCTTGCGTAATTAGCGATTTTTCCAGAATATTCACGGGATAAACTCCCAATCTCCTTTGTGTAATGTGGATACCAAAACCTAGAATCATAGAACCATAGAGTTAGAAGAGACCGCAAGGGCCATCCAGTCCAACCCCATTCTAACATGCAGGAACTCCCAATCAAAGCATCCCTGACAGATGGCCATCCAGCCTCTGCTTAAAGACCTCCAAGGAGGGACACTCCACACTCTGAGGGAATATGTTCCACTGTTGAACAGTCCTTAATGTCAGGAAGTTCCTCCTAATGTTGAGGTGGAATCTCTTTTCCTGCAGCTTGCATCTATTGTTCCGGGTCCTGTTCTCTGGAGCAACAGAAAACAAGCTTGTTCCCTCCTCAATATGACATCCCTTCAAGTATTTAAACAGGGCGATCATATCACCTCTTAACCTTCTCTTCTCCAGGCTAAACATACCCAGCTCCCTGAGTCGTTCCTCATAGGGCATGGTTTCCAGACCCTTCACCATTTCAGTCGCCCTCCTTTGGACACGCTCCAGTTTCTCAATGTCCTTTTTGAATTGTGGTGCCCAGAACTGGACACAATATTCCAGGTGGGGCCTGACCAGAGCAGAATAGAGTGGCACTATTACTTCACTTGACCGAGACATTATACAGTGCACTCGTGTCAAACGTGGGTGCACTTTTCACGGTCTTGAGCGTACACGCTCAAGCCGCGGGGAGTGCATGGGGCGGAAGGGGCGGCGTGTCCCATTCAATTGAATGGGCGTGCGCGTCTGTGGCGCCCTGCGTGCCACCGTGCCCGAGCCCCATTGTTTCCAATGGGGCTTGAGCATAAGTGGAATTCGCCTTACGCAGGGGGGTCCGGAATGGATCCTCTGCGTAAGGCGAGGGCTGACTGTACTTTTATTGATGCAGCCTAAAATTGCATTGGCCTTTTTAGTTGCCTCATTGCACTGTTGACTCATGTTCAACTTGTGGTCTACTTGGACTCCTAGATCCCTTTCACACATAGTTTCATTCAGCCAGGTGTCCCTCATCCTATATCTGTGCATTTCATTTTTCTGCTCTAAGTGCAGTACCTTACATTTCTCCGTGTTGAATTTCATTTTGTTAGCTTTGGCCCAGCTTTCTAGTCTATTCAGGTCATTTTGAATCTTGATCCTGTCCTCTGGGGTATTAGCTACTCCCCCTAGTTTTGTGTCATCTGCAAATTTGATAAGTATGCCCCCAATTCTGTCATCCAAGTCATTGATAAAGATGTTAAACAGCACTGTGCCCATCCTGTGAGTAGTCAAATCCTTTTGAATACAATAAGCTTAGCATAGGAAAATGGTGTCCCTTGTTTAAAAAAAGAATGACAAAATAAAGGTTTGTTTCTTTGGTTCTTTTGCTATATATATGGGGCCTGCAGCTTAAAGGAGGAGCATTTAGAATCCTCAGCCAGAGCTCTTAGGCCTCAGTGAACTACAACTCCCAGAATGCAACAGGAGGCGGCCAGAGCAGTAAAAGCAGCATAGCAGCCTCCCCTCACACTCTTCCTCATTCCTAGGCAGTGAATGGGCCCAGGAGCTTGACAACTGGTGTGTGTTTGTGTCTGTGGAAGGAGCTGCGGAGGTGGCGCAGACTGTAGACAGCAACTGAAGCTGGATGGAGGAGGATGGCTCTCTCTGAGGCAAAAGGAAGGAGGGGCCCAAAGGCGCCTCCGCGCTCGGCCATTTCCGGCAACGTTCGGCCTCTCTCCTGAAGCTGGCCGAGGGAGGAGTGGGAGGAGCCAGGACTCAGGAGGGCCCTGTGACGTGGCCCACTGCGCGCGCAGGTGGCCCTTTCAAATCTCGTTGGAAGCAGTCAGCCGAGGATCCAGGAGGAGTCAGCCGTTGGAGGAGCGAGGAAGAGGATGGGGCGCACGACCGTCTCCCGCAGCGCCCTGAAGCGCCTGGTGAAGAGGCACAAGCCCCAGCTCCGCCTCAGCGCCAACACAGACCTCCTGGTGAGCAGGAGGAGGCCTTTGCCTCTCAGTGGCTGCATCCACACTGGAGGGATAACCCGGTTTGGCAGCGCTTTAACTCTTTCTGTGGCTCCATTTTGCAGCGCCTAGACCTCCTTGGCACCTGCTCACTCTGGGGAATGGAGGCAGGAGAGGGAGGAAAGGGTGGCAAGTCCCTGCCTCCAGCTGCAGGAGGGCCTGAGGCCTCTGGAGGACCCCTCTCAGGTGCCCTCCTTCAAGTGTTGCTCCTCCAGGTATTTTGGACTTCAGTTCCCAGGCTGCATCCGCACTGCAGGAATAATCCGGTTTGACTCCACTTTGGCTGCACCCACACTGGAGAAATAACCTGGTTTGGCACCGCTTTAACTCTTCTGGCTCCGGGCCCCCAACAAACTCCAGCTCCCAGAATCCCATAGCCTTGAGCAGTGCCAAACAGGTTATTTCTCCAGTGTGGGTGCAGCCCTAAACTGCCAGGGCTCAAGGCAATGGGATCCTGGGATTGTAGCTCCTCGGTGGCACCAGATGCCCTTGGCAGATAAGGCTACATTTCTCACAGGATTCCCTAGCACTGAGCCAGGGCAGCTAAAGTGGTGTCAAACTGGATTATGTTTGCAGTGTGAATGCGGCCCCAGAAGCCTTGGCCAGAATTCTGGGGGCTGAAGTGCAAAAGTATTCTGGAGCATCAAAGTTTGGACTCTGCTTTGAAGCCACCCTGAGCACCAAACCTTGGCCTTTAGTTTTGGGCGTGAAGCAGTTCCTCCTGGAAGAGAGAGCGGAGCATTGCCAGGCCGGGAGGACTCAGCGTTTGCAGGACTGCGAAGCTGGGGCTGTGTCTGCGCAGCAGAAATTATCCAGCTTGACGCCACTTTAATCGCCACAGGTCCATGCTGTGGAATTCTGGGATTTTGTGAGGTTTTATTAAACATT
This sequence comes from Sceloporus undulatus, assembly GCF_019175285.1. Classification (NCBI taxonomy): domain Eukaryota; kingdom Metazoa; phylum Chordata; class Lepidosauria; order Squamata; family Phrynosomatidae; genus Sceloporus; species Sceloporus undulatus. The sequence continues at coordinate 100,153,119 of NC_056522.1, read as the reverse complement.
TATGCATATATGAAAGGAAACAACAACACACCCCACACAAACCAAAACATACACCTGCAGAAATAACGCAGTTTGTCACCACTTTAACTGCCGTGGCTCAGTGCTATGGCATCCTGGGATTTGTAGTTTTGTGAGACATTTAATCTCTGTCAGACAGCTCTGGTGCCACAACAAACTACAGTTCCCAGAATCCCATAGCACTGAGCCATGCCAGTTAAAGCAGTGACAAACTGCATTGTTTCTCTAGTGCAGGTATGCCCTCAGAGAGTGAAAACTAAGTGTACTGTATGTTCAGTGACTAACAATTAAGAAGCAAAAATGGGGTGAGAAGAGGGGTGTCTGTCAATCAGCCACCCCTGAATTTGGAAATGAAATGGTAATATTCAGCGAGACTGAGAGAATGTCTACCCACTTTCCCCCCCAAAATACCTGGCCCCTTGATCATATTGGCTGTTCCTTATCATTTCCCTGTAATACAATGACCTAGCCATGTTAGTCTGGAAAATCAGTATGCAAAGGAATCTTGTAGCAGCACCTTTGAGACTAACTGAAAGAAAGAAGTTGGTGGCATGAGCTTTTGTAACATTGATGCAAACATGCATCTGAGGAAGTAGGCTCAAGTCTACGAAAGCTCATGCTGTCAACCTCTTTCTTTCAGCAATGCTCAAGGAAATTAAATGTAGTCTCTTATCTGGAAAAAAAATACATAATTTTCAAAAGCAAAACTCAGTTTTACTATTCCATTGTATTCAGGGGACTTGAGTATCCAAGGATTTTGGTTTTGGAATCAAACTCCAGCACATACCAAGGGCCCAATATACACATAGAGTGTCACCAGAGTACAGTTGACACTTGGTATCTGTGGACTCGCCATCCGTGGAGGCAACCTGTGTTGTCCTCAGTGGTGGGATGTGCATCTGGCTGTGCCACCTTTAGGGACAGACCCATTGTCTTCAGTGGTGGCTGCATGCATGCACTGCGGCTGGGGACAACAGGAGCGGTCCCCAATGGCAGTGAGGCCATGTGCACGCAATGCCACTGAAGTCCTGTTGTCCCTAATGGTGGTGTGGCTGCATGCACATGCCGTCATTGGAGAAAACAGAACATGAGCGTCCGTAGACTTTGGCAAGGGTGGGGGGCATCCTGAATGGATCCCCACAGATACCGAGGGCCAGCTGTAAATAAAATATGACACTAAAGCGAAAGAATGTAACAGTGTGTTATGAAATAGCCATCAAATTGATAATGTTGACAAGAAGAATGGTTATACAGGATGATGTAGAATTCATCTGCATGACTACTTCAGAAGTGAAGACGTTGTGTATCGTATATAATAAGATGTAATATTTATGCAATTAAAATATTTGCAAGATTAGTATAACATTTATTTATTTAATTTATATCTATAATTTGCCATTCCTCATAAAAGAGTCCTAGCAAGTTTTAATGAACTTTACAGAATGTCTCATAGGTCATATGCAGCAGCTCTGAAACATTTTTTAATGCATTCTCTTCCGTTATAGGTACATTTGAATTTCTTACTGTTTTTGCAACGGTTAGCTGAAGAAACCAGGACCACAGCTATTGCAGAAAAGAGCAAAACAATTAAATATGAACATGTTCTTTCTTCAGCAAAGGTAATTGCCATTAAAAGCTGAAATCTCTCTACTGTGATTTTAAACTGATCACAATTTTCCATTAAGTGCCAAGAATGTATAAGGCTGTTAAGCTGACTACATTTTACAAATATAGGTTCTATTGTACTGTTTATTTATTAAATCAAGAGAAAATATAATTAGTGTAATTAGTTTGTCAATGTATTAAAATGTGTTGCTTCAGATCATAGATAGTTGTTCATGTAACAAATCAATTGCTTGGGTTTTATTCTTCTGCTGAACAGGCAATTATTTCAACAAAATAAAATTTAATGAAGTTTTTAGAATTAAAATCAAGCATTGCTGTACAAGAATAGGTCTCAACTTTTTTTTATCACAGAGATTTAGTCATAAATTTGACAAAGGTGTTAAGGTTTTGATTGCTTAGTTCAAAATAATTTCTTAAATTAAAACATACAGTGGGACCTTGGTATCCAAGGGGATCCATTCCAGACCCCCTCACAGATACCAAAATCTGCAGATGCTCAAGTCCCATTGTCCTTAATGGCGGAGCAGCCATGCAGCAACACCACCATTAGGGAGAATGGGGCAAAAGTCCATGCCCCTCCTCCTTCCCTCCACCCTCCTTCCTTCCCTCCCTTCTTGCCTTCTTCCCCTTCCTTCCTTCCTTCCTTCCTTCCTTCCTATCTGAATCTTCTGTCCTGGCTTGGCTTTGGGGACAGAGTCCACCTCTCAGTCAGCTGGGGCCGAGGCTTGAGTTTCAGAGCCCATTCCTGGTTGCAGCACCTGGGATGGAACCTCTGGACCCTGAGACCCAGGCCTTGGCTCTGGCTCCCTCCGGCCAAAGGTTCTGAGGGAGCCGGGGCCAGGGCTTGCGTCTCGGATCCCAGAGACTCCTTCTCGGGTGCTGGATCTGGGGGAAGAGACTCCAAGACTCAAGTCCTGGCCTCAGCCCTGGCTGACTGGGTGGCAGACTCCACCCCTAAAGCCAAGCCAGAGCAGAAGATTCAGAGATAGGAAGGAGGGAGGGAGGGAGGGTAGAAGGAGGGTGGTGAAGGACTTTTGTCCCCAGTGGCAGCGCGGCTGTGTGTGTGTTGCTATTGGGGACAATGAGGGTTTGCCATCCACGGATGCTCAAATCTGTGGATGACAGGTCTGCTGATAAGGAGGGCCCACTGTATTAACATTTTAGATTTGCACATAAAATACAAAAGGCATATCCCCCCCCCCCAAAAAAACCCCGAAGTGCCACCACCCAAGAATACTTGAAGGATTAGAATGAGGGAGATGGAACATGCACTATCCTTTTAGATCTATTTTTGAAGTGTTAGTCTCAGATTTTCACACCAAAATGAGAAGTGCCATATCTATTTTCTCTGCAGGGGATATGAGATATAAGGGGATTCTTGTAGCTTTCCCATTTAAGTGGGAAAGTGTGTGATATTATTAACTGCCATCAAGTTGATTTTTGCTTATGGCAACCCTATGAATGAAAGACCTCCAAGTCATCCTGTCATCAACAGTCCTGCTCAGGTCTTGCAGATTTAGGGCTGTGGTCCCCTTGATTGGAAAGTGGTCTTCCTCTTTTCCTACTGCCTTTTATCTTGCCAAGCATTATTGTTTTTTTCTAGTGAGTCATGTCTTCTCATGATATGTCCAAAGTAAGACAGTAGTCATCTTGGCTTCTAGGTTTGCTCTTGGATCCAATTGCCTGTGTTTGTCTTTTAAGCAGTCCACAGTATCCATAGAACTCTTGTTTAGCAGCACATTTGAAATGAGTTGATTTTCTGCCTATCAGCTTTCTTCATTGTTCAGCTTTCACAGCCATACACTAAAACTGTAAATGTGATGGCATGTTACTATTCAGTGATACATCTTAACACTTCAGGTTCTTGTCTAGTTCCTCATAGCTGTCCTTCCGAGGCCCAATCTTCTTCTGATTTCTTGACTGCAGTCTATTCTAATTAATGATTGAGCCAAGGTATGGAAAATCTTGACCTATTTTAGTCTCTTCATAATTATTTTCAGATTATGAAAGTCATCTGGTCATTATTTTTGTTTCATTAATATTCCTTTGTACTTTCACCCTGGATTTTCTTCAGTAATAGTTCCATTTGCTGGAACAGTCATTGTTCTTTGCTGTTTTCTGCTAGTAATAGTATGTTATCTGCATATCTGAAATTGTTGCTGTTCCTTCCTCCAGTTATCATGCCTCCTTCTTCCAAGTCCATAGTTTCTCATGATATACATAGCCAGTTGCTTTGCTATAATCTATACAGTACAGGGTGAATTTCTTCTGAAATTATTTGGTGTGCTCCATTATCCCAGATATGCTTGCAATATGATTCTTAATGACTCTTCCTTTCCTGAACCCAGCTGGGACATTGGCATTTCCCACTCCATATATTCTAAAGTCTTGTGTGATTAGCCTGAGGTCACTTAAGGGCAAAACAGACAGGCCTGAAGTGGTAGCTTGGTGCTGCTGCTTGGATTGCTGGATTGGGATTGCAGCAACGGCATGCCACAGCCCTAATCCAGCATTTTTCCAGCCCAAAAAGAAGTGGCAAAATGTCACTCCTTTGGGGACTGGAAAAAAGCTGCCCTTTTCCTCCGCAGTGGAGGCTTTTCCCCGTTTCTGTGGCATGGCACGTATAAAAGCCAAGGCGTAGAAACACCATGATGTCACCTGCTGTGTGGGCAGTGGGGTGCTGTGACTCTAGCTTGGGGGCAGCATTGGGGCGTCCGGCATGCATATGCCACGCCACCCTGAAGCCAGTGTTTTTTGCTGGTATGCTTTGCTCCTTACTGGGTTTCTATGGATCAGCAGGGATTTGAACCTGGTCTCCTAAATCCTAGACCTTATCCAGCATTCAAGCCACCATAGCATTGGCTCTCCCTCCTGCTATAGGAATACTATATCAAGGCAAGAAGTATAGCATGGCAACCAGACTACATATGCTTTTCTGCCTGAAATGAACGACTTTGAACTTTATAGCAAAGTAAATCCCTGGGTGTTCCTACTTGTACATGCTCCTTGTCTTTGCTTCCAGATGGTAAAAGTGATCTGTATGTAGTAGGAGAATGGGAAAAATAGATAAAGGAAAATCAAACAAAGAGGATGTTTTCTCTTTATGATGTCTATCAGATAGTCTCAGGGATGTTTCATAGAATCATAGAGTTGGAAGAGAACAAAAGAGCAATCCAGTCCAACCCCATTCTGGCATGCACAAACTCACTATCAAAGCACCCCTAACAGATGGCCATCCATCTTTTTTTTAAAAAAACTTCCAAATAAGGAGAGTGCACCAGTTTGTCAGGCGGATCTCCCTGAAGCAAGTTCTATCATGAGGCAGGGGATAACATGACAGAAAGTCTGTAACATCCCTTCCTTTATCTTAACTGATGAGTGTGCCTTGAAATTATATATTAATTTTAACACAAGCAATCTACTTCACAACCTAAATCAAAAGATTCATTCATATATATGAGAGACAACAGTGCATGCATAAGCAAATAAAACATACATAAAACAAACACTTAACATTAACTAAAATGCTAAGCACTAAGACACAAGAAGCTTCACTTCCCCATCCAATCTGTAATGAAAGAAAAAGACAAAATATATTTTGCCATTACAGTTCCAACTAGTTCCAATTGCTACTAAAATTACTAGCAGTCATAGCCACAAATTAATGCATTGTTAGTTTTCTTATTGCTCAAAAAGTCCATAATTCCAATTTTTTTTTTAAAAAAATCTTCAATTAATTTTTTGTGGGTTTTTCAAGCTATGTGGCCATATTCTAGAAGAGTTTCTTCCTGACGTTTCGCCAGTATCTGTGGCTGGCATCTTCAGAGAATGCTTGCCTGGAAAAATTGGGTGTACATATATACTGTGTGAGCCTGGGAATGCAGGAGTGATTTGCATGTGTATTGTTGTGTGCTGATGGCAGGCGTCAGGCTGGGAGGCTAATGCAAAAGAGGATTAGTGTCTGCTAATTAGTGATCATTATCTGCTAGGAAAGCCCCTGACTCTGAGTGGTTTCCCATTTGCATTTGCTGAGTCCTTATTTTGCTACCAGATAATCTGCTTCTGGTTTCATGGATGCCGGCCATGAAAACCTTAGACTTCACATCTTCATTTAGATTGTTCTTTAAAACTCACATCAATTTGGCAGTTTGGGGTAACTCAGCAATCTGCAACAATCCATTCTTCAGTAATTGATGGTTCAGTCCATTTCCAAGTTTGAGCAAACAGTTTAGCATCATACAAGGTTTTGAGCTTTATTCTGGGTTTCCTTGCCTGCCAAACAAATTGGACATTTTTTTTCTGCCATTGCTTAAAGGGTATTCAATTTCTTACAATGGGGATTGTTTGAGAGTAAAATAATTCTTGCTTTTATTACTGCTGTACTCCCACAAAGAGATAAATTTAAATTTCCCCAGTTTTCCAAGTCTCTTAATTTCTTTCCAGCCTTTATCATAATTATTTTGAAATAATAAACTATTGTTCTTTGATATTGTGACCCAAATATTTAATCCTTTTTCTTCACTTTAAAATTAGAAAGGGCAATTAGCTCATGTTCTTCTTCTGAAGTCAAATTTTTAATCAGTGATTTTGTTTTATCACAGTTCACTTTAAACCTGCATTCAAAAATATCAAAGCACCCTTTTTCTGATGAGTGTGACTTTAAGCAAACTATCTTAAAATAATCTCACACCGTATGTGAAGGCGAAGAGAACTCTGCAAGTAGGTCTATTTTCAGGATTTCTGATTAGATGCATTGGTTGGATTTCAGTTATTAATTTTATCTGAAGAAGAGTGCTCCTTCTGGCATATTCTGAAGTGTGTGTGTGTGTCCATGCGCATGCGTGTGTGCACATGCACTACCCCTCCAAACAACACCAACAAAGGGAAAGACAACACTTTTTGAATGGGGTTGGTTAGTGGCACAAATGCAACATTACTGTTTTATTGGTCAGTTACCTTTGTAACAGTTTAGTTCAGGTGGCCTCTGCAGAATATTGTATAAATCTTATGAGAAATATAGGTCTGTTTTTTTTATTTAAAATAGCAGATTTGTTTATTTGACATGTATTTGTGTTTCCCCCCAGATAATTTTAAAGAAGAGCCGAGGCTAGAGCCAAGAAGTATTCTGTCATCCTCTGGCTGATTTGATGTAGTGTATCAAATTGTCAAATAACTATGCATGCTAATGCTTCAATGTCTGAATATTACACTTTCATGTTCTCCTGTCAGGTTATGTTCAAGAAAGTTGTTGTGGTCTAACAATCCACTTGCATAGTATTTGATAAATTTAATAGGACTAATGTATGCAATTAACACCAGTGATTGAAATAATAAGTTTTAACTTTAACTCTAAACCAACTCTTTTTATACCATTTATATAAGATGCCTTCTGTGAGAATTGTGAATGTTAATGTTATTGCAAGTAACTAGTACATGGTACAGAATTCCTTCTATAAAAACAGAATATCTCCTGCAGAATATTTATCAACAAAGAACTGAAAAATCTACATACTTCTAATTGTTTACAAATACCTTTTGAAATTTTAAAGTAATATTAAAGAATGATAAAAATGCAGTTAAGCAGATGCTTGCTTTAGGGAAGTTATCATAGGAAATAGGGTGTTTATGGCAGGAGTTGTAAACAGAATATGAAAACAATTGTTAAGCTGTTTCAGACCTTCTACCTTTTCATTTCTCATGCTCTTTGCTGTGTAGTAGCTGAAAAAGAAAACGTCAGAGGTGGTAAGCAATTTTGCCAGGTCCACTTGGAATAGACGTGTCTAGGAAAAAGTAGACCCTGGCACATTTCATTCCTTCCTTTAATAAAACCCTACTGGTTTTGAAGATACATAGCTATAAGGAGTGGAAAACTCTGAAACACCATCTTCACATGCACATCCTCCTATTCTCATATTTGGAAGAGGTGGCAAATTTGTCAGCATCATTCTCCTTTTATACAAGAAAGAAAGAAAAAAAATGGAAGCCTGAGCCCACATCTTTCCTTTTCAAAACAATTTTAAAAAATACCAGCCACAGGCTTCTGTTTTCAGCCTTATCATTCTCATTTTGAATGCTATTCTAAACCAGTAAGTACAAATCTCTCAGAAGGATAGAAAAATGATAAACACTTTAAAATCTGTAATCTTTTTACAGAAACTGTTCTAAACTTTTACATTTATTTTTGTATGCTTCCTTATAAATATGACTAAATACATGACATTTTCTTTAATGTAATGAGTACTATATTAAAACATGCTTTACATCACAGTACCTCAGTCACACCGAATACTTTTAAATAAATATTTTGTGAATAAATTGTGTAAGCAGTGTCTTCCTTTAATTGTGTAAACCTACTTTGAGATGAAAATTCCTTTTCTCAGAGTGGATATTCCTTCTGTAACCATAAGATGGGGATAGAGTTAAGTGTCCCATATATTTTCTTTGTATGTAATGTTTCATTTTATTAATCTGCTCCTTTTCTAGAATTACAATTTTACATTGAAATCCCAGCAGGCATGAAATGTACCAAGTTTTTATTGCTGACAGATGTAGGGCAATTAAGACTTTCATTTTTACATTTTTTACATAAAGGAAAGAAAGTATTTTTGAGCTTTCATGTATCTTGTTAATGAGGTCTGAGAAAAGGGTATGTTCTGTGTTTTGACAGGATGCCGAAGATGTCTCATTTTCTGCACGAAGAAGTGTCATCACCTAATCATCCAGCATAATTAATCAACACTGGGTGATTAACACTGGATTATAGTCCAGACACTGAGTGCATATTTTAATCAATGCAGATATATTTACAACAGTTAAGCTATTATAGCTAAGCACAAATATAGAAACCAGCTACTTCAAAATAATAATAATACTGTTGCATCAATGACATTTAAGCAGTAAAATAAAAATATACCTCTTCCTCCACCCAATACTGAAAGAACTGTTACAAGATTGTTCTGCTTAATAGTAATGTACAGTCATGGTGTTCTGGAACAATAGTATTATTTAGGAAAGCACATTTAACATAATTTGTAATGATAGAGAAATTAAAGCTTACTTCATAAACTATTCTAGGACTGTAATAAATATTGGTTGGGGAAGTTTAAATTTGTCACTGAATTGTTAATTGTATCATGTTCTCTTAGACAAATTGTAACCCATTCATTCGTTTGACTTGTCTTTACTCTGTTTAGATCCAAGCTTCTGAATGTACTTTTTATGATTCATCAGATATATACTTCTTATGCATGCTGGCATAGCTACTTCATACATCATATGTCTTTTCAAATGGCTTTTGTAAACTTGTTTTCAAGGTCCATGGTCTTTATACCTTCTGTATTTCATACCAGAAGCAAGTTTCTTGGTTAAATGCTCCTTGTCCCAAGCTCATCTTTGTCCTGTCACCTTGTTGACAATTTTCCAGACAAATTAGGTCCCTTTTCTGTTATGCTGGGAGTGTGGGAGTCATTGCAGCCTGACTCTTTCCCATGCATCTGAGGTAATATGAGATTCACTGGGCTCCATGGGAGGAGCCCGGCCTGTGGGGTCCTTCTTATTTCATCATTAGCTTGCCACTGTGGGAAGGACATGGTACAGTAGATCTCATGCTACCAAAGCATGAATGATATACCTAATAACCTTGGATGAAGAGCATGGTGTTTTTTTACATTAAGTAAGCAATGTTAAGCATTATCACTTGGGAATAAGTCCCATTGAGTTCAATGGGGCATTTCTGATAATCACTAGATGGGCTCTGCATGAGAAAATTAAGAATCCTGCATCTCTAGCACTTCATCACCTCACATGGCAGATCACATTAAGCAAGACATCTATTAAAGATTTGTTTAAACTGTACAAATAGGTGTAGTGTTTGAGTTCCTTCACTTTATCGGGACAAAATAACTGGTTTATTTACCTAGAGCAATGTATCTGATCTTTTGGCAGAATCATAATGTATTACAAAATGAATTTTGAAATTCTAGCAACTAATTCTGGTTTTTATCAATGTGCATGTCACTTTGAGGTTCAAACATTTTAAACTAACCCTTTTTGTACATTTTCCAGTAAGAATAAACATAATTAGAAACTTTCTTACAGCACAGCAAATGTACTTATTTTATTGCATTTTCATTACACTTTTTTGAAAAATGGGACTCAAGGTGGCTAATGCTCAAGATTGAATAAAAACACAATTTAAAAATTCTGATGCTAAACCACAGTGAAATACAGTTTAAAACTTCAATAACAAAAATACACCTTTTAAAAATCCCCTTGTTCAGCAACTGGTTAATATTGAAAACTGAATTAAAAAAAAAAAGAATTTGCCTGCCAGGGGAAGGACAACAAGGAGGAGAACCAACCTGGGAGCAACCACAAAGAAAGCCTCTGAGGGTGGTGGGTCAAAGAGAAGCACCACCTCTGAAAATCTTAGCCTGAGCAGGTTTGTATGTGACAGTATGGGGCTTCAGAGAAGGAGTTAGTAAAGCACTAGCAATTTAAAATTATGGTTAAAGCAAGGATGGGGAGAACATAGGTATCCTCAAGATATTGTTGCACTGTAATACCTGGCAACCCCAGGCAACAGAAACGAATGAAGAATGCTGGGAGCTGCACTCACAATTTGAAGTCAACTATTTCTAGTCCTGATCCAAAGGCTAATTCTTTGAATATCTGAAATATAAATGAAATGTGAAATGCATTTTTTTTTGGTAATGTGACTTTTTTGCACACTCCTTGTTAATTAGGAAATCAGTTTTTACTGTTGTGTTGAATGTTGGCCCTGTTTTGACATGTGCATAGTTGGTGTCAATTTGAACAAAACTAATCTTAGGCTACATTTGTTTTGTCTGTTTTGACAATAGGGATGTGTTACATAGTTTCAAATACTGGTTCTGAAAAGTTAAGGCAAGAGGTTATTTTTCCTTTCTCCATTTTAAGTGGTACACAGATCACTTTTATGACCTTTTGCAATGTCAAAACACGAAACATGGGGAGGATATCCTATGGTTTATAGTGTTAGGGGAATTACCTCACTAGCTTGAAAGGTCAATAGCTAATGAACACCAGGGAAAAGTGAGCTATTGAAACCCTACAGTCTACAAGACATAATGTAATACATCATAGCTTTGGAGATGTTTTATTTGTTTTTCATTTTAAAAAATCACTATATGGGCCTGCTTTTGGGCTCTTATTTTCCTTAAATCATATTTCACCTACTGCATACAAAAGAAAATCTTATACTAGAGGGAGCATTAAAATGGAAATTAAAACCTCATTCGTAGGATATTGAAAGTGTGTCAGATTTATCCTTCCCATTCCCCTTCTCCTTGTTTCAGGTGCTCATAGCAGGCAGATGTCCAAGTCAAAAGATAGGTCTTGCTGGCTAAGTTGATTTTGAGCATTAGTAGTAGCCTTCTCAATTTCACAGCTTCATTTAATCCCCCTTGAGACTATGTTGTCATCAAGACATTTAAAATGGATCAGAACTTGTCTTCAAATGCTGGGTTTTTTTCTGAATATATGAAT
>NC_056522.1:100012790-100141940 GCF_019175285.1 Sceloporus undulatus | reverse complement strand
ATATATGGCACTGGAGTCAGTAACCAAATCAACATTTGGTAGTTTCAGTACCTCTTAAAGAAGCTGTAGGTGTATTTTTGAATATATTTTAATGGTTTTATAGTACTGTAATTGTTGGTTTTATGTTTTTTTAATTGTGTTTTGTATCTTAACATGTACCCTGCCTTGAGGCTTGAGGAGAGGCAGGAAAGAAATAAAATGTATTATTGTTCTTGTTAAGTGCACACTGTGGGGAAAAGCACTGCACTATAAATGTAGGTGGGATATAACTTGCAATATTACTAATAGTTTCACTATGTTCAAATACTACATGGTGAACTAGAGAAAGTCTGCAGTGGTATAGGAGGCTTTTTACTGTAGGGTTTTCTGTTCCTTGGCAAATACTCTTGGCTTGCACATACTCATGCCATGCCACAATCTGATTGCTATGATAGGATTAGTTTATTCATGTGCCAGTACTCTCCCCCATCTCTTGAACACACTTCCAGTATATATGGGCTTTCCTTATTGTTTGCATAAAAGTACCACATGATAATTCATCACACGATGTGTAAGTGCTATCCAAACATCACAAAGGCAGTTCCAAAGTTCAGACATTTACCAGTCCTCCATTTCTCTAAAAGCAGATAAAAGTAAATCCTTATTCCAAATTCAAGGCAAGCAGAATAGTAAAGTATCTTCAGAATAAAATGCTAGTTGCTAGTCACTTACTTATTAACCATAATTGGGCTGACCATTCACCTTCTGTCCAAATTATTCTGCATAATTAACAAACTGGCAAAAAATGTTACACATCTCAAGGTGTGATAGCTATCCAATTAGCTTCAAAAATAGCTAGAGCACCTCCCCCATTATTTAAATTTCTTTGTATGTACATTTATAGTCTTTTTAGCTTTATGCCCTGACTGATCTCTGCTGGAAAATACTGAAATGAAATTTAGCTTCTTTTTTTAATACTAAGAAAAAAAAATTCTCCCCAAAAGTTGAGAATATTTAACCTTTGTGGTGGTGGTGGTGGGGAATGCTTGTCAGAATGCACATTTGGAATTATTCTGCTTTTTCTTTCTTTTATTTATTTTTTAAATTAAACACTTAGGGCATCAACTTGCTTGCTACAAGGGAACAATGCTCCCAAGCCAAGGCTGCTTTAGCATACCTGAAAGCAATACCAGAATCAGCAGTGCCTTATGGAGAACTGGAAGTTGGTGCACATTTTCCATATCAGGCTGGTGAAGTTTGGGAGGCGGAGTTTTTCTCCCCTCATGCTTTTCCTGGCCCCCATTTGTCTCAGAGAGTCAGATGGAGGCTGGGAAAGGTCCGGGAAGTGGAGCAATAGGCTACATGCACCTGTTCGTCCTCCTTCCCACTGGTGCTGGGCGAAATGACATCGCATGCCACTTCTGGCACTCATCCCATACGTTTGCCATCACAGTAATAGGGTTAGTGGAACAGGAGAAGAGATCTAAATCCATTTGTTAGAATGATCCACTGAATCTATAATACACTCTTTCAACCCAAGTGTCAACATATCAAGCAACTATTGAATGAGCAGGTCTGGGAGTGTGGAAGGAAAACCAAAGACTGCCCACCAACAGAACAGTCTTTAACTACTGGGGCTGGGGCAAATACTGGATGAAAGGAGATAATGTGTAGTAATGGAAGTTATTATCTTCAAAAGGACAAACTATCAGTGAACACTGAAAATAAGCATAAATCTAGAAGACAGGATCAGAGGGTACATCAAAATATAACTGTGTAAAATTTGCCATTTTCCCATTGAAGATGTAGAAAACTATGCCTGAGTAAATAGGATGACCATTTTTTTTATCATTGTTCCCTTTAGCTTTTATTTAAGCTGTTCCTTTCTTAAACATTCTCAGATTTTATTTGTTAAAATCTTGACTACACATGAGCCCGTATCTTTACTGATAGTTTTGTCGTTCCAAAACAGAAGAGGGCAGCTATCAGGAGGCTTGGAGTGCATTGGAACCCCAGGTGATCTTGGGGCTCCAAGCCCTCCACCACACTATGTGGAAATGTTTTCTGTTTTTGTGGAGGGTTGGTGAGAAATTTAACCACACGGTGGAATCTCTCAAGGCCATTTTAGCCTCAGACCAAAAGCCTCAGCTCTTTTTCCCCCCAAGAGGAAATGACATGGAAGTCAACATCTAGGTAGTTTCCTGACCTGGTGCTTAGCGTGGTTCAGGGGAGTCCAAATCATTCCAGAAGTGCCTTGTATGCCCCTTGGGGTGTTTGGGGGTGTCCCCCCTACTGAAGGTCACAAAAATGGCTTGCGTTCCCCACCCCTGTTTTAAAACATCAAGTGGCATAAAATACATAGTAATAATGCAAAGACCTCCCAGGCCAACATCTTACTCATTTTCACCATTTCCATATTTAAGAAAGCATTCTAAAATCTGGATGTAAAATTTAAATTATTTAATCTGGAAGCAAATGCTAGCTGCAAGAAGTGGCCCTATATTGAGCAATACAGCATCTCCTGTTAGATTTAGTTCTGAGTGAGGAACAAAATGCAACTTTAACCATCTTCAACTGGATGATCCTTTTCATCTGGAGTACATTTATTCCCTCTATCCCTCGCCTTTTGGGAGATATGCACAGCACAGACCTAAAATGTAATACTTCATTTCTATTCCTGTATTGAATAACCACATTTTTCAAAAGACATATTTTAGCTGATTGCAAGAATATGGTCCTTAGTGCACAGTCAGCAAATAAGAGAGAAACATGCAGATTAGCAAAGGCATAGTAGTGGAGTCTGCTGGGTCAATTTAAGGAAATGGCAGGAATCCTAGGGGTTGCTGCACACCTATTCAGTGAGAGACCACATAATAACTTAATCCTGATGATATCATTTTCATCAATGTGTTGGTATTTCTCTGCATCCCATGACCCCACCTTTTCGTTTAAGAAGGTAAAATAATAGCTTCTCCCCACTGAGCAAACAAACTCAGATTCAGTTTACTGTGCAATAAACATTGAATAGACTAATTCCATTTGCACGAAAAAGGGTCGAGAAATTCTGCCTGTCAAGAGTTTTGTGATCTCAGAGGAGAAACTTGGTTTTGAAAATAAATATTACTTATGTCTGGAAGGTTTGCAGCTGTTTTCCATTGTTAACTGTCCACTGCCTGCTCTGCTAAAATGAATGCAAGCACACATTATGACGACAGTCAAAAATTGACAGGGGAAGCTTAACAGGAGAGAGACATAGGCTTCATTATTATTATTTTGTTAATCACAAGACAAAATGAAATACTAGAATGCACTAATCTGCTGTGTAACAGTTGGATTGGTCTGGGCATAATTCTGATCACTCAGTTCTCAGAAAAAAAGATAACACTATTAAGTAAATAGAGACCTTTTATAGGTCTTCATGTAGTAGATTAGGAATGGCAAACTTCTGAACTCTTGCCAACCACTGTAAGTCTCTGTAGTTATCCAGGGACTAAAAGTGCAGTGTAGTGGAGCCAGATTAAAGCATGTGCAGCTGAGCTGGTGGAACCAGACTCCTCTGCCCCCTCTTTCCTACACAAGTCCTTTTATGCTTGTTGGCCTTCCAGAAGTTTTTAATGTCAGGTATTAGAAACTGCAACAAGTATGGTATGGTTTTATGCAAAATTATCTCACAAGCCAGAGGTTCCCTAATAGAGTAGTTTGGCTTTATTTAGCAGTACTTTGGAACTATACTATATCATCACCATCATGAAGATAATTCTGGATTCTAATTGCTGAAGAAATAGCATGTCCCTATTGCAAAACTACTGTCCATTGTGGAAATATAATCAGTTTTTTTCTAATTTCCATGGCTTTCTCAGACGTTCATCTTCAGATACCAACTGCAAACAAGTTCCAAAAAGTTTCCACATCTTTCCCATAACCAGAGGAATTCTTTGATAATGAGTTCTCTTTGAGCTGATATCATCTTTGACAGCATTCATAAAGACCTTAGTTCTCATTGAAATAGAAGTATACTTTTACTTGGGGGACATCTTGATCAGGTGCCCATCTCATCCCAAGCAAGCATAAGCATGTTGTATCTGAATAAAGATATGGCTGATCAGTTTAGATAATTTCCTTCAGCCTTATATGGATCACCTTGGTACACAGAGGGAAGTAACCACATGGTGACCATACATTGTTGTTGTGGTGGTGGTGGTGGTGATGCTGTGCCTTCAAGTGGTTTCTGTCTTATGGCTACCCTAAAGCAACCAAAGAGGTTTCTGAGACTGAGAATGTGTAATTTGCCCAAGTCCATCCAGTCGGTTTCTATGGCAGAGCAGGGATTCCAACCCTGATCTCCAGAGTTGTAGTCCAGTGTTCAAACGACTACAACACCCTGGCTTCTTGGGCATACATAGTGAATCCAAATACACTAGGACAGGGTTTCACAACCAGGGTGCACTGGATCCCTAAGGTTTTATGTGAGGTTGTTAAGGGTTCTGTGAGAGATTGTGACTAAAAATATTTATTAAGTTGTAGATATAAAAAATTTATGCAGGGATTATCTCAGACACCCCTTATTTCAAGGATCCCTCTAAGGTACACTGGAAGGACTAACAGGAGATTAATGATATTTTTTATACACTTCATATTTTAATATGTAGTGCTATAGTTTATTCTCATTTGATACCAGCTTTTATGCTTTGAATATTTAGTAGAATTTGTTAAATTTTCATACTGACATGGTTATATAACAATCTTGAATCCTCAGTGTATCAGAACCCAGAAAGTGGGACACTGCTGGGATCTATTCAACACATTTCCAACCAGAAATAATAATTTATTTTTAGATTTGGCTTTGAAAATGTTTATTTTACACTTCATCTTTTCCTTGAAGAAAGTTTGAAAGGCTTGTATGTGTGTGTATGTGAATTCCATTTCTAAGAAGAAAGGAAATTAAGAATCATTTTAAGCCAGTATAAACCAACATTATTTCTACTACAAATGTTGATATGGTAGGAAAAGGTCTACTTTGAGCTTTCCTATGAAGTTTGGGTGTATGCAAACAGGTGTGGATTGAAGAACTAGCATTAGTGTCCCAATTCTTGAACATTTACCTGGGGCTGAGGGTTACATAAAAATCTGCTTTCCTATGGATCTATCCCACAGAGCTACAAAATGTGCATGGGCTAGCAGTTACAGGGTCAGTTATTTGGCTCTTTCCTCACAACTGAGAATTCAAAGCACACACATGAGGAAATGTACAGAATGGTAGATTTCATAAGAATTTATCCTTAAGTTGTATTTTTCCACTGTTAATATCAGTGACATGTTTTCAGATTGTACTGAACTCTTTGGTCATCAAGCTGACAATACTATGTTTGCACAAAAACATTTTCTTCTCTGCAGGTCACATTGCATGATAATTTCATCCAATTCCCACTGTCCATTCTGAGAAATGAGGTTGCCCCACGTTTTATAATCTTGGAGAGATACTTAGTGAATGCAAAGCCAAAAATGTTAATACAAAGCCAAGAATTATTAAATTTGCTGCATTCTGTTTTTTTTTTTTTAAAAAAAAGAAGTGGCATTACTGGAAGAAAAAGCACATCTTGGGAGCTCTTCCAGATCATGGTTGTTTCTCATTCAGCTTCTCCACGCAAATCTTATACATTACCCCACACAAAAGATCTGTAGGAAAACCAGCAGGGTAATTGTTGGATACTGTCCCAAACAGATGTACAAGGTAAGCACAAGCTGTCTAAAAAATGTGTTGAGAGGTTACATAGTTATTGCCTTGGTTCATATAAACTTTAGTTCAGGCTGTCAAATCCACATTTTGAGCATTTTCCCATTGAGGTTTGTGAGAAGAAAGACTGTGTTCCAAGGTGTGTGTACACACACACACACACACACACTGCAAAGCATGCTAGTTGTGACTTTGGAAGAAAATGCTTAAGGAATCTGTACAGGGTTTGTTTATATACCTTTGTTCCACCACATCATCTATTCAACGGCTTAATCACAGAATTTGTGAAGAAATAATAAAAGGAAGTGTGCTTGAAGAAATGTAGAATGCTCAGGAACTACAGATGACTCCTAGATGTTTGGCATAATAAAGAAAGGATTACCAGATCACAGTGTTTTCAAACATTAGTGTCCCTCGATATTGCTACTTTTGTAGTAACCTGTGAGATTAACACTGGTCATATATGCAATCCATTTAAGGCAGGAGGATGCTGCTATTTGGAAAATACATGCCCAAACACATTTGACTCCAAAGAATTAGTTCATCTTGTGACATCCATCACATGCTCACACTAAGTTCATTCACCTCTGTTTGGCACATTGTGCTATTTAAGATTGTTTATAACACATTTGTATCTGGTGGCAGGCAACTCTCCCTTCTCCCTTGCTCATTTGAGTCATAAATCTTTCTGGAAAGCCTCATCTTATTTTCTGGACTAGAAAATACCTCAGTTTATCCTAAGCTCAATTATAAACCAAACTGCACTCCTTCATGCTCCCAATGACATCACTGGAAATGCCCCTAAAAAGAGTTAAAAGTAACAGATATGGAAAAGACTCTGGTGATAACCATACATCAGGAAGGAGACATCCAATTTTCACTTCCACTGCCCTTGCAACTAATGTTTATAAGCATGCAGTCCATTTTGAAGATTTACACACATTTCTATGAAAACTGGGGAAACATCTGAAATAGTGCAGGAAAAAAATCCTTCAAGAAGAGTTTTATTCTGCCATACAGTTATTCAAAGCTGGAGACTTTCTCTCTGTGTGTGTGAGAGAGAGAGACTGAGAGAGAGGGAGAAAGAAAGAGAGAGAGCTCATATAGCAGCTGTTGTGTAATGTTGGTTGGTCTCTAGTAGTCTTTATCTTCCAAAGCAACCCTTTTCTTGTAAATCTTGGCTCTGTTAACACTAAGAAAGCTGTTTCTTGTCAGATTTCTTGGCTGATGCTTTCCTTGATGTGACCTCTCTCTTTGGGATGTGTCAGTGACATTCAGTTGTGTCACGCAGCCCATAACAGAGCCTAACTTTGAAGGATTATTAGGGAACATCAGTAGACCAAGGGAGCCTTTCCTCAACTAATGAGTTAAAAAGAGAGAAAATAATATGCCAAAAGTTAATTGGGTCAGATAGTCTCCCCAGTTCTGGCCCCTTTGTTCTTGTTGAAAAGGGAACTAATATCTGGCCATATTTGGGCAGCTAAAAAATCCCTTAAGAAAAGAGAGCATGTTCCCATTCTTTCCGACATTTAAAATGCATCAGGTCCCATGTGGGGAAGAAGAGATTATAATGGTGCAAACCAAGCTCACCTGCTATGCAAAATGTGGAGTTCTAAGACTTTACTATATCTTAGTCATTGCTGAGGAATAATAGACACTCACTGGTATATGCTTGCTCTCTCAGTTCACCTAAGATTGCTAGACTGAAACTGGAAGTGCCTGCTATACCTTTAATGCTGAGTGGAAGCAGTAATTTCAGCAGAGGTTGCTTGATACACAACTAGATGAATGTATTCACTAATAAAAATGTAGCATATTCATTTGTGTCATATATCATTTCCGATCTCAGCCTTATTTCTAAAGCCCTCTGTATGTAATCTGGAATCTGCTAGAATTATCTAGTTCTTCTGCTCTTGGCTTTGTTTCCAGACACCACTGGCTTTAGTGCTGACAATCTCTGACAGGTGGTCTACAACAGGTTATTTGCCAGGGAATTCAGCACTCAACTGATAAGAAGGACTACTCACCATTCACCTAAACTCTGCTCCATTTGGGGATGGGAGAGTAGAGATCCTTTTACTGTATTTAGGCAGTGGTAGCTGGTGATTTTTAGAGTTTGTGTGGCTTCAATTTTAAGTCTTGTCACTACATTACAGCTTGTACTGCTTAGGTCCAGGATATCTGAAGGCTGTATCTGGCAATGACCCTGCCCGGACCCTTCACAAGTATGCTTCTCAGTATCTGTCCCAAGAGTTTGATACACCCTCCGGAGAGAGGCCAGGATGCCTCTTTTTAGAGTATATGTTTCAAATTGTTTTCACGTTATTAGTTTCATTCTTTTTACATGATTTTATCTATTGTGTGATATAATTAACCATAATGAGTGATAGTGCTCTGGAGCTTCCGACTTCAGCCACTCAGCAAGACTCAAAGATCAAAAAAGTTCCCTCCCAAAGTAGGGGATTTTAATTTGCATTATATGAAGACGATATGGTGCACTAGACTGAGGCTGTCGTACTTGAGAAGGCACAACTCATTGGAAAAAACAATAATGCTAAGAAAGGTGAAGTAAAAAGAGAGGAAGGCTATGTGCTAGATGGATGGATTCCATTAAGGAGGTCATTGGTATAAAGTTTCAGGACCTAAGCAGAGCAGTGGAGGACAGAGGCGGGTTACAGACCGCCATTTAGGATGCGCTCCGTGTGTCCTAGGGTTAGGAAGGGGTGTGCTAGGGTTAGGAAGGGTTGCCCCTTCCTAACTGGCCCCATTCCCAACACGCGCAGAGCGCGTCCTAAATGGCAGCTCCCATCCACATGGGCGCTGCCATTTTTACATAGTGGACGCTGTGCGTCCAGACGTGGCGCGGCGGAAGTGATGCCGCGAGTGCGTGCCTCACGCCTTGTGGTGCCACTTCCGGGGGCCAAAAAGGAGCACTGTTTCAGCACTCCTTTTTCACTGCGGCCAGAAGCCTCGCAGTCTGGCTGCTGGGGCTTCCTGCCGCAGCTAATGGTGGCGGCGGGAGAACGGCCGCTTGAGGGTGGTTTGCAACGCACCAGAGAGTCTTGGAGATGTCTCATTCACAGGGTTGCCATGGATCAAGATTGACAAATGTTGCTGTTCCTAAACATGAAATGCTTAGTCATCTCAGAACTACTAAATCACATAAATGACTTTGGAAACATCTCAGCATACATAGGTGCGGTATAGACCGCCCCTTTGGGGCAGTTTGAACCTGCCCCTTTCCGCGGAGGATTGGGGCCAGGGCAGCCATACCAGCAGCCCCTGCAGCCCCAATCCAGCGCTTTTCCAGGTCACAGAGAAGCAGCAAAATGCCACTTCCCCATGGCCTGGAAAAGGGGTATCCTTGGGGCTGCATGTCCACGGACACCCTGACAGGCGCAGCCATGGGGAAAAGGGATCGCTTGGCCCCTTTCTCCCTGGCTTCATTCCCACAGCAATCTAGTTGCCACGGGAACTAAGTGTGCGCCTGAAAGGGCCTCCGTTTTGGAGCTGCTTTCTGTGCTGCAGATGGGGCACCGCAAGCACTCTCCGGTGGCACAGTGACGTCATGCACGCTCTGGTTCGTTTGGAGACAGCACACACACGACACCATCATCACACGCTGTTTATGGATGGTGTTCCTTCAAAATGGTTGCTGCGTGCTCCCCAGCCCTAGTTTTGGTCTTAGGACGGTGCTTCCATGCCATCTGTATTGGGCCATAGCAAGCAGGGACAAATCAGTGACTTTATCAGTGGGAAAATGTTCCTTTTGGGGGGAGGTGTGTGGGCTGGTTATTTCAATAGGCCACAGCACATCTCACCATTATTGCTTTAAAAACGCAAATACCTATGTATCCTAGTCCTGCTGTATCATACATATAGTGATCCTAACATCTTCACATAGAATCCTAGAGTTGGAATAGATCACAAGGACCATCCAGTCTACCTCCCCACCATGCAGGAATACACAATTAAAGCACCTCTGACAGATGACCATCCAGCCTCTGTTTAAAAACCTCCAAAGAAGGAGCTGCCATACTCTGAGAGAGCATTTTCCACTATCAAACAACCCCCTTACCATCAGGAAGTTACCCTATTTATTACAATATATTTAGAATACTGCAGTCTCTTAACACTTAGGCTATGAGATAAAATGAATACTCTTATAATGAGTGTAGCCCCTTGCTTCACGTGTATGCTTCAAGAATTGCCATGCTACATCCCTGAGAAAGTTTTGATCCAAATAGATGCATTATTCCATTCCTTCTTATGGGCAGCTGATTAAAGACCATATACCATATACAACAAACTACAACTGCCAATTAAGACTTTGATCATCACAGCTACTACAATTGATTCATGGTTGCTCAGGCTCAATATTTGGTTGAGGAGGAGCTAAGCACAGAATACCCTGGATGAACAAGATCATAAAGGCAGAAAATAGCAACACTAGAAGGATGAGCAATCCTAAATCCCAAATGCCTGTCAAAAGCTTAACTGTATACCTCCATCATCATTGCCACAAAGAGGGCTTATAGAGGAATTTGGGGGACAGCTCTGGATTTTGACCCTTACATGGAACTGTGTAGAAATTTCACACTATGGGGTATCCCTATAATAAAAATTGGAACCCAGTAAATAATTTGGCCTAAATTATTTGGAATGAACTATGTAGCACATTTATTTATTTATTTATTCAATATGCTGCCTTTCTCCCAGAAAGGCATTCAAGGCAGCTCACATATAAAATTGGTTAAAACTTAACAGTAAACATTTAAAAACAATTAATTGGAATAATTGCTTTAAATCAATTGAGGGTCTTTTGTCAAAATTCCAGTTTCCAGAATCTGCCTTTTGACAATACCTGTAAGTCAGAGACTGCCTAAGGGCAATATTTGATCAAGAAACCTGGTCTGGTGCCATATCCTGGGACACTAATATTCCTACACATTGTAGAGAAATTCTCATGGCCATTCAGTTTCTATATAACTATACTAGAGCTGAACTGGTTTCTAGGTTGGAAGGATGAAACAAAAGGGCCACCAAACTAGCAAGACCATTATACAAATCCTTCTGGAACTGCTTTCTGGCAAAAATCAGAAATTCTTCCTTGGGTCTGTGATTGCAACTAATTCAATAGAAAATTAACTTGTGCGCACATTGGATGCCAGACAGATTTGTATTGCCTGAATACACTGAAATAAAACAGATGTAGATACTCTGAACATACAGAATCCTTAACTCATATGTTGTAGTTCTCTCCAGTTTTTACTCTATTTTGGCAGAAGATAATGAAATGTATCACCTTTATACTAGAGGCAGCACTTGACTTTTCATTTTACAACTTGCTACTAGGATGCTCATCACCAGAATGGGGCATGGACACAGGTTATGGATACTGTGATTGGTCTTGATAGCCAAACATATGATCTTGTATAGCTGGAACACTCCAACCATACTCCATATAAAAGATTGAACAGAACACTTGTTGAGCTTTCCATGAGGAAGAAAATAACATTGATTAGGAGGGAGATTGGGTAAAAAAACACTTATGTATATAATGCACTTTCCTAGAAATGTTTATCTAATGGTTTAGCCGTTTAACTGTTAACCATAGATAAATTAAGTACTTGAAGTACTGTACAACAAATATCAATTCCTCCTTCCACATACTTGTTATTTACTTGACTTTACTTATCTATGCATGTATATTGTAAGTGTGTGCTGGGACAGGTATGGATTTTCACTCCTCCCCTGCATGCCACAAAAATAAAAGTAAAACAAAATGTCAAGTCATGTACACTTTTATTCAAGCTTTATATTTTGCTGATTTGGCAGTATTATTTTTCTGTGGTGGGACAAATAATGCCAAACCATCGCATTTTGGTGTGTTTTGTGGCAGTTTTGGTGATTTGGGGCCCATATTTCAACCTGTAACTCTAGAATGAATCTGCAACTACAGTGCAGCATCCTAGCATTTCTCCTGCCCCATCTATTGTGAATACTTGGGGAAATCTGGAACATGTAATTACAACTGAACTAGGAATGAGTGACTTGATGCAGACTCCATAGACCTTACTGTGGGATGCCTGAGCTACAGAGCAGGCAAGATCAGGTAGCTGGATGGCAAGTACACTCTCTCTTCCCTTAGCAAATATTCTTGAGGTGTTCACTTTCTCTACAGGTGTACTCAGATATTTTTTCATCAAGCCTCAGGAAGATTATACAGTCTGTGGGGAGAAATCATAGGTCTAGTCAAGAAGGAAGACTGTAGCTCAGAAACAACCAGTGAGTCTCACCACCCAATATGTATAAAATCCTAAACAGCACATCACATTGATTCTCAACATGATTAGACATCATGTTTATTGTTTATTTATATAGCCCCATTAGTAAACATGACACCATACAATGCAGCATAAGATAGATTACTTCTCCAAAGGATTTACAGTATCACTGTAGATATCTGCATGCAGTCATGTGGGCTTGTCATTTAAATCTCATCTTCCTATCCACCTGTATTTCCAAGGCAGTTCACAGATTTTTCAAAATCAGAATCAGTTGAACTCATTTAGCTCAGGCCATCTGTGTCACCATGTAAGAGAGGTCCTTGCTCTCAGCCTTTTTCTTTATGCCCCTTTACTGATGTACCTTTTCACTGGAGGTCTTCTGTAATAGCCACTCTTGACAATGCAACTCTGTTAGGGATGGCTTTTTAATAATTTTATGATAAGAATAAAAAAAATGAAAAGACTGTTCACTTGACGGTTCTTCTTCTCTCTTTTGTACTGGGGAGATGGACAGACATTCAGGTTGGCTTTCATAGGAGTCATCTTTTTCTTACCCCCAAGTCTGTTCTGTACAGATTTAAAAGACAAAAAAAAATATTTTTTTGCTGATGAATGTACTTTTTCTCCCCCCCCCCCTTTTTTTTTCTTCTGTTTGTAGAAGCCTGGATATTCACAAGCCTGGATATAGCTGCTTTTTGTTATCACGTCATGTCCAATGCCACTGGGTGATACTGTTCAGATAAAGCTATTTCTGAAAAAAGCCTCAGTGGAGTGAATTTCTCAAACAGTTCTTTATCCGTAGTCAAAATTAGTTGAGTTTCACTGACATAAATGTTATCCAGTGGGCTAAATTAATAATTATGACAGATTCTGATTGCTTTAGTGATTCTATATCATTAGCATTTAATTTTAGGAACAAATCTATATGAAAATATAGTTGGGTATCCTAGAACTCTTCACCAAGCTATCTGCAAATACCAACTGAACTCACACTCACACACTGGCATATAGTAAAATTTTGACTCTTTTGTTTTGAAAAACAAAACAAGGCTTCTATGTGGTAACCATATGTTGGCTCTCAGATTTACTTCATATTACACTCTTCAGATTTTCTTCTGTCATCATATGCCTCAAGCACTAGATATATGGTACATAAAAATTCTGAGAGGCTGTTTTGATGTGAAGAAAAATAATGATGTTTAGAATCAAGTTGTATTCTGGCTCATTTCATGTCATTTGTGTATCTTAGAAACAAAAAGGAAACTGCTTGTGAGTGTACAAATGTAGAAAGGGGGGAGATATCCAAAGCACATATTTTTTTGTTTTAAATCTCATACAGCTAAGAAAAAAATATTGTGGAGTTATTGTCTGTGCCAACTTTTGCTTAAAAGTACACCAATGACATAAAGATGGAAAATAGACCTTTTGGGAAAAACAAAAACAAAAAACTAACCCACCACCTTTTAAAATCTGTATTACATGAAGTTCATTCTCTGTCTACTTCAAAGCAGGTACAGTTCACACAAACTCTGTAAACTTGGGCTATATACCTACTGAGGCACCTGCTTCCACTTTGCATACTTTTCTCTGCCAGTCATGAAACCTGTAGTGAAAATCAAGGTAAAAACATGCTGGACATCTTTACGCTGCTTTACGCTGCTTTACATAGGCTTTCATCAGCGCTGTTTATGCACAATGCTAAATATACACTGGACTGACTATGTGATGAATGTTGCTGTCCTTGAGCAAGCAGGGATCACAAGCATTGAGGCCATGCTATTGAGGACTCAGCTGTGCTGGGCAGGACACGTTTCTAGGATGAAGGACTATCGACTCCCAAAAATAGTATTCTACGGTGAACTCGCCACGGGTCAGCGTAAGAGGGGCGCCCCAAAGAAGAGATACAAGGACTCCCTGAAACAACATCTCAGGCTTGGCCAAATTGATCACCAACAATGGTCTGCCCTGGCCTCGCATTGGGAGGCATGGAGGCGCACAATCCACGATGCTGCAGCCTTTTTTGAAAGCTCACGGCAAATGAATCTTGAAGAGAAACGACAATGCAGAAAGAACCACAACCCGGAAACATCACCCAAGGAGACTTTCTGCTGTCCATTCTGCAACTGGACCTGTTTGTCCTGGATTGGCCTTTTTAGTCACCAACGTGCTTGTACAAAGCGCGGGATGAGTCCTTCCTGAATCTCTGTTTGTGAAGCAAAACCAGAGAGAGAGAGAGAGAGAGAGAGAGAGAGATAGGCTTCAGTTCTTATTACAAACAGCTTTACTTATATACCACTTCATACTGAACTAACAGTGTCTAAACAGTTTACAACTGTAAGCTAATTGCCCCCAACAATCTGGGTACTCATTTTAGCAACCTCAGAAGGATGCAACATGAGTCAAGCTTGAGCCCTTTTGCTGGTATTGAATTCGCAACCTTATGGTTTTGAGTGAGTGGCTGCAGTACAGGTATTTAACCACCTCAACCCCAGGGCTCCTTACACGATCAAGGCATGCTCCCAGTGATATAAGGCAGCCCTTGACTCAAAGGGCTAAAGCCTGAAGGCTTTTTGATTAGCAGAGATGATTGTATCATCTACCACAATCTCTCAAGCTTCCCTGTTCTCATTTAGGTGAGTTTTAGGCAGGAGGTGGCATCGGTGGCAAAATACATATGATAATATCAGGCTGCATTCCAGAAGAGGATTCAAACCAGGCAAGGTAAACCAGATTATTTAGCTGTGCGCTAAACTCCTATGATACTGAATTCTAGTCATATTTTGTACCATTTTACAACTTGCAAGAACAGTTTTTTATTTATGTCATTTGGTACAAAATCTACAATACAGATGAACACAACTACCTGCATTTTGAGACTCTCCTTGGAGCATGGCTATGAGGACTGTTATTATGAGTGCTTGTACTTCCAAACTTACTTCCATTCATCTGTTTGTTCTTACTTTTTTTGATAACACACCAAGTTCAAAGGGAATCAGCCAGAGGTTTCACAGATTTCAAATGGGAATACAATAAAATAAATGCATATTCTCCCACGATCTGTTTTGGCAAGGATGGTCTCGATTAATCCTCTGCCTTCCCACTTTCTTAGCTGCTTTTGTCCCAGTTTGTCTTGCCTCCTCCTACTTTCTCACTTTGTCTTCAGGCTTCAGTTGTTATAAACTGAGTTTAAAGTGCAAAATTAGTTTGCACACGATTAACTCAGTGGGAGGACAAGACAGGAGGGGGAAGAATTTTGCCCTTCCCATTAGATTTAGGCATAAAGAGATTACTGCAGCCTCTCCCAGCATTAAATTTTCTTCTTCATTAAGAATGTTTGCCATCTTTATCATATATGGTCACGGTGCAAAAAAGCTAAGAAATTCTGGAAAAGAATACACACACACACAAAAAAAATCTAACACATTACAAGTGGAATTTAGAATGAGTCCAGAACTATTTTTGTTAAATGTAACAGACAAACTAAAAGACAAACTAGATCAACAAGAAATAAATGTTTTATTATATATGACTATAGCAGCACGTATAACTTACACAAAACATTGGAAAAAAGAGGGCATTCCTTCAGTTGAAGAATGGACAATAAAACTAAATGAGCTAGCATTGATGGATAAATTGACGATGCTCATCAATGGGAAAATCAAATCAACAATATAAAAAGAAATGGGAAAAAGTAAACATTCTTTGGTGATAAGTCAATGTAAGAAGAGTGCAATAATTTAGAAATGTAAAACAAAATGTATGTAAGATAAGAAAAGTAGACAATTGGCGGGTGTAACAAACTACTGAAGCTGTATATTTTATAAGTGAAATAAATAAAAATTAAACTATATATATATATATATATATATATATATATATATATATATATATAACGTTTGCCATCTTGGCCACACTCTCATGTTTTCATCTGCGAAATGTTGGAAGGTATGCAAATGTCTTTAGGAATGTTGCTTTATATACCTGGAACAAAACCGTTTACAATGCCCATCTGAGACAAGCTCACCTGGCACTGATTATATATCTTTTTGGGGCCAGCTGGTATTATATACTTGGCTTGACATTCTGTTTTATTTGTTTGTTTGTTTTAAATCTTAGCTAATTTTACTCCTATTAAACATCTGTCTCCTGTTGAAGGAGTTGTTTTCCTTTGCTTGTACAGTGCCCATTTTATATGTGTTATCACTTGCTTGAATAGTCCTTTTGGTTGGGAAGCAAGGTGAATATCTTCAAACTAACAAATCAAAACATTGAAAATAGCACCCCCATTCCTGGCTGCTATACTCACAGTACATTAGAACCTCAGAAGCAAGGTGTCACAGATCAGTCATAAGCAGCATCCTGAGAAGTCCTGGGAACCACATCAACAACTGAGCCATGGAGTCTGAACCTAACAGCATGCCAGGAATCAGAGTAAAGGAACAAGACAGAGTTGGGACTGAAGAACCAGCAAGGGTCAGAACTGAGAAAGAAGCAGGATTTGGACTGGAGAAATAAACCTGAGCTGGAGCTATGGAACAAGACCAGGAGTCAAAACTCAGAAGCAAAGCCAGAAGTCAGAACCAATGAGCAAGGCAGACAGGATTGCATCAGAGCCAGTACCAAGAATAACTGAAACCTTTCTTTTCAGGAAGGTTCAATGGTTGGATAAGCAGACTCTGCAAATATTTAAATGACTAGGACAGAGGTGGGCAACTTGTGGCCCTCTAGATGTTGTTGGCCTACAATTCCCTTCAACTCTAACCTGTATAGACAATGAAGATGGATGAGTTGTAATAAAGGCGCATTATAGACCGCCCGAAACAGGTGGTCTGCCGCCGCCACCATTTGCAGCGCGGAGGAGCCCCAGTGTCCAAACTGCATGGCTCCTCTGCGCTGCAAAAAGAAGCCCCAAAACAGGGCTTCTCTTTGTGGTGTGCTTATGATGCCGTGAGGTGCCAATGGCGCACTTGCAGCATCATTTGTGCCGTGCGACATGCAGACGCAATGTGTCCGCTATGTCAACATGGTGGCGCTTGTGTGGAATGGGCGCCGCCATTTTGTGCGCGCTCCGTGCGTATTAAGGTTAGGGGCGTCAGGAAGTGATGCCCCTTTCTAACCCTAGTACGCGTGGAGCATGTACTATAGGCCTGTGTGGAACGGGTCAAAGTTTCATCTAGAGAGCCACAATTTCCTACTCCTGACTTAGGCAGATGTTCTAAATTGTAATTCTCATGTGTAATACTGTTGAGAAAAGAAAACATTCCATCAAGGGATAGAAGCAAATAGTGAAGATGTAAGAATCATGGCATAATGGCTTGAGTGTTGGACTACAACTCTGGAGACCAGGGTTGGATTCTCAGCTCGGCCATGAATGTCACTTGTGAGCTTGGGCAAATCACATGATCTGAGCCTTAGGCAAACCTCATCTGAACAAGAAAACCACAGGATAAGTCACTTTGGGGTTGCCATAAGTTGGAAACAGCTTGAAGGCACACAACGACAAAAAAAACAAAAACAAAAACAAAAAACAAAAAACAAACAAACAAAAAACACCCATGATCTAACTCTCAGCTGTATCGCTATGCCATGCCTTGCAACCCCTAAAGTAACTCTTCCAGGGAATGGTCTTGCTTCCTATCCCACACTAACCATGACAATGATATAATTAGCTAGCACCAACAGGAACTTCCTTTTCAATGTAAATAACAACCATGGAGGAAGGAAGCTGAGTGGGACCAGGTTATGGGGGGGGGGGGTAAATACTTGCTGTGGAATATCTCTCTTGTTAGCTGCTATTTTCTTCATACTTTTAAAGAATCTATGGGACTTTTCTTTCCACCACTCTTCACTGTTTCACCCTACATTTTATAATTTTGCAGATAATTTTGGCTTAAATGGGATATGGGCACACACCCTGAATTATAGCAGGCCAGAATATATGTATCTGAGAACAGGAAGAACAGCTTCATTCCAAGAAAATGAAATTACATATACGAAACCTGACATAGTCATATATAGACAAAACCTAGGCAACGTGGAAACACATCCATTGCCAACAGAGAACGTAATCACACTTTTACATCTGGAACTCATGTGTGTATTTACTTAATAATAATTAGTGGGAGCCTGTGGTGAGCTTCATTTCCCATCGGGGAACATAACATCACAATAACTAAAAATAAAGATGAGGAGAAAAGACAAATATGATTTACATTTATGTAACTGTATAACACATTTAAAGCATCTTGGCACCACAAATGTAAAGGGTATTTTTGAAACCACTTTAGGACTCCAAAGTTGCACCTAAACATAGTCATAGATCACAGAGAGAAAGCTAGTGGAGTCTGTGAGGGTTCCAAACAAATCATTAAGGGGCTGCAAACCCTGCAAAGGGATTCCTCCACACGATTGAATAATTTCTCTTGCATACTTCCTCCTGTTCTGCTCACTCTTCCATAACACAATTCATAGAATCATAGAGTTGGTAGAGATCTCAAGGGCCATCCAGTCCAACCCCATTCTGCCATGCAGGAACTCACTATCAAAGCATCCCCAACAATGGCCATTCAGCTTCTGTTTAAAAACCTCCAAAGAAGGAGACTCCACCACACTTCAAGGGATTATGTTCCATTGTTGAATAGCTCTTACTGTCAGGAAGCTCCTCTTAATGTTTAGGTAGAATCTCTTTACCTGTAGCTTGCATCTATTGTTCTGGGTCCTATTCTCTGGAGCACCAGAAAACAAACTTGCTCCATTATGACATTATTGCTCCATTATGACATTAATATGACAAAATCTGTGACCCTACATTACATTTGTGTAGTTTAAATCTACATGCATGCCAGTTGAATACTGACATCATGCAACAAGTTGTGTATCTGCCAATATGTTTGCTGTTTTTGCAGTCCCAGTGAATCACTGGATATAGTGAAGCCACTGGTGAGTAACTACAAACCATCCAAGGATAGCCAAAAATAGTCATGCTTGTGGAACTCTGCTTAGAAAAGTGTGAACTGAATATAGATGTAACATTATGGTCAAAGTATAACTGTATGTGTAAGGGAACTTACATGTGTGTTAAACACCATCAGGATGTTAGCCAAAGTGTTTCAAGCACTTAAAAGGCTTGCTCATAGACTTTCATTAATCTGTGGCTGTTATCTAAGATTTAGCAGTATAAATGTGATGTTTCTGAGCTAGAATAATTATAAGACTTTTTCATATCTGCATCAAGCCCATGGCTACTGATAAGCTATGAACAGCAGTCACATCAGTTGGTGGGAAGTATGATCTCACTCTGTATGTTTGCTGCATATGTACAGAATAATGGCTAATTGTGAGTAGGATACTTTAAAGAAATTGTTCCTTGTTATCTGTTCTCCCATTCAAAAAGTTTGTGTCTGCCTGTTACTGCTGGGTGTCCAAAAGTCAGGACTGGCTGGTCATTTAAGCACACAACTTTTACTTTAAAATGCCTCGATTGCATAACTCTTCCTTCTCTTTTTAAAATCTCAGGCCACTGTTGTTTTTGGTTTATTTTGCTTTCCCTGTTTGTATTATTATTATTATTATTATTATTATTATTATTATTATTATTATTAAAGAATAGAGTGCAATAGTAAAGTAAAAGTGGCACAACTCTTCTGTGTTAGTCATTTCAGGCTTTCCCAAGAAGGTTTCCCTCAAATAAGAAGGACTGCAATTGCCATCATTCTTAGTCAACTTGTCATTGACCATTTTAACTGAGGATCCTAAGAGTTATAGTCCAACCAGAAATTGAAAAATATAATTTTTGAACTATAGCTACTAGAATTTTTCAGCCAACATAGCCACTGGAAATAAATACACCTGTACTTTCCCCTTGTACTTATTCCCTTCCTAGACAAATAGGATCCAGCAGAGGGGTGAATGGGAAAATGGCATCGTGAGGATTAACCACCCCTTCCCTCAGTACTCTGCTCTGATCAAATGGGCACTCTCCCTCCCATGGTTACATTTCATTGAAGGAAACCACATTCAGAGATCAAATCCATTCAATGTGTAGTTTAGCTCTTAAAAGGAATACAGTCCATCCTTGCCTTATGAGGGGGATCTGTTCCGGACCCCGCCGCGTAAGGTGAATTCCGCCTACACTCGAGCCCCATTGGAAACAATGGGACTCGCGTGCGGGGCGCCATGGGTGCGTGCGCCCATTCATTTGAAAGCATGTGCCACCCCTTGCGCCTTGTGCGTGCCCCGTGGCTTGAGCGCATACTCTCAAGACCGCGTAAAGCATGCCCGCATATACCGCGGGCGCAATGTATGATATAATGAATGAAACACAAAATCTAACATGTCTTCCATCACTTTGCTATCATTGAATTGAAAGATATTAAAGATATATTTATGGCATGAAAAAGCTTTTCAACTGTATTATTACAAATTTTAAAGCCCTGGTGGCGCGGAGCCCTGGTGGCGCAGTGGTTAAATGCCTGTACTGCAGCCATTCACTCAAAACCACAAGGTTGCGAGTTTAAGACCAGCAAAAGGGCCCAAGCTCAACTCAGGCTTGCATCCTTCCGAGGTCGCTAAAATGAGTACCCAGACTGTTGGGGGCAAATTAGCTTACTTGCTAATTAGCTTACTTGCTGTTCACCGCTATGATCTTTGGAATAGCGGTACAGTATATAAATAAAACAAATTATTATTATTATTATTATTATTATTATTATTATTATTATTATTATATTAAATTGTTTTGCCTGCCTCAGTTTTAACAAATGGTTGGAACTGCCAACAGAAGACACTCATTTTACTGCATAATCATACTTCATAATCTAGGGATGGAGAAGCATGCCAAGGGATCTTTGAGACTAAGGACTTTACTGCATGAGAAAAGAAAGGTCAAACCAATTGGGAGAGTAGCAGCTTTCTCTGTGCCACTCTGTATACCCTTGTAACACTTCCTTTCTCTTCCTGAGGTGAGATAGTTGTCAAGGTGTGCATTTTTGATAAACTGATTTTTCTTTCAGCAAAAAGCATGCTTTGGTGACCATCTCCCCTTGGGAAGAATGGAAGTGCTACAATGTCACGCAGAGTGACACACAGAAAGCCAATACTCTCCGGATCAGTTTCACCTTTCTTTTCTCATGTGGTAAAGTCTTGACACTATTAGCCAGAATAACATGGCTATGTCATTTAATTCTATTGCTAGGGATGGAGAAATTTGTTTCTTTTATTTCTCCCACACTTGAATGGTTTCAAGTTCTTCTCATCCTGCTTGTGAAAAACGCTGTTGATTTTGATCTTAACCAAATCAAAATCTGAACTCTCTGCAGTATGCACGACTATTTCCAAAGGTGGAGAAGGCTGTATTTTGCCTGCTTGCTGTACAGGTATTACATATGGGAAGTCTCAGAAAAAAAGAGGCAAAAATCATACAACCACAAACTTAGAAGCTTATAGCATGCACATTTAACCTGACTGCACCCTAATGGGATATAGCTGGGATGCGGGATGCAGGTGGGAATTGTTGCATGTAATTTGCCGCCAATTCTACTGGCCGAGTGTATCCCGGCTCCCAGGCGCATTTCAATAGCCGCTTTCCAAGTTGGAAAACTCCTGGCTTTGAAAAGTGGCCTTTGAAGCATACCTAGGACCCGGGATGCAGCTGGGCTGTACTCAGCAGGCAGAATTGGTGGCAAATTACATGTGATAAGTCCCACCTTTATCCCACGTCCCAGCTGCATCCCATTAAGGTGCAGTCGGGTTAAATGTGTGTGCGATAAGCTCTTTAGATGAACATGCAGAGTTGAATGCAATGTTTTGATAGATCAGAATCCAATGTGTGTATAGGGGAAAAAAATCTTTCTCCTGGGTTATGCTGTTTGTTTTATAATCTCAGTGTTCAACATCCGTACCAAATTTTCTTTCTCTTTCTTCCTTACCACCTCCTTCCTCATGCACACAGGTATAGGAATGCAGCATTCTTTATGGGGAAAATAGGAAAATAGAAGGTGACTGGATAGTTTACTAAAGGATGTTTCAGATGAAAGTAAGTATGGGATTCCTATACACATTACATGTAGAAATCAATCAGTCTCTTTCACAGAGGTCATTTTTCTCTATGAAAAACTGTAAGCATTACAAATTTTGTACACAAAACTGTAATGTGTAAATCAATCATCATACAGCTAAATTGCCATACAAAATGAAATCCCATTTGGTACATTACAAGTTCATGAACTCATACCACCAACATGGGTACCCTGGGTAAACTCTAAACCTTATCTCTCTGGTCTGATGTTTGTGACTATAATTTGACAAGGGAGATCATATTTGCTGCCCTGTGGTCCTGTGAGTAAGAAAAGGCTAAAATGTATCAGGGCAAACTTTACAATGTGCACAGATGTCCCATGTCTTTGGCTTACATAATCGTTTAATCATAGAGATTATTCTTTCATTTTCTTCTGGATTGTCTTGCCTTGTTATTTGCTACAACAGTCCACATTGCCAACATCAAATGACCTCAGGAACTCAGGGCAGTTAAAATATTGCTTAAATGTCTTAATACTTTTAATCCTTACTTGTAATAATTTGATTACTTAAACAGATTTTCTCTGTGGGCCTCATATTAAGTCACTTTCAAGTTGAAACAAACCAGAAATCCTTTTAACTTAACAGAGCTAGGAGTCGGTATGAGCTGCTTAGAAATAGCTCAAAGGATGTAGGATGTTGCATCATAGCTCTCCTGGTTTCAATACCTTCCCAGCAAGTAATTTTATTTCTAAAATGTAATTTTAAAAAATCATCCTTATGTTTCACCCTAAACAGTTCTGAAGGGATTTTATTTTAAATACAGAGATTCGGACACAAAAATATGGGCTTAATAAAACAGTGGGCTGTACGCAAACTTTGTCATACTTAGACCCATTAAAATTGAGTTAGTCATAGTCATGACACATGAAAGTCCCATTGATTTCAATGTATTTGCCTTTACTGAATCTGTGCTGAACCTTCCAGCACAGACACCTGAAATAAATGTAGATGTTTCAGTCCAGATTGTCTCCTAAGTACAACTTTCACATTCCAATGGAACTTCTTATACTGTGCTACTACACTCTCTCTTAATTTGCTTGCTGTTTGCTTTGTTACTAAAGCATATTACTAAAGTGGGTTCTTGAGTTTCCAAAGCTTACTGTTAACATTTGGGATCTTATTTTTTTTTCATTATTTTATTTTATTTTATTTGTTTGTTACATACAAACCACATGATCCCCACTTCTGGCAAAAACCACCATAGGCAAACTAGATCTAGGTGGATAATCCTCTTTTTCATGCACATGAATTTGGAGCAGAGCTAAAGAGGATCTAGGAAAAGATTGATCTAGGAAAACCTGCTTCAGTGTATTGTTTTAATTCTAACATTTCATTTCAGTCGTACCTTTTTGGGATCAGAACATTTCAGGGCTTTACAGAATATAAATATATCTTTCTTCTCTTTGAAGGAAACAACCTAAGATGCTACCTTTTTCTGTTCAAATCCTTTCTCAAAATCCACCCCTTTAGAGTTCTTTTACTCTGTTACTGTCACAAAATACTGGTGGATTATGTGTAGTTTTCCTTCTCCTCCTCCACCAACAGCAAGATCTGTAGCTTCCATCTTATAGAACGCTGGAACCTCTAAACATAGGCAGATCTATACTTGTATAACTGGCTGATCCCATTGTTTCCAGCAGCAATTGGCACACCTATCTGCTAACATAGCCATACCACTAGCAAATAAACATCTCAGTTGCTGATTAGTTGTGACAGGCTAGGCAGTTGAGGAGTGCTAACAACACAGATAACACAGTTTCTCCATAGTAGAGTTTTTTTTTTCTTTCCTCCATTAGCAGGGAAAGTAAATATCAAATATAAAATCTGGATCATGATCATGGTCTGTAATGCCATTATTATCCTTTCTTTCCAAGTCAACATTGTTTCATGGTGAGCTGTGTAGAAGTGTTATAGTTCACCATGGGTTTATAGAAAGTGCCTTTTGGTTGAATTCCAGTCTTTTGTAGACTTCAAGTCTATTTCTGTTTATGGAGTCCTTGTGGCAGAGACTCAGGTGGATTAATTTTCTTACATAGGAGCAGTTCATCACATGTATTCCAGTTGGCTCTGTCTCCATTTCTCTCTTCTGAGAATAAAGGGAAAATAATATTTTAAGTCATTTCTAAACTCAATTTCCTGATATATGTTTATAGGGAAGAAGTTCTATTTGTCCAGTTAATCTTTCATAACATTTCCTCATATGACATATAATCTCCAACATGTTACATATGAAGCCTACAATTTGGATACTACCCCAGACTCCATGGTTTGCTTTCCAGTTCAGCCACTACCCTCTTTCATCAGGAAAAATAATGGGAAACCTTGGCTTTCTTCTAAACTAAACAATTCTCAGAAAACCTAGTTTCAAATTTTCTGACAATAAGCCAAGTATTTTTTATCACAATGAAGTCTTACATGGAAAAATGGCAAAGACAAGGGTACAAGTCCATTGTGCTGAAGAAAATCCAATTATACATGTATGTAATTTAATTATTTGTTCACAATGTTCAGAAGTCCCAGAACATTGCAAGAGTGACCTGTCTTCATCAGAGGGAGTTTCAAAATGAAGACTTAAAAAAAAAAATCCAACAATTATAAACAGATATGGTCAGTATCTATGAAGTCCACTGTTATGAGACTAAAAAAGCACAAGCATTTAAATATGTAAAAAAGGAAAAGTTAGTTTTCAGTCATAGGAATCCTATTGTTAGTCCCAAATAGTGTAGGCAGATTGTATGAGTGGGATTTTGACTTAGTTCTTGTTCATTGCCATCAAGTCAGTTTCAATCATACGAACAAGAGACGATCAAGACACCTGGTTATCAAGAGCCCTGCTCAGCTCTTACAAACTGAGGGCCGTTGCTTCCTTGCTTGAGTTTATCATTCTGTAATGTGGCCTTCATTTTTACCTATTGCTTTCTACTTTGCCAAGCATCATTGTCTTTTCTATAGAGTTACGTCTTCTCATGATATGTTTAAAATGTGACAGTCTCATTTTAGTAATCTTGGCTTTAGGGAGAGTTCAGGCCTGATTGTTCTCTGTCATATTTATTTGTCTTTTAGGGATAGTAGTCATAGAATTCTCCTCCAGCACCACATTTCAAATGAGATCATTCTCTTTCCACCAGCTTTCCTGACTATACATAGAAATCAGAAATATTGATTTCTGCACTTCAAGATTTGCCTAGTTCCACCATAGCTGTCCTTCTGTGCACTGGCACCACTAAGGTTGGTGCCACCTGGTTTGGTAACTCATGGTGTCACCCCCCCATTGACTTCCTCCCATCCCACACCATATGGACTCTTTAGTAATGTTTTTTGTATTAATATTACTCATCAATCATAATTCCTGCACATCATTGACTGTAACAGTAATAGTTGTGAAATACAACAACTAGCAAAATCAAAATTATACCTTTAAATTATAATAGCATACACACAGCTACAGTGCATTTATATGGACACAGTGAAACTTTGATAAAAGGTGATGTTTTTAAAGATTTTTTTAAAAAAATAAAAACATTTATTATTATTATTTTTAAATAACTTTTTTTAAAAAATTAAAAATTTAAATTTAATTAAAAAAAACCCCGAGACCTCTCCTTTCTCCTCCTTCTGAATTTCATGCCACTCACACCATCTCTTTAGCATTTTAAAGGAATGCAGATGGATGCCACAGCCTATTTCTGCCAAAAAGCAGATGTTTGAAGAGCAGTGGTGTCACCCCCTCTTAGGGTGTCATCTGGTGTGGTCTGCACCCCCTACTGACCCCACTGCTTCCATGTCCTAGGACCTTATCAGACATGGGTGAAACATCATGCAAATGTGGCAGAAATGTTGCAGAAGCGTCAGGGATGTGATCATCCGTGGTGCTTCTAAAGTGTAATTGAGGCTTACCGCTATGTTCCCATCATGGAATAGTTGGCAGGGAAACCATTTTCTGAATAACGGGATATCCTGTTATTCAGAAAATGGCTTCTCCTGGCTTTAAGTCATGCTGACCCCATGGTCACTGAGTTGTCTTTGACAACACTGGCTCCCTCGGTTCAGTAATGGAGATGAACACTGCCCCCTACAGTCAGACATGACTAGACAATCATGTCAAAGGGTAAACCTTTACCTTTAATAGACTGGGATTTCTGAATGTATCCCTGTTCAGCTGTCTGCTTTTTCAATTATCTCTAAAATATGATGTAGCCATTTAAAATGCTGGCTAAAACTGCAGAATTAATCCTAGTTGGTAGCATTTTATTCTGCTTCAGGTAGAAGAAAACATGTGCAGGCTTTTGGCCTGCTGGCATACTAGAAAAAATGGATTGGTCAATAACTTTCTATGGAATCTTCTTATCTTACATTTTAATGCCAGCATGGGAGAGAAATATTGCTGCCTATTGGCCATTTGTGTGCTGCTAATTGATTTGGCATATGATACAGCTGTTTTTGGACTGTGCTTGGTTTAGTCTCTGTGCTACAAAATAAGGAGCATTGTAGCTACTTTTCCTAGTCATGCTTGATATCAAATTATCTTTGTTTTCAGGGCAGAAATAAATGGCTTCCACATGCATACAAAACGTTTACACAAATCCATCAAGTAAAAAACCTCAAATGTTTTTAATTCGCAAATAACAGAATACCAGCACATTAGCTACTGGTCTATAATGCTGGGTTGGCAAATTGCACATCCTGATTTCTGATTTTTCAACTTCAGAAAATAATAGAAATTTGGAAGACCCAATTGTTTTCAACACAATACTCCTAGAAATATAAATTAATTGCTGTGGTAAAAAAATTAGATTGAATAATGAAACCATAAGGAGGTAACATACTCGTATGCACCCAGCATAGTGTAGTGCTTTGAATGTTGCACTAGGACTGTGGGAGGCCAAGGTTCAAATTACCACTCAGTCATGAACACTTACTAGGTGACATTGAGCAAATCATATTCTCTCAGCCATGGGCCTTGTCTACACTGGCCAGGATATGGCAGAGGCAGTCCACAAAGACTATTTCTGTCCATTCTTCTTCTGCTCAAACTCATAGCATGTCCATTTGTCTAGACACTCAAGAGGAACAGCCAGATGACAGATACTTCTGCGTATTATGTACTGCCTCATTCTGAATAATGTTACCATCAGCCATGTCTTAGCTGCTAGGTATGTGTGATTGTGTGAGGAAAAAGAGAAAAAGGCATAAAGCAATAAATGTGGTTCTTCCTAAACATTATATATCTAGACAGTCAGTCACATGGAGGGACAAACAGATTGATAGCTAAACAGACAAATAGGTATGCTTACTATCAGGAATTAATAAAACAAAAAATTAATCTACATAACAACTAGTGTTTTGTGTTATACTTTGTATTATACATCCCTAAAAAATTAATTCTTTTGGGATCTGTTCATCATGCCTAGATATATCACATACATCAATATATACCAACGATACCATCAGGGTGATCTTGCTGCACAAGTCCAGGGCTCTAGTCGCAGGCTTCTGCATTTTGAAGAATAATACACTTTGCCATTTCAATAGTCCCCTGTTTCCTGTCAGACCATTACATTCAGAATATAAAATTACCTAATTGCACCACTGTCTCATAAGAAGGATATAATATTTTGAAGAATTAAATGTTTTCTTCAGAATTCAGAATGTTTTTCTGTCTTCCCAGGGGCTCAGGAAAGCTAAACTGGCACCATATTCCTCATTCTTTGA
The DNA here is from genome assembly GCF_019175285.1 of Sceloporus undulatus. Taxonomy (NCBI): domain Eukaryota; kingdom Metazoa; phylum Chordata; class Lepidosauria; order Squamata; family Phrynosomatidae; genus Sceloporus; species Sceloporus undulatus. The sequence goes on along the minus strand of NC_056522.1, from coordinate 100,114,148 downwards.
ATGGCAATGTGGTTTCAGTATTCATTGTCTACTAGAATCCCCACCATGTCCTCAAAATTAAATCTCTTAAAGAAGGCAAAGAATGTTTTGGAAACTATGTTATCTTCAGTACTCAACAAAAACCACTTCCAATAAATTTGTGACCTTTTTCCAGTGAATTCACTGCCTGATTTTGAGTCTCTGTCTCTCAAAATAGAATGAAAACTATTGGAAACTGCTGCACAAAGAAATTAGAAAAATGTTTTGGTCATCTCATGGCCGGTGGGCCATGTGTAGCCCATTTGGAGGGGGGGGGAGTGCAGCCTTTGGGACTCCCACAACTCCTCAAAGCTCCCACTACCCCGATTTTGTTTTCAGCTGAAAATAATTAGCTGAAGAACCACACCATTTTTTAAAATAAAAAGTTGTTATGTAGTTACACCTTCTTGTTGTTTTTGTATGCTTCCAAGTCATTTTTTACTTATGGTAACCCTAAGGTGACCCCTATCATGTGGTTTTCTTGGCAAATTTCTTCAGAGGGAGCTTGCCTTTACCATCCTCTGAGGTTGAGAGAATGTGACCTGTCCAAGATCACCCAGTGGGTTTTTATGCTTAAGTGGGGAATTTCAGAATAAAATTGCAGAATAATATCAAAAAAGCACTATCAGAAATTGAATACAGCGCTTGTGAGAGAGGTCCCCAGACCTAGACTCTGAGACAGTCACCTGGGTTTGTTGCTGCTGTGTGTTTTCAAGTCATTTCTGACTTATGGTGATTGCTAGTTGAAACTGTCACAGGTTTGTTTGTTTGTTTGTTTGTTTAGCAAGATTTGTTCAGAGGGAGTTTGCAATTGCCTTCCTCTGAGAGAGCGTGATTTGTCAAAGGTTACCCAGTGACTTTCCACAGCTGAGTGGGGTTTTGAGCCTTGTTTTCCAGTGTCATAATCCAACTGTCAAACCCACTATACCATGCTGTTCCCAAATCTTATCCAGGGATATGACTCCCTCCCTCCCATTTACACACCACTTCCCATATGTATTCTGAATCATCCAGAGTATTGGTCCTACCAATGGGCAGAGTGAGTTATTCTCTGGAAGCACATGATTTGGGGGTTCACAAAAATGGCAATGAATTTATTGTTATTTGATTTATTGTTATTGAAGTTGCACTGTTAGGAATAGGAAGAAGCATTTGTGAACTTTTACACCTTAGGAGCCAAAATGGCCAGGCATGTGTACTAGACAGCCACATATTGGGCAACTGTGGGGAGCCATTTGGTGCTCTTCCTCAGGCAGTAAAAGGTGTTGACATTAGCGATGAATTTATAAATGCTGATTTAGCATAGGAACAGTAGATAGACTATGAAAATATAATACTGCTGACTAGCCAAACTAAGGAAAAGCATTGTTAGAGAGCCATCATGATGTAGTGGGTTAAAAGTTGGACTCTGGGAAATCAGGATTTATATTCCTGTTCAGCACAGAAACCAGCTAGATGACTTTGGGCAAGTCACCCTCTCTCAGCCTCAGGGAAAGGCCCCTTTGAACAAATCTCGTTGGGAAACCTCCATGACAGGTTTGCCTTATGGTTGCCAGGAGTCAGAAATAACTATAAGGCACACAACAGCAAATTATTATAATGAGAACATTACCAGGTAAAGTAGTTCTTACATTAATTAAAGCCTAAAGAAAATCAATGCCATTTATTATTTACTATATCAAAATCTTACAGAACCACAGGGAAAACATAATTGGAAGTTACAATAGTCAAACCAGGCCACTAGTTAAACAGTAAATGTACAAACCCATGAATTACCAGTGGGAGTTTGTTTGGACTTCTTCAACTGTAATACAACATTTTACCTCCCAAAATAATTATAAACCTATTAACTGAAGTGATGTGCTCAGATGAATAAACCAGAACCTGGATGTATACATTGCTTAAAAGAAAAGGAGCTCAAGAATTTACTGCTCAAAGAGAACATTCACAGATTTTATAGGAAGTTTTTTTTGAGGTTTTTTAACATTAGTACTTACATTAAACTAAACCATTTGGATAAGGATCTTGGCCAGAGGCAATTTAAGCCATGAAAAATTAACTCCCCAAGTACTTCTGTCAGAATCCAGTGATGGAAGGAGCCTGTAAATTCCTAATCTCCCTTTCTTCACGGTAAGACAATATCTTTCTATAGAAAGGAAGGTCAAGGAACTGATCCCCCACAGTAGGTATCCAAAAAACCAATCAAGCTAAACTAGCAGGGAGTAGATTCCAGCACAACTCTGTGGGGAATGGCTTTTCTCTTCCTCCATAGGTACCTTCAGAAGGGAAGATTCCTAGGACTTGAGGCTTATTTTCTCAGGCTACCGTGCTAATCACACATGTCTAATTACTGTCTTTCTTTCTTTTCCCTAGACTCTCATTCTTCTATCTAAGCTCCTTTCAATAGAAAAACAATGTGGATACAAAGGCTATAGAAGTTGGCTAGACACCTGATGGACCTCTGAGTCTCCAGGAGATACCCCCTTTCCTCCCCCATATTTCATTGGCATTCTTTCCCAGGACCACCATATATCCGTGGCATGTCTTCCTTCTCTGCCTCCATCACCCAGGAGTGTAGCAAAATGTGGGTGTTGCCTCCTATAAGAATACTGTCCCCAAATGGCATTTTCCTTCACCCCCCCAAATTTCAGTTGACTTAAATTTCAGTTGAACGTTTAGAAACACAGTTTAGGCATCCAAAGAAAAGGTTCATTTTTATATTTGGGTTAGCAATAAGAGTCATAATTGGTGTTCTGTCTATATGTTTTGTCTATGGTAAATCAAATGTTTTGACAACATCCATGCAAATTCATAGTGTAGTTTGTCCAAATGGCACAAGCAAGGTTTTCTGAGCTGGTTTTTTTTTTTTTTTTGGTGCTTGCTAGTTTATCTTTGAAGGCACATCAAGCATGAGTGTGGGGACTTGGAAAATACTTACAGTTTATTACCTGCTTGGAGGATTGTAATATGGACTGCATCACCACAGGTGTGTGGAAATAGACATGGGATTCAAATTACTTTGGCCACAACCCAGAACACAGGCTGTTTATATCAGTACACTGACTGCAACCCATGTGCAAGATTAGAGTCCATAATCTGATGTCAATGGTTTTAGCTGCTTACTCATGTGAAGAAGAGAATGCGGGAGTGTGGGAAGATAATGAGTTCTTGATTATAACAAGGCTGCCTGTATCAGAACAAAGTCTTTTCAGACTTATGCAACTGAAACAGGATTGTTACATGCTTCCTGAGCAGGGAAAAAATTTAAAGGGCAGAGGTACCTTGCTTCTGAAGTACCATTCTGTTAGGAGATGCTAATACAGCATCTTACAACAGAGACATGTCATTGATAATAATGCTCCTCTCCTCTCATCCTGTGCTCTTCTTCTGTACTGAATAAGTTAGAACATCCATGTTTTTGAAGGAGAAAGGATGCCAAAAGTAAACAACAACAGTGCAACATACTTTGCAAATAAAGTTGAAAATTTTGAAAAGAAACAGTTTGATATTAATTTAAAAAAACCCAAGCTTTATTATATAATTGCATATGATCTTTTATGTGGGGGCATTGAAGAATGGTATATAAGGCATACTATAGAAACTGGCTTTATCATTTTCTGATATATTGCTTAATTTTTATTTTATTTTCGTTTAGTTTCTGGCAAAACTTGCAAAACTTCATTGAATATGAATGGTTCAGATGTAATGGCTCAAAGCATTCTTTAGCACAGCAGTACTATACAAAGAAAGTTAACTAAACTACAGTTGGTCCTCTATATCCATGGATTCCACAGATTCAATATCCACAGTTTGAAAATATTTTAAAATTTATATAAACTCCAAAAAACAAGCTTTGATTTTGCCAGTTCATATAAGGGACACCATTTTACTATAATGGGAATTGAGAATCCATGGAGTTTGACGACCACAGGAGGTCCTGGAACCAAAGCCCAGCAGATACCAAGGGCCCAGTGCATGTACCAGGTAGACCAGGTACTCTCTGTGTGACTGCAATCAAGGGCAATTTGTGCTTCAAGAGCAAGTGTGACAGTGAAACACTGTGTACATGTCTGGCTTTGATTTTCATGGGACACCATTTTGTGTCTCTTAGCAAACCACGGAGAAGCCTTAATGCATGCATGATTGAAAGCTGTCTAAAGAGCAATAGTTAATGTTCTTAATGGGGAAGACATCTAGGACCTTCTTTTTCCCACCCTTGATTCCACCTCATGACTACACAATGAGATAAAAGAAACAGTGACAGTTTTGCTCTGAAATAATCCCCATAACTGCAATTCTATGGATGCTTCTTTGGAAACAAGACCCAATGGACACAATGGAAATTACTTATTTCTAAGAATACGTACCCAGGATTTGGTATAATCCTAAACCTCTCTCTCTCTCTGTGTGTGTGTACACAGCACCATTGACATTAACAGTAAGTGGATTTTTTTATAAACATACATGTTTTTCCAATTCTATATCAAAATACTTACTCGTTCTGTGATCTTTGGCCCATTTTTTCCAGGATAGCTTCTGTTGGCAAAAGCTGAATATATGATTTGGTTCTCAGTTGAAAATAGGGTAGCAGAATGTTCAAAGAAACCAATGACAAATCATTTTAGCTCAAAAAGCATAATTCTTCCACTCATAAGAAACAATTATCTTCTTATAAGTTGCCTTTATCAGAAAACATTATCATGTAAAGTGACTACTGAGACTGACCAGCTTTAAGAATGACCTCATAGTTGATAAGTTTTGCAGCTGAGTGTCTTTCAATCTGTGAGGTAGCCCCAGAGAAACAGATAAGTTTTGTCTTTGAAGGCTTGATTTTGGTGCATGAGTTTATGGCCTTGTAATCCTTGCTTTGGGGGGTAGGGGGAGAAGAAAGGGGCATAGGAATAGTCTCAACCTGCTCAATAAAATTTTCCAGAGTATGTGCAATAAACAGAACATGCAATAAACTTTAGTGTTCTGGTTGAACTGTGGATAGGCTTCCTCATAAATGCAAGAAGGCACTCAACAATTTTTAAACAAATGGAAGAAAAACTATGCTTGCGGATAAGCAGCCTCCTGTCCTACAGCATAAAAGCCTTCCAAAGTCTGTGAACACAACTAGTATAAAGAAAGGGTTAGTATAAAATAAACCATGGAAAAGGTATTTGCCAGGATGTAATGGACAGATCTAGCACAAAAATGTTCTATGCATTCATATGAATGATACTGGGACAATTTCACCCATACTGAATTCTGCTCAGCTAACTTAGATCTTAGAGAGCCAGTGAGGTGTAGTGCGGATCTTGGACTATTACTCTGGAGACCAGAATTCAAATCCTTTCTCAGTCATGGAAACCCATTAGGTGACTTGGGCAAGTCAGATTCTCTATTCTTCAGAGGAAGGCAGTGGCGCGCGCACACACACCCCTGAACAGATCTTACAAAAAAAACAACCCCAAAACACCCATAAGTCAGAAACGACTTGAAAGCAAACAACAACAACAACAAACTTAGCTCTTGTTAGAGAACATGGTATTTATACTAGTAGACTGCATACCTCTTGCATGTCACAGATGAAAACCAGGATAGGTGTGGCAGAGCACCATCAGAGTGTAGTCAAGATGTCAAAAATTATGATTGAGGAAGAACACACAGGTGAGGAAAGGCTGCAGCAGTTTGCTTCAATAAAGTGACTTTTAATGGAAGGTACTATACCGTGTATTGTACTCTTAACCCATTTTTAATTCATTACTGCTTAAATATCACAGTTCATTTAACTGTGTTTTTTTTAAATAATATTCTTTATTGATATATTTACAATAAAATACAATGGTTTGTATATATTCTTGTGTAGTCTTATCTAGTTTCACATTCCCTCTCCTTCCCCCCTTTTCTAAAATTGCCTAGCTACACCTATTTACAGCCATTTTACTGTGTTTTAATAGTGTAACTGCATTTATCTGTAGCTTTTTAGCTAGCCTTATTGATCTTGTTTAATTAATAAGCTGAGCTGTTCGGAATCCCAGTTTTTGAAAAAAAAGAGGGATATAAATTACAAATATACATGTATACATAAGAAAAAGCCAGACTGAAATGGATGTATAGACACACAGGGGCATCTGCTGTAAGACACATGGTGAGTATCAGGCAAATGTTTCTCATCATTCATCAGTGTGATTTGTACCTACACACCTGAGAAGATCAATGAGCTTGGTCCTTTCTGTATGGTATCTACTGGTGTTGAGCTGATCTTTATTTCTCTTAACAGAAGACATGCACCATGTTTCCCTTTTTGTCTGGAGCTGCAGCAGTCACCAAGAAAATACAATTTAATTAATAAGACTGACAACAAAACAGAGGTGCTGAGTCATAAGGCAGATCAGGGATGGGGGCTGGACTCCCTCTGAAATGTTAGGCTCTGTTCACACAATGAAAATAATCCAGATAGAATTTGGGTTGAATCCCTGCTGTTCACCCCCCCCCATGAACCCAATTCACTTGGAGGGGGCAGGCCCATAGCTTGGCTGGGGCAACCGGGCTACTGCCTTGGGGCCCCCAGCCAAAGGGCCCCCCGAATGGCGGTGCACCAAAATGGTGCCCGCAGCACATGGTAGGACTTGGGAGTGTGTGAAAGCTCCACCCTACCGAGCCCTACTTTCTGACTCAGGGCCCGTAAAGGCCTAGATGTGGGCCTGGGTTTTGTTTGTTTTTTACCGAAATCCCACTTAGCTCAGGGTATTCGACACTGAGTCTTTTCCCAAGTTCTAAAAAAAAATTGCATTGTCAGCAGTGTGAATAATGATGTGAAGAGACCCAAGTTAAATTAAGTATACCTTGAATGGGTTTCGAATACATTCATCATTGGCTCTTTGGCAGGGCGAGGCTCCACCCAGCTGACTTCACAAGGAGATGCTCCTCCTCTTTCTCTTTCCCTGCACAACTGGTTCCAATGAGTGGCCTTTGGGGGCTTCCTGGGGGGAAAGTGGCAACCCCCCTCCCTCAAACCATGGAGGACAAGCCCAGGACCAGCAGTGGAGGACCCCCCCGCCCCTTTCGTCAGCCACTGGATTCTGTTGGAATCCGAAAAGATGTGGATGAATGCCATTTCAAAGAGTGAATAGCAAAACCAGAATGTGTACATAAGGATATTTGCATCATTCTGGTAAAAAAAAAAAAAAAAAGCTGATATCTGAATGACCCCGAAATCTCATAGCTTGGCTGTTTTCCTGGACTGAACTCTGGGCCTGAATGTCCAGGTTTCAGCAGTGACCAGGAATGAATTCACACAGCTAAAACTAGTGCACCAGCTGCACCCATTCCTTGAAGCGTCAGATACGACTATGGTGACATATGCCTTGATTACATGCTGTTTGAACTGTTGTAACACACTCTACATGGGATTGCCTTTGGAAACTATTTGGAAACATCATTGCATCCAAAATGTTGCAGCCAGAAAGCTGGCTGGGGCAAGTTACAGGGAGAATATAATTCTCTTAGTAAAACAGCTTCACTGGCTACCAGTTCATTTATGGGCACAATTCTAAGTGCTGGTCATGACCTACAAAGTGCTATACAGCGTAGCTCCAAACTGCCTGAAAGATTGTATCTCACCATATGAACCTGCCAGAGTTCTAAGATCTATAGAGGAAGGCTTTCTCTAGGTCCCACCACCACCACAGGCTTACTTGGTGAGGACACAAGACAGAGCCTTCTCAGTGGCTGCTTCCATCCTCTGGAACACACTTCTATGGGAGACTAGGCTGGTTCTCTCCCTGTTTTGCTTTCACCAGCTGCCAAAGACCTTTTTGTTTAAGAAGGCCTTTAATATATAAGCAGGAAACCTTTTTCATTGGGATGTATTATAATGTTTTATGTGATGATTTTTATTGGCTGTTGCAGCTGCCTCATCAGGTACAGCATTTGCATGGATTAGAAGTTGTCTTCTGAGGACTGAACATCAATGTGGGTCTTCTAATCCTTGGGTCTTTCTCAGTATCATTGACTTCTTTTAAGAAGTGTGGCAAACATGGTGCTACGATTCCAGGCTGAGATGGGCATTTGAGATGCCTTCAATGTTTGGCGAGTCCCATATTGTCGCCTTGTGTGTGCACTGTTTGGCCTTCACACTGCAGTCCAGATGCAACAGAGAACTCCACCTTAAAGCTCTTCTGTATGAGCGGGCCCTGAAACAACAAGAAGTTGGGTGTCATCAGCAACCTTTGATTTCAAGAGATGAGGCAGATCCTAGACATCAAATCATGGGCTTTGAAGAAGTCGAAATCCAATATGGAGAAGGCAGCCTTGATCCCGATGGACGTTAGTTTCTCTAAATGGAAGGCCACAACTACATTGATGGATACCATCTGTACACCTGCTATGAACACCAGAGATGGTACCGAAGACAAGTCATCTCATTGTTGTTTGATTTCTGGCGGGTCTCTCTTGAGGTTGAAATGCAGACTGGCCTAAAGCATAATAACATGAAGAAGTCAAAGGTACGGCTGTAGGTGAGCCATCTACTCCCCTTCAGGGAGTTGCCTAAGAGATAGGTTTTTATGAGGCCATGGTGTCTCCCTTGCTGACTGCTCTGAAACAATGTACTGTGGTGAAAGAGACCATCTCCTTCCAGGACAGAAGGTCCGACAACCATGTTTCAGAGAGAGAAATACTGGAGACTTCTGTTGTTAGAGTTACAGTTTCTTCTTCTCCAGCTCAAGCCTCTATTTAGGAGAAACTTCTTCTGGCAATTCCATCTCCATGTTGACACCAGCACTGGCACCGTTCCATGTAATGCTCTTATTCTGGTTCAGACAAAGATTTGACTTCTCTCTAATGGTATTTTGGAACTGATTGTTCAGAAGCCGTTCAGATATATTCATACAGGTCTCATTAAGCGATGCTTTAAATCCAAGGAATTTACATGAATGTTAACTGACCAAATTCCATTGATTGAATGGAGCTTTAATTGGGATTAACAATATAATTTAGGCCTCAATAATTGCATTATGCTTTTTACATTTACTATTCTTGTTTGACTGAACTGTTTCATTGAGCATATGCTTTGAATGAGTCATCCAAAATGACACCCAGATTTTTGTGCTCTGGGGCAAAGCTGGCTTACAGCTGGTTGTGTTCCTTTCACCAGCAGGACTGCTTTGTTTTGTCAATTCTGGACTGGATTTGAAAACAGATCTGAGCATATTAAATTATGAGCTACTCTGAATTTCAGAAGCCTTTTTGATGCTGGTTCTGCTAAACTACTCATTATATCCCAATTGCTTCAATACCTGGCACTATTTGATTAAATTATTCTCTATTGTGTCTATGATAAATAAAAATAATCAGTTTTCTTTGTGAGTGGAATGGAGATGACATGAATCAACATTTCTCTCTTTAATAAATATCTATGTGTAGTTTTGGCTGTAGTTCTAAACATACTGGAAGCAACAAGTAAGTAACTTAGAAGCCATGGGGTTTACTCTTAAAATAGGTCTTTAGGATCAGGGTGCCAATTTGCTGTGTTATAGATTTCCCCTTTCTTTCATATTCTAGGCTTTTCATTAGGCTCACCATTTGGGTTATTTGTTTTATTACATTGTATGAGACCCTGCATGGTGTAGTGATTTGAGTACTGGACTTTGAGGCAGTGCAGAGCGGCACTTTGTGCCAGCCTTACTGACAAGTAAGGGTGAAAAAGGGTTGAGCGTTCACACGCTCCAACTCCTTCTTCCTCTGCCGGGGCACCATCTTGGTGCACGCTTGTTTACACAGGGCATGCCACGACGATGTCCCTCATGCGCAGTGACCAAATAGTGCTGCACACAAGGGGCGTCATAATGCTGTGCTGTGGTAGTTATGGCGCCTCTTCTATGGCACAAAAAGAAGCCCCAGACTGCTTCCGGGGCTGAAAGGGGCAGCGTTCAGCTGCTCGTCTGTCTAACCCCTATGAGTCTGGAGGCTAGGGTTTGAATCCCCACTCAGTGATCTTAGAAAAGTCATGCTCTCTAAGCATAGAATCATAGAAGGCAAAGACAAACTCCTTCTGAACAAATTTTGTCAAGAAAGCCCTGTGATAGGTTCACCTTAGGATTGCCATAAACTGGAAATAACTTGAAGGTATACAACAACAATGAGGTGCTGCTAGTTCATTGTATTCAACAAGGATTATTATTTTTCATTTTATTGTATTGAATTATAATAATTAAAAAACCATTTGGGGCTATACTTATTAAACAGGACTGAAATGTTGTTTTACAAAATAATTATAATGAGTGTGGCCCTTGCCACTAAAGGGAATTGTCATAGATATTGTACTGTGCATAAGACAATATGGTACAATTCTCAAATAGTTATTTTACACTTAAAATAGACTGTACTGTGGATTTGTATCACCAGCATGGCATTTCAGTAAATAAGAAAATGAAATTAGTTGCATCTGGTGTTGATTACTGTAACATGTTTTATGTGAGGCTTCACTTGAAGAATGTTTAAATCTTCAGCTGGTTCACAGAGCTAAACCTAGATTGTTAGCAGGGGCTGGTTAGAGGGAGCACATGTCTATCTTGTTTCAATTAACATCTAGATTAATACCCATCTATACAATTTCATTCCAAATTAGATTTTATTTAAAAACATCACAATACATACATGGGTCTTGCAGTGTTCTCCTGTGTCCCAGCCACACAACTGATCAAGACAACACTCTCTTTGCTTCTCTTTGCTTCAGTAATATAGGCGGGGTACAGACCGCCGCTTTGCGGCGGTCTGCCGCCGCCGCCAGTAGGTCCACGGGGGAGCCGGAGCCTTCACACGGCCCGACTCCCGCGCGGACCGAAAAAGAAGCTCCAAAATGGAGCTTCTTTTTAAGTCGCGTTTGCGACGTAGTGAGGCGCCAGGGGCGCACTCACTACGTCACAACGCCCGCGACGCGTACGGACGCTCAGCGTCCGATACGTAAAGATGGCAGCGCCCGTATGAACAGGGCGCCGCCATCTTGTACGTATTCAATACGTACTAGGGTTAGGGGGGGTGCAGAAGCACCGCCCCTTCCTAACCCTAGTACGTATTGATGACGTACTATTTGGCGGTCTGTAAACCGCCATAATGTTTGTTGTTCTTAGAACATTCACTGAGTTCCCCAGTGATGACCAAACTTTATGATTAAGACTTGTGAAGAAAAAATTATTTAGCATGCTTATTAATAAATATATTTTTCTTAAGAAATGTTTTCCTTTGTTTGTTTTATCCATGATCTGTTTGATAAAATGTCCCACACTATTGAAGAAATCAACTTTTATATTGCTTACACTGTTGAAGAAAGCCTGTATCACAAAACTTTTACTGGTAGGTGCATTGTCTCTGAATCAAGTAAACCAAAACAGACGTTTCAGTACTAATTGGCTATTGCTGTATAAACAGATTACACTTGGACAAAAACCTTCATTGTTGCCATTAAAAAGAAATCTATGTTCCCTATTAAAAGAACTGTTCTTGGCAAACCATCATTATTTAGTTTCAGTATGAGATTTGACACAGTTAGGGCTGATATCAGATTTTTACTCTATGTGAGATCTACAGTGAAGGACTGGGGGGTGGGGAAGGGGTCTTGAACTCTTCAAGCATTAAGAAGATACAATCCTGTATTATCTTTCAGATTAACTGGGAAGAGGCCATTTCTAGTGTAAGCTTTTGTGAACATGACTCATTTCATCAGATCCTCTATGGACTCACATGTATGCAACTAGAGAGTGTGAAAAGTAATGGAAATGTAAAACACATTGGAGTGGTGATAAATAGCAGTTTAATAATGGTCATAGAGAATAGTTAAAAGGATGAAATCGAGAGACTGATTTTTCATACAAGCTCCGATAAGTAGGTAAATATAAATATAGTAGAGGAAAGGATTTCTCTGTTGCATTAGTATGGGAACAGGCTTGAAGAGAATCCCCTTTTAAAATAAAACAGGAACAGGGAGAATCCTTTTGTGAGCAGTTAGGCTGAAAAGTAGGCCAAGATTCTGCATAATCAGACATAACCCCCCCCCCCAAACCCTACGTTTTCTGCCAGACAGTGACTCAAATGAATAATTTCCAAGGTACTGAAGTTCAGGGCATTGGGAAATGACATCTGCAGTGCTCTCCTGGTTGTGGGGGATGTTGAGACAAGGCATCTGAAGAAAGCCCTCATAGTCCTGCCATAACTGCTTCTCTCAATCTGCCCCATGACTGTGAGAATATGACAGACATCTTTTCCCAGTAGCTGGATCCGCGGTGCCTTGGAGACCCTTGGGCTGCCTGGCTAAAAAGGTAGATTTTTGAAGCTCAGTTCATGTTTCAGTGGGCTCAGCTGGGAGCTGCATGTAACCATGAGTGGAGTTAAGTCATATTTTGTTTTTGTTTTTTCATGTAGTAAATTAGGCATAGGCCATTGCTTATTGATTTGTTTCTTCTCTTCACTGGGTAAATACAGTAGTTTGAGAAATGCCTGTTATAATTATGTAAGTTTAGCATCTCCATCATGAAAATTTTCATACCTGGCTCAAATGTTGCTGTAAACATCCCTGAAACATGGAGGAAGCACGTGTGTCTGGAAGCCAGGTACACTTCCTCAATCGTCAGGCAAACATCACTCCCTCCCTAGCATCCCTGAATTGTCCCAGGGGAGCAGATTTCCTCTGAATGCAAACTTTGCGTTCAGAGGAAATCCGCTCCCCTGCAACGATTCAGGGACGCTAAGGAGGGAGTGACATTTCAAAGACAATTGAAGAAGCACACCTGGGTTCCATACACATGTGCTTCCTCTACCTTTTAAGGATGTTTGATGGATGTTTGAGCAATGCTTGAGCAAGGTATGAAAATCTTCCAAGTGTGTCTGAGCAGATGTGGTTGTGCCAGTGGATATGGCTGTAGGTGATAGATTTGGTAATGCTTTGGATTGTTGAGGCATCTAAGTATATAAAATGGCCAATATGCTTGTGATATAATATGGTGCCTGAATACTACCTTTTGTAGCTGAATACTGATGGCTATAGGTGAACATTTTAAGTGGAATTTTCCAGCATAAGATTGATGGTGGAATGAATGTTGTTTAAATTCTGGTGGGACTTCTTGAATGATTCCTCTCCATGAATCAAAATTATAAAGATGTCACTAATGTATTTCAGGTGGAGGAGAGGGTTCTGGGTTTAAGAGATAAATAAGCTTTGTTCCAGGTTAGTCATGGGGATGCTTACATATTGTGGTTCCATGCATGTATCCATGGCAGTGCCATCAACTGAAAATAGCATTATCCCTTAAAGTGAAGTAGTTGTGTGTGAATACAAAATGGTAGAGGTTTGTGGCCAAGTCTCCAGTATGCCTGTTTAGAATGATGTATATTATGGCTTGTAGTCTATGTGGTATGTTGGTATATGGAGATTCCACATTCTTAGAATCTATAATGGTGTTCCTTGGTAGGTTGTGGATGCAGTTTCCTCAGGATGGCTATGTATACATACAACCTGAGAATACTGTCCATCTATCCAGAGGCCTCAACAGGAAGAATTTGAGTGCTTCAGACAATAGGATATCCAGAGTTGCCATATTTATTTGGTAGATAGTAGATAGAAGATAGTAGATAGAAGACGAAAGTCAAAGCTCCCATGATGTGTCTGTTCAGATATGATTTTGTACATCTGTGGAGAGTCACTTGATTAAATTTATGTAATTCCTTCTGGTATACATTTGTAGGAGCTGCAGATAGGATTCTGAAGAATGTGGTATTGAACAATTATCTCTAAAATCCTGTATGTAGTTCATTTTGTCCTTGATGACTACAGTCCTTCCTTTGTCAGTTTATTTGGGATGTTTTGGTGATGAAGGCATGTTACAGACCGCCTAAAAGCGGTGGTCTGCTGGCGCTGCCGGTTGCCGTGTCCGGGAACCGCAGCGGCCAAACTGCGCAGTTACCGGACGCGGCAAAAAGAAGCCCCAAAATGGTGCTTCTTTTTGCACCCCAGATGTGACGCCATGAGGCTCTAGTCACGCACTCGCGGCATCACATCTGGGGCGCAATGTGCAGACGCTATGCGTCCGCTACGTCAAGATGGCATCGCCTGTGTGGAAGGGCACCACCATTTTGTACGGACCCAGAACGTACTAGGGTTAGAGGCGTCAGGGACGCCCCTTCCTAACCTAGTACATCCTGGGGATGTACTATAGGCCCGTCCGGAACGGGCCTATGCTTGGCATCTATTTTCCTACACCATCAGGAACAATTCAGGTATCTCTTTGAATTTTTCAAGAATTATTTATTTGAGTACAATGAACACATGAGCTACTCTCCATGGTCACTTTCATTGTTCTTATCATATGGAAATTATGACTGTAAGAGGAGACTAAAACTGGTGTTCCAAATCACATGGAGCCCGTGCATGGATAGAGTCCAAATTCCATATTGTGGTTATACTTTTATTAGGCAAACTAAAAAGACACAAAAATCTGTGAACTTTAGAGACCACCTCCAATCTCAATTTGTCCCCAAAACAGTGAGTGAATGAGTAAGTGAGTGAGTGAGAATGACTTGATCTTGAAGTCAAGTCATCTGCACTTGTTCTTAAGATGTAATAGTGAAGAAGACTCTTGAATTGGGCTCATCAAGTTATAAGATTTCTTTTAAATGGTCCCTAGGCTTTCTGGGAGCAGGAAAAACAATGAAAACGCAATATATGTGGAGAGATCTTGTAGCACACGAGCACATCTATGGTGCTCCTTCAGGGATGCAAAAAGAAGCCCCTTTTGGGGGCTTCTTTTTGCTCCTTTCAGAGGCCGCAGCATGCAGTTGCCACAGCCTCCATCCAGGGTGAAAAGGGGCAGCTGCAGACTGCCCCAAAGGGATGGTCTGTATACCCCCTTAGTCTCAAAGGTGCTGCAAGATCTCTCCACATACTGATTATGGTAAATACGGCTATATCTTTGAAAAAGTAATATAGTTTATTCTTCATCTTGAAAACAAAATCCTTTCTCTATGAACACTCACACCTGGGTGATTAAATTAAAAGCAAATAATCCTAAAATTAAATGAATTGGCTGTCAATCAGATGTAAGTAGAAATGTATTCATGTATGTACTCAGTCCACCTCCCCTTCCCTCACAACGTCATTAGCTTTTTCCATGGAACTCCCAAGAGAACTTAGGCACATTTCACATCAGCCTTTTGTGCTGTGTCAGTGCCAATTCTAGGGTTAGGGATCACATGGCCACTGCACAGTCCCTAACCCTAGTACGGCACGGTGCCGTAACAATGGCGGTGTGCCATTTGGAGGTTGCACCATCCCTGCAAAGCAAAAACGGGCGCCAGCAGGCCACCGTTTCTCAGCGGTCTGTCCTGCACCTTAGATTCAAATTTCATTGTACTTTCATAGAGAAGCAAAACCTTTGCAATCAACAGGATTTCTGTTGTCATGGCAAATATTCATGCTATACATTTCCATAGATCTACTCCAAATAAAATCTAGATCAAACTTTATGGAAGTAATCTAGCCAGTAATAAGGAAATTGAAGGCCCACTCATTTTTGTATGGGAATTAATTATTCTCTCCAGCTGAAAAAAATCTTTTTAAAACTGTGCTGGCCAAATGGCCGTAATAAAGTTATTATTATTATCTTTTTAAAACTTTGACTGTATTGCATGTACATTTTAATATAATTTCAGGTTTAAAAAGCAGTGTGGACTTGCTTAATGAAGACTATCATTAGGCTGCAGATACCTTGTATATCAGAAGACACTATTAAATGAACACAGTCTGGGATTCATTCTTTTGACATGGATGATGAAAATAAAATTCTGAAAATCCACAGAGAAAATACCCTTGGGATGATGTGTATTACCAAATAATACATGACACTCAATAGAATCATCAAATGCGTGATGATACATTTTTAAAAAATCTTTAATTCTAGTGGAAGGAGTAAGGAATCTTTCATATTCTGTACCATGAGTTATTTTTACAATATATTGTCAGAACTGAAATTTATGCACAATGGTAACATGAATGTTTCAGCTGCATTTCAAAGTCCACTCTGGAAAATCTTGTATCCAACAGGCTTACTTCCACATGTGCCAGCTGAATGAATCTATAGTTGTCAATAGTTACTACTGAGAATCTACATGACTGTGTTTTCAAAGCTCTTACCTTTTCAGCAGTGGGCCAAGTGATGCCTGTCTCAGAGACGTAGCCAGGATTTTAGGAAGGGAGGGGGTCCAGACTAAGTGCCACCATTATAATGGGGCTTGGGCACGGCGGCGCAGCAGCACACACCATTCATTTTTCTAATGGAAGAGGGGGTTCCGGACTCCAAGAACCCCCCTTGGCTACATCCCTGCCTGTCTGCTAAAAGGTGGACAAGTCTAATGATGGAATTATGATGGAATCCAAGAAAGATGTAGGGACCCTCATGCACAGCAAGGTATATGTGGCGTTTTGCACAATGAACCTCCTTTCATTCCCTTTCAACATTCTTTGGCTATTCTTTCCTTCAGTGAAGAAGCTCAGCATGTGCCATGGTTTTAAAGAGAAACTGACATCTTGGTGCATTAGTTTTAAATAAGAGCCTTGGAAATTGGTTCCATTGTAATGGAGAAGAGGTATAAATGGAATTTGCTTTGGGTTTTTACATCCCAGTAATCTGGGTTTGGTCAGGTTGGTTCTAAGCAGAAGTCTTTATGAAAAAATATAGAAAATATTTATTTCTTAAAACACAGAAAGACACTATAAATTCAGTTATGTGTGTATCTGGATTTTACTTTTCATAGCTCATGCTTGTACTGCATTAGAAATAATCCAACTAAGCTTTTTCCTTAGTTTTCAGAAGTAGTTTCTCATGTAAAGTAAGGCAGCTGTTTGCTTTTTAAAGGAGCAGTCCTGATTGTAGAAATTACTATTGGATTGAAGACAGTATATGGATGGACAAACACAGCCGTGAAAAATGTTTCCAAATTAAAGAATTAATTGCTTAGATGTAGGTCAGAAAACACTATCACAATACTTTAGAAGACTATTTTGCATTAGATACTTTGTTTTGTTTTCAGTTTATTATTGCTTTAAACTACATGGAATTTTATGTTTAGTGAAGTGATTGAATCCAAGTTTTTAACTGGAAAGATTAAGGCATGATTTTATTTAAAAATTGTTTTATATGGATTAAAAATACCTGCATGCTTTTTGATTTTTGAAATACAATCAGCATACAAGAATTTCATGACTTTTGTCATCTGGAGAATTAATTAAATGTGGTTTCTGCTGAGATTTAGCTAGCAGTACTTATAATACAGTACAAACTCCCCCCCTCCCCGATCTGAGGGACAAATATTAGACCAAAATAAATATGGTCTCTCTAGGTATCTAGAAGTCTTCCAGTGCAACTTTACGGTCAACTTCCACTGGAAATATAGGGTTTACGATTATCCTCACTTTTTACGTCTGTGGTAAATGTGGTAATACAGGATATGGAGATGGTACTATATGGACAATATGGATATACAATACATAAATATATAAATGTGTACTCTGTGTGAAATGCTAGCAAAAAGACAAGTGGCACTCTGAGGAATCTTCAGGATTAGTGGTCAGTGGACTTACATCAGGACTGAAATTACCTCAGGACAGTTAACCTATGCTTTATCATCAGGAATTATGGCGAATTCTTTTTTTTTAAAATGAAAACAAATTATAAACAGAAGCAGTCTGAAAACAAACAATTGACTAAGAGTGCCTACAAGGCTTTTTTTCTTTTTCTTTTTTGCACAACAACAGATGTGGGAAGGATTGTTATACAATCAACATGTCAGGCTAATTGGGGAGGTATGGGAAGCTGAGTCCTTCTAAGGAAACTGAAGAGATTCGAAAGATGCCGCACGTTTGCGGGGGAGGAGAGAGGTGATGTGCTAATGCTTATCTTACAAGGCCACAGCTTGTATGGGATCACAGGGACAGCTATTGCTAAACCTATCGCCCATTCAGGGATAGAGATTTTTTCTTCTTCTGCCAGTCTTCCTTCTCTTCCTCTTTCCTTGCATTAAAATAGTCCAGGGTTAATCTAGCAGCTGCACTATCAGTACTGGTCTGTAGTAGAAGCATGAAGAAAGACTGCTGAACAACTGTGAAGTTCAGTGATATTTTGGGTCTTGAACTCCTCTCTGAGTTAATGAACCTTTTGTTGTCTGGAAAAATCAAGGCCGGCCAGTCTGTCTATATGTAGTCAGCAAATGTGACATCGAGAGGACCTGGGGACAACCAGCTGTAGATATGGACATGTGTCTCTATTACTGCAAAATTTCACATTGTATCTGGGCACAAAATACCTGATGGAACTTCGCTTCCTGTACAATTTTTTGTAGTTGTCAAAAACCAGATGGGATGCCTCTGTTTTAAAAGGTATACAAGAAGTTTGAATCATACTCAGTGGAAATGGGGCAGCACCGAGACCCAATCTCAGATGTGATCCCAATATAAAGTGAGTGGTAGGTGAAAGCCAGTGTGGTGTAGTGGTTTCATTGCTAAACTACGACCCACTTGTTGACCTTGGGCAAGTCACATGCTCTCATCCTCAGGAGAAGGCAATGGAAAACCTCCTCTGAACAAATCTTACCAAGAAAACCCATGATACAGTCACCTAAGGGTTGTCATAAATTGGAAATGACTTGAAGACACATGAGAACAAAAGAAAGATGAGATGTAGTTAGCCAATTTGGAATGTAATTTCCTTACATTTCACAGATGAAAACTGGGGCATGTGAAGCCATGCAACATTCCATGCCCTTCTTTGCTTTCCTCCCTGCTGAGTTAATTGAATAACTACTACTGGTGAAGCAATTGAAGTTTGCAGCAGTTGAAGTAAGCTGAGGGCAGAGAGGGAATGGGAGAGGAGAGGAGGGAAACTGGAATATTTAAAAGCATCTGAAAAAGTGGGATGTCAGAGGATTAACTGGGACAGTCCCTCCGAATTGAGAGTTACAAAAGTGCTTTACAGACCGCCCAAAAGGGTGGTCTGCCGCCGCCCGTGTTTGCTGTGCAAAGGAGCTGCAGCAGACAAACCGTGCGGCTCCTCTGCGCCACAAAAAGAACCCACAAAAAGCAGGTTCTTCTTGCAGTCCCGTTGTGACATTGCAAGGCGCCAATGGTGCCCTTGCTGTTTTAAAGGGTGCCGAGACATGCAGACGCTAGGCGTCCATCACGTCAAAATGGTGGCACCCATCTGTATAGGGCGCTGCCATTTTGATGCCCTCGTTGTGTGTGAGGGGCAAGGTGCATCAGGAAACGCCGCCCCTCGCACGTAACAATGGCGCCCCATAGGGCCCGCACGGAACATGCCATAGTGTTAATTTCATGTCCACTTATCTGGGAGGAAGGTCCATTGAACCCAATGGCACTTAAAACATGGTCATAGCATGTTTCTGTGTGCCTTCAAATCATTTCTGACTTATGGTGACCCTAAGTGAAGCTGTCATTAAGTTTTCTCGGTGGAATTTGATCAGAGGGGGTTTTCCTTTGCTCTCCTCTGAGGCTCAGTGTGTGATTTGTCCAAGGTCACCCAGTTGATTTTCATGGCTAAGTGGGGATTTGGATCCTGGTCACCCAGTGTCATACTGCTATACCTCACTGGCTTTCATGGCTCTGCACAACATCTTTTAATTTATCACTTTCATCTTTGTTGACTTTGCTTTACGAGGGAGAGAAAACCAGTAGAACTCTGGGAACAAGAAATGGAAATGGAAATGCAGTGCAGTTATTTTGATGGACAAGAGTTTGTTCAGACCTCTGTTTACTATGTTCAGACTCTATTGACTCCAGTGGCATTGCTTGGGGAGTGCAGGATGTGTGTCCTGCACCGGGTAACACCCCATAAGAGGGGTGACACCTGGTGAGGTCCTTCTCCTGCTGCACCCTTCCTGGCTTTGCCATGGCAGTGGAGGCTCCTCAAGAGGAGATCTTCCCTGTCATGGTGAAGGAGTGGGCTGAGCACTCCTCTCCCTGCTTTGCAGCAGCAATGTAGGCCTCTTCATGAGGAGACGTTTGCTGCAATGGTGAAGGGTAAGCACAACCTTTGGCTGCTGTCACACATCCCCAGCAACCCCCACACACTGGGTGACACCAGATGTGGGGGTGTCACTGGCTGAGTCTGAAATCTTTGGGA
This sequence comes from Sceloporus undulatus, assembly GCF_019175285.1. Lineage (NCBI taxonomy): Eukaryota > Metazoa > Chordata > Lepidosauria > Squamata > Phrynosomatidae > Sceloporus > Sceloporus undulatus. The sequence continues at coordinate 100,093,962 of NC_056522.1, read as the reverse complement.
CTTTAAAGGCTTAGTTTTCTGAATCTCCCTTTTCTGGATTATTACATGGATATCTAAAATTACTTCCTGGAATCCTTTGCAGTGTTTAGAGCTTTTGTGTCTGAATTACAGCAATTCCCTAGCAAGCAAGTTGGTGACAAAATGGCCCTCTGAGCATAAAAGATCATACAATCACCTTTCTAGTCTATTTTATTTTACCTTTTAAATATCAAGAGCAAATAAACAAATACAGCTTGCGAACCCCTTATCTAAGATCCTTGGGACCAGAAGTGTTTCATATTTTGTATTTTTTAATTTTTCAGTAGCTATATTTGCATATACATAATACATAATACACAATACAAGTAGCATAGTATATACTGTATTTTCAAGGGTTGTGTTGTGTATGAAATATGAAGTTAGAGAGAAGACTGAGGATCTAATTGATGATTTTTCAATAGCTATATTTGCAAATACATAATACACAATACACAATACAAGTAGCATAGTACATACTGTATTTGCAAGACTGGAGAAAGATGCAAGAGACTGAGGCTGGAGAGAGGTGTGGCTAGAAAAAAAATGGAGGCTCTGTTTAATGATTGGAATCTAAGCATAGAGCTCTAGCACGAATCCACGGCTCTCACCATTTCACAGATCCTTGCATCTCTCCCCATTCAGCAGCTCTCTCCAGACTTGTGGGTTGTTTGTTCGTTACTTGTGTTGTGTATGAAATATGAAGTTAGAAAGAGATTCAGGATCTAAGAGAAGGATGAGCTGGAGTGCTACAACCACTGCCTCGAAGGCAGAAGCAGGTGGCTGGCTGCAAAACGTTTTGGGTTTTGGATTTCTGGATTAGAGATGCTCAATTTGTAGTACTGTTGTGTTCTTCAGTTGGGAAAACTCAGGCTCCTTGACCAAAACCAACCCTCCAGGAGTCTCAGCCTGATTCTATGAACTGCCTCATCTCCCAAGCCATTTTTACTAGCATAGATAACCTTCACCAGATTAAATTTCTTCCAGTAATGGAAGGAGCTTTTCTGTCTTCGGGAAACAAAAGTCTGAATTGAAGACAGGCTTTTATATTTTCCTCTTAGAAATAATTTTTTTTGGTAATTATCATCTCAGTCATTTATTTTCTCTTTGCCTGTCTTTTAATATATATAATACAACAGTCTGATCAGAGAATTACATGAAACATCTTGCCATTATTTCCCCAATTATTGTTCGACTCTTCCACATAAATAACTTTTGGGACAAGTCCATTGAATGTGGGAATAATCAACACAGCTTTGTGAGAGAAAGACTGTATTTCAGTGTTAGAGTACTTGTTTCATATATTAAATATCTCAGGCATTATCCTTGATAACAGTGAGGGTTAGGATTTTGAAAACCTGGACAGCTACTGCCAGTTGGTGTAGATCATTCTGAGCTTCTTCCTCAATATATTTTGCACCGAGGGGCTAAAACTCAGTACAGCACATGCTTTCCTTGAAGAGGGTCCTAGGTTATATCTCTGGCATCTTCAGGAAGGATCATGAAAGACCCTTATCTGAAATCCAAGAGAACCACTGCTGGTCAATGTTGAGTGTACTGAGCTAAATGGATCAGTGATCTGACTTGGTACAAGGCTGGTATTTTCCTGTTGGTACAGTGGGCCCTTGGTATATGCGGGGGATCCGTTCCGGACCCCCCCCCCCCCCTATGCCAAAATCCACGTATGCTCAAGTTCCATTCTATCCAATGGCGGCGCGCATGCATGCGTGCCGCCATTGGACAGAAAAGTCCCCCTCCTCCCCTCCTCTTTCCCCTCTCCTCCCTCCCTCCCTGCTTACCTGGGTCCCGTGCCGCCGCCGCATTCTTGCTGCCGCCGCTAGAAAATCCAGGTGCTGCTCCTGGAGGCCAAGAGGCCTCCAGGCTGCACCCAGCCCTTCATCTGCAGCAGAGGCGAGGAGGACGAGGACATTTTGACCTCTTAAAATCATGCCTGATTCTAGATCTCAAATATGACATTATAAAACACCATATTCAGCTAGATGGGTATAGGGTATGCTAACAAAAGGGACCCTGCTTCTGCCTGTTTTGGGAGAAGGATTACTCATGAGAAGGATGGGACCATCACTCACCTGCTTCACAATTGATAGGGGAACAGACCCTCATCAAATACAGTGGTTGCTACCCAGTAAATAGGGATTTACAGTGGGGTTGGTCACTACTTAGACATGGAACACGATGGTTACTCATTCATAGCTGTTCAAGTGAATGCTGGCCAATACTCATGTAACTTTTTGCTCCATCTGATTCTAGAGAATGTCACTTGAGCTCCTAAACTAAGCCATCACTTCTTTAACCAGCTTCAAAACGGAGTTGAAAACCATCCTGTTCAGAAAAGCCTTCCCAGGCATTGCATAATTGTCGCTTACTATTTGATGTTCTTGTGGTGCCTGTTTATTGAACCATTTCCTGTATTGCTATGTACTGTATATGTATTATCCTACTTGAGAGTATGTATTTTCCCTGGAAAATGATTAACCATCCATTATGAAGCCTCGCCCTCCCTCCAGTCCATCTCCCTTGGTCCAGGCCTTGGAGGTAGAGAGGAACTGCTGGACCTCTTACCCTTTCCCTCCACCACCCCCTTCTCCTTCTGTGTCTTGTCTTTTTAGATTGTAAGCCCGAGGGCAGGGAATCGTCTAACTAAAAGATTGTATGTACAGCGCTGTGTAAATAAAGGTTAAATAATAATAATAATAATAATAATAATAATAATATATACAAGTTGGGTCTCCTTTATTCAAAATGCTTGGGAACAGAAGTGTTTTGGATTTTGGAATATTTGCATAATGAGATATTTTGGAGATGGAACCTCAGTCTAAACATGAAATTCATTTATGTTTCACACAAACCTTATAAAAATAGTCTGAAGGTAATTTAATGTCAGGGATGATGGGAGTTGTAGCTCTTCACCTCTGGCTCTAACTCACCACCTTGTTATGCACCGGTGCTGACCAGTTTTGGCCAGTGGTTAAAGCTTTGCTCTAAAGCAGCAGAGTTTCAGAGAATAGCCTGAAGACCCTGACAAACTCTCCAAGCCTTCTCACTCTTCTTCCACAGAAGTCTTCACACTTCTCCAGGATCCTGCTGGCTCTTGTATCTTCACCCAAGACACCAGACAACTCAGTAGTCTTATATAAAAGATCTACTTTATTCTACTATATACAATACTCCACAACTACCCACTCTACTCCAAACTACTCCACAAAATACATTGGTAATCATAGCAATTATTATAGCCATAGTAAAACACCACCCACTCTGTCAGTTTCCACCCAGTGGGCATGTACAGTACATCCATTTTGATTGGTTCTCATAGTTCAACCCATAATTAATGATTTCATCATTTCACCTTGTCCACTTAATGATTCTCAGGTGTTTTCAATTATACCCTCATCATTTCTGTCCTTGGCATTTAGGACTGCTAAATTACATTACCTTTTACACCTGTGTGGCTTCTTAATTGCTTTTGCTTAGTCATAGTGACTCTCACATACATGTTTTATTTTTATCACTGTATATCTCATGTTGCATTTTCTTTAACATTTAATACATAATATTTTAAATAATTTTGTATATGAAACAGAGTTTGTGTATACTGAACCATCAGAAAATAAAGGTGTTGCTATTTCAGCCACCCATGTGGACAGTTATGAATTTTGGAGTATTTTGGGTTTTGGAATGCTGGATAAGGGATACTCAACTTTAATAGCTTCCATTGGGCTCCTTTATGATGGTGTATTGTGATTCTCTCTAGATCTGTAATTGTGTTCAAGCCATTTTTGACTTATTGTGACTCTTCTTGTTGTGTGTTTTTAAGTTGTTGTTTCTGACTTATGGCAACCCTAAGGCGAACCTATCATGGGAATTTCTGGGGCTGAGAGTATGTGATTCACCCAAGGTCACCTAGTGGGTTTCCATGGCCAAGTGAGGAATTGAATCCTGGTCATCAGAGTCCTAGTCCAATACTCAGACCATTACACCATTCTGGCTGCTCTTGGTGTCTATACTGAAGTGCTTATTATGTTTGGATAGCATTTCTTTGGCTTTTCGGTTTTAATGTGAACTCATAGTTTGCTTTCAACTAGTGTTTCTTAAACTATCATCTGTTGAAGAGTGGCAGGGTGTTTTTCCCAATGTCCCAGGGACTGGCACCATATTTGTGCCCATTGCCTATAACTGTTTTTTTCTTCCGTGGGAACTTACCACAGACCAGCAGACCATAGTTCACAGACTGGCATTGGTCCATGACCATCACTTTGAGAAGCACTACTCTAAGCAAGATATAAACTTAACCTCTTTTCTGTTAGCCAATAATACCTTCTATGGCTGAAATTCCAGCTGCAGGTAGGCACACATCTTTTGCATCTTTCTTTATGTAACATTCTCATATTTAGAAATGGATCTGTTGAATCCTGACTCCATAATAAAGATGTTCCAGTTGCATGAAATGCTAAGCCATCTACAATAAAATGTTAGATGAACTGGTCAGTGATGCAAGAAGGAAGTGAAATAGGATATGTCATAAGGTTTGTGGACAGCTCCCTGCTTTTGATCCTGAAGTCACCAACACTAGCCACTAATAACAGCTGGTACAATACTGGTCTTCTACCTCTTACCCTAAAAGTGAGTGGAAATGGTGTGGCCTTTCAGATATTGTTGTGTACTAGTGTCCAGCCCAGGCTTCATTTGATCTAGGCTACAGCCAATCCCAGCAATTACTGTGCATATCAACTAAGTACCTATAGAATTTGGGTCTGTTTCTTATCAAGACTATATCAGGTCACCCATTAGAGCCCAATGCTTCAGTCTGCTTTTCTGTAACACTTACTCTATTGTTTAAATGTTGTGACTGCCTTGGATTTCATTATATTGTACTTGATGATAGATTTATAAGCAAAGGACTGCTGTTGGGCTGAAGAAAAAAAAAAGTGAGCATTTTCCCCACTTGCCAACACCATTGTAAAATTTTACATGGAAATGTTCATGATATAAACAGACATTGGATTTGTTCCCACTCTCCTGTTTATAGATCCATCTGGATAAAGATATTGTTCATTATTGGGATATGGCAAAACTTTAAGCTTATTATTACAATATATAAGGTCATCCCACACAGCAGCTTTAGTAGGTATTTAATTTGCCTGCTTATATTTGGCACACGATAGGGTCGTCCTCCAATGAATGCTCACTTTCTCCTTATATGAGCAAACATGAGAATACTAGTTATTAACATCCTAAAGGCACCAGATCCCATGTGATCTTTGAAGCTAGGTAGGGTCAGCTCTGGTTAGTACTTGAATGGGAGATCACTAGTGCATACCAGGTGCTGTAGGCTATATTTCAGAGGAAGGAACTGGCAAAACCACCTCTGAGTATCTCTTGCCTAAGGAAACCCTTGAAATTCACGGGATCACCGTAATTTGTCAGACAACTTGAAGGTGCATATGCATGTACAAGCCAGTGGTTAAATCTAATGTATATGTGTATGGTGTTAATTTTTAGCTGTGTTTGCTTTAATTGTTGTAAGCTGCCTTGAGTCCTAAACAGGAAGGAAGGGCAGGAGGGAGGGCAATGTCAACTAAGCTTAGGCTACCCTCAGCCAGCCCACTTCAAACTGCCTCCTTACTTACAAGACAGATGGGAGCCAACTGCAAAAGGGATCCCTCTCCCCTTTTTTGCCCCCATGCCTACTGCTTGAAGGTTCCAGCAACATGCTTGACAGGACCAGTAATAACATGAAGTCACTTCCAGTTTTAGGTTGGAATATTGGGTTGCTTTTGTGTGTGTGTGTGTGTGTGTTGGGGGGTTATTTCAAAAGGATGTTTGGGGGCTTGTGGTTTTAAGCCATTGGGGAACAAATCTAACATGAAAAAAGCATGTTTAAGAATTGCAAAGGGTCTGGGAGCTTCAAGGGGCATTGGGAGGATATTAGGGGCTGTGCATTGGGGCCCTGTAGGCTCCATTTTTCTCATCCCTGTTATACAGGTCCATAGGGTTGCATTGGCTACCTTCTTGCTCTTTTGTTAATCTCTCCTTAATCAACTTCTTCCTAGCATTCACCAGATAAATCCCTGTATATAAGGGCTTATATATTTTTAACCATAGAAAATAATCTTCATGGACAGAGGGCTTTTTGTACAGAAAGAAACTATGAGGCAGAGAAAACAAGTGTGTTGGTGAATGGCAATGGAAGACAGAAAGGCCAGGTCATTTGATTTTTGTGGATTCAGTTGACTTATTAGCTCAAAAGAGAAGCAGAGACTTATGACCTGGGGCCAGTGGACCAGAGGCCAATGGATCATTTTTGCCTTGGGTGGGTGAATGTGCTTTGGCTTAGGCTGCTACTGTTTTACCTTCAGTTTTCACTGATTGGAAGAATGTGTCTGCTGCTACAGAGAGGAAAAGAAACATGTGCTTTGTTTTATTTCACTATGGAATTCAGAGGACCTCCCTCCATCCCCAAAAGATGCCTTGAGTAAATCCCTATTTTATTGTATTGTATGTTGGTAGTGGCTGGTGAGGGGGATACATTGAATACCTGGGGATATATTTTCCTTTTTGGTGAATGTGTTCTCGAATGTGCACAACTTGCAAGAATGTTGGGAGGTGGAGTTTATTTTTGTTTTTTAAATCCAGATGTCTATAGAATGGGAAGTGCAAGGGAGTCTTGGTCTTTGTGGTGAAGTAGAAGGAATGTCAGGGTTAGAATGTTGCTTTGAAAATGGTGTGAATGTGTGTACAGTGGGCACTTGGTATTCACTGGGATTTGATTCCGGGGACCCCCATGGATAACAAAATCTGTGGATACTCAAGTCCCACTAAATACAGTGGCTTAGTAAAATGGTGTCCCTTATATAAGATGACAAAATAATTTGTTCACTTTTGGGAATTTAGATTTTTTCAATATTTTCACACCATGGATAATTGAATCCATGGATAAAGGATCTATGGATATGGGGTTCAACTGTATATACCTGATTGATAGGCTCTGGGCTTGTCTACACTAGGGGCAAAAGTAAGACTGGACTTTCTGACTTGTTCTGCCCTGGAGCCACCCTACTACCTGTTTCTATCCAAGGACATTGGGTAGTCATCTAGAGGTGTCACTGCGTCTGGGTGTCACTTTGGTCCATTGATGCTGTCTTTGCTCCATCAGAGCCAGGACAAATCACTGCCTGACAGCTGCCACCATTTACCTCAATGTCCTGACCAGTTCTTGGTCTTGGAGTGGTGACAGAAAGATTTTTTCCTCCTTGGTGCCAGTACCACTAGTGCACAGTTGCTTGCTCTGACATCAGAAATGAGGTGCGAAATCACATTATCACTGAGAAAGGAAAAACCTTTCTGTAAGTATTCCAGGCTTGGAACTCGCCCAGAAATTGAAGTAGGTGGCAGCAGTTGCCAGGCAGTGTTCTGTCCTGCTTTCCCACCCTGAATCCAGGGCAGATCCATCATCAACATTACAGGGGTACTGGAGTTTCTAGCAAACTTTGGAGAAATCTGTGACTTTTAAAACCTGGATTAAGGTAGTATACCACAAGTATGGTGCGCATAGGACCTTGTCACAACAGATTTGGGGTGCACAACAATCAAAGAGGACAGTGAAAGGAGCAATTCACACATACCTCATTTATTAGACTTGGGGTTATTTTTTATTTCAATATTGTACTCTCTGTAGCTGTGGTTGATTCTTAATGTATCATGATTAATGACACCACCAAGGACTGCCCCTTGTAACATCATCCTTGTAACATTACCAGATTCCATACTCTTGTGACTTCACAAAAGGTCCTCCCTAGGTCTCAAGTTTTGTCTGAAGTCTCAGGGCCTGGCATAGTCCTGACCTGGCAACTCCAATCATATGTTTCCAAAAGACAAACACTAAGGTTTGCATGGCTTGCAGCAAAACAAAATCATCAAAAAGGGAGTCCATAGATTCATTTTCAAAGACCTGCTGCAATTCTCTTTTTGTGGCTTTCAATTCTGTCTAAGGTTTGTTTACTCTTGTCTTTTAAAGTAAGAATAATTCTTTCTTGGTCTTCTGTCCATTTAGTCCTAAACACATGGTAAAATATTAGATACTATCAATGTAGTTCCCAGTCTGGCATGTGATGCAATAATTCTGAACATTCTTGTGGCCAGTGGATCATCATAGGAGACTCTTGAGTGAAATCCTGTAGTATCCATGTGCTGATGAATGGCATCCAAAATGTGCCGATGAATGGCATCCTCCTCCTCATCCATTCCCAAATGTTCTTTGAAGTGTAGAGGGACTCTCCGGAACATTATTTTGGGAGGTGCAGGGGGCCCTGGGGAAAAGGAGAAGACAAGAAAGTTCTATTTTGTGCATAGAGCTCTCTTCATTCCACATTGGAAATAAACCTCTTTTATATGATCGATGAACCTTTTGGACACATGGAATATTCTTGAACATTTAAACTATGCATGGGTAAATTGTCATAGCAGTTGTATGCTCTTGAAAAAAAGTGACAAAGAGAGATGAGCAGGTCAGAATGAACTAGAACAAATGAACCATTTTTTTTTCTAAAGAAATAATATAAAACCATTGGCCAATATCTTGCATTGGTTGATATGGAGATGTAGCTACATTTCCATAGCTATACCTGCTAATATTATCCCCCAAAGCTACATTTTCAACAGTGCAGCCTGCCTCCTTTTTTTTGTTTTTGCTGGGGGGCATGGGGATAAGCAGAGATGCATCCCACAGATTCCTTTTCCAACTCATCCAGCTACAAGAAGAAAGTTGGATATGTCTCTGCCCATCCTACGGCTGTCTGAAAACACAGAAATGGCCATTTTGGGAGCGGTGTGTTCCTGAAGAGGTAGATTTTAAGAAGACCTTTGTTCACTGTATGTGCAGCAACCATAAAAATTAACAGCAATGGCATAGGGCAAATTTATAATATCATAATTACTGAACAAGATGCCAGTCCACTGTTTCTATTTCTTTTCTTAAAGAATAACATGCATAATTGCTTCTCATTTTCCATCTGACATAATTTTACACACACACACAAACTATCAATGTATCTCATCTTCCTCGATATATTTTTTCTTTAGGCAAACTAAGCTGTCTCTTTGGATTTGCTTTTTAATTCTTTAGACTCTTATTTTGTCCACAGTTTTCCCCCAAATAATTTGCTACTAATGCAAGTAAGATATGAAGACCATGAAAGCTAAGAGAAAAAAAAACAGAAACAAAAGCAACCACCCTCCCACACTGAAAATTTGCAAACTTATATTGAATATTAAATGAGTGAAGGAAGTTGTAGCACTGACATATATAATGCCAAAATTCATTTATTTCCTCCATACACATAATTTTTATACCCAGATCAGTATTGCTGACACTGTCATAAACTAGACTAGTGCTATTGGGCATAATTAGTGTTTTGTGAGAATTGATTATAATACATAAATATTTATAACTAACAGACTCATGGGTGGAACAGGAACAGCCTGTATATCATGGAAAAGATTTTATTTCATTCATTAGGAATGCTATGAAAATTGCTATATTTTAGCAATTTTTCAAACAACAGCATTAGATTCATGTCTCATTTACAGCAAAGCTCCTAATCCAGAGGCTTACATCATTTAAAATTCCTTGTGAAGCAAACCTCCCAAAATACACGTGCATAAAATGACTATAGAGTTTTTTGTGAGTTTTTTGGGCTATGAGTCCATGTTCAGAAGAGTTTATTCCTGACTTTTCGCCAGCAGCTGTGACAGGCATCCTCAGAGAAGGAACTCTTAAAGTAAACAAAATTTGGCTACTAGTCCTGAAAAACACCAAAATCAAGACCCAGCAAATGCAAATGAAAGCCACTCAGAGTGAGGTGGGGGGGGGGTTCCTCAGCAGACAATGGATCATTAATTAAATAGACACCCTGAGGCCTTGCCATTCAACAACAGAACAATACACAGATTAACATGTAAATCACTTCATCTCAATCAACAGTATGTACCCCACTCTCTTCCATGCCAGCATTCTCTGAGGATGCCAGTCACAGCTGCTGGTGAAATGTCAGGAATAAACTCTTCTAGAAAATGGCCTCATAGCCCGAAAAACCTACAAAAGCTATGGATGCCAGCTGTAAAAGCCTTCAATTTTTAGTTAGTTTGGTTAGCACCATTGTTACTACTGAATAAAGTATTTTCAGCATATTCGGAAGCTCTGATGTGTTCTCTATATCGTAGGTAATCAAAGACCAGTTCTTCTGGCCTCCATCTGTTCCTGGGGTTGTGAAACGGCAACCAGTCTATGTCCAGGATCAGCTGGTAACTTGAAGTGGGGCCCAGCACTAACCTATTTTTTTCCCCAGGAGTGTGCCACTCTGAGTCAAGTTGTTTTTAATCAGTAGTAGTGGCCCCTCCCATAGGCGAACTGTTCATTTGCTGGAAGGCAATGGGGGAGTCAAGTTTTTTAACCCTAAGTTTAGTTCCTGGACTATAGTTGGATTTATAAAACACCCGGTGCAGCCACAATCAATTTCTGCCACCAAGTGCACACTTTTTTCCCCTTTTGGGTTTAATAGTTTGACTTGCAGGGTGCACAAAGGAACTTCTCCACTCACTATAGGGGTGAGCTGTTAGGAGCCACCACCTGCCTTCTGCCACTGTCTAAGGCAGGTTTCACAAGTTTTCCATCGGCTCTGCATTGCCCTCCGAATTTGTATCTTACTGTTAGAATCCTTGGATTCTATCAGAAATAAATAGATATTAGAGAGGTTGGAGATAATGGAATAGGAAAAACATGCTCCTCTAGATTGGGCCCCCAGGCCATGGACCATTTCTTCCTTCAGGACATCATACCTGGTCATCTTCTTGTCTCTCTTCCAGAAGCATTTCTGTGAAGGGTTCATCTCTGTCCAAATGCTGTTGATTACACAAGATTATATTTAGGAGTATCAATTTACTGTCATTACCAATCAACTCTGTTCCAAGGATTCAGACAATAGTCTCGGTGAAAGAACAAAAAGACTTTATTGCAGATCATGAACAATAGTGATTAGCCAGCATTTAAGCTGGTACTAACCTTCCCTGCTCTCTTGCCACTATATGTAGACTGAAGCTACCTACTCTCACCTGTTTGCCATGTAACATTTTGACTGTTGCCTGGTAACTGCAATGTAACCATTTGATTTCTGCCTGGTAATTGTACTACAACCTTTTGTATTATGCCTGGTAACTGTAATGTAACCTTTTAATTTCTGCCTGGCAACTGCAGTAAAACTTCTCTCAACTGTTCTTTGAAAATGCTGCCAAATTTCAAACTTGCCTAATACATATAACACAATCTATCTATCTATACAAATACGTACATACAACACAACCAACACAGACTTTATACATACATTTCCCAACTTCATCCATAATGACAGAACCAAAACCATTTCAGGTTCTGACAATATTTGACAACCATTAAGTACCTCCTTCCCTTGCCATCCAGTCACATGTTTAAAGATGTAATTTTACATTTTCCTGTATTAAATGGCACAGCCTGTTTAATGGCATAAATTAGGATCTTGATCCAGTCATTGATCATCATAATGTCAGCCCCTTGCCCCTGACCGAGATTCTACTGCCTTGTTTGGAGGCGTGTGCGGACCAGATTCAGAGCAAAACATATAACCAGGGGTATCTGGGATTTATACCTAAGAGTTAATCTCTTGCTAGTCAGGATATGTAGCAGGTTTATAATACAATAATACAAACCAAAGGTATGATAGGTCAAGATATACCCATCTCTTGTGCTATAAGAGTTTCAGTAAGAACTTTTTGGAACAATAACATTTATCCCATTTGCTTTTCAAAATGGAAAAGTAGATATTTGTCTTTCTGCTAATGTTGTTTCTCTAGTGCATTGCTATTCCCTTGCTATATGCTCTCTGCTCATATTCTAACATTCATTGGTGCATTCCAGCGGAAATGTTGGAATGGGGAGTGCATGAATAGGCAACATTGTTTCATGGGCACAAAAACACCCAAGCAAACCAACAAACGCTAATATACAATGACACTATTTTACATTCTCTCTCTCTCTGCTAGACCCTGTGAGGAGGATAGGTATGGGGCTGGTTGTTGTTCATCTTCTGCCTTGCCAGTTTGATTACTCTGTTAGAGTAATCCAATGCTTTCTCTCACATTTCCCCTAAGTAAAATACCCCAAAAAAAGAAAAAGAAAAAAAAAGACAAGAGTGAGGGAAGAGAATTGCATAACAAAGACCCTCATCTGCATGCACCCTGGATTCAAGAATATATAAGCTGCTAAGACCCATACTTCTGAAAACTGAAATCAAGGCTGAGGAGTCGTATTTGGGTGGGCATGCCAGATTGTCCTACCTCAGTAGCCCTTTGTGGGTAGGTTGATATCAGGGAGCATGGGCAAGTCCCTTGCCTCATCAGGTTGCTCAATGAGATGTGGGCAGATCTTCTTTACCCAGTGATGTGCATAGAAACTGCTCTTCCCTCTTCTTCCTCACCAAGGGAAGACAGGGGGAAAACTAAGTGCTCTCAAGTCTGGGACGCAGCCTGTGCCTGGAAACACTGGCAGGAAGTGTCTAGCTTTGCTCTTTCTTCCTTTTCTGTGCTGGGGAAAGTGACAAGAGAGTGAAATAGCCTTAGCCAGCACCTGCAAACACCACCTGAGCACAGCTAACTGCACACTGCCTTCCATCCTGAGGAGGAGAAGAGCAGCATGAAGAGGAGTCTCTGCTGTTTTTTTCCCAATCATGCATGATTCCCTTACCCTAACCCAGTTTCCCCAAAGGGTGGGGTTGGTGTAGGGTGTGTGCATATGTGTGTCGTCTGGGAGCTTCCACTGCCCAGATTCTGAGCTTCTGTGAGTTAGATTAGACATGTGGTTTGGAGGGAAGCCCTCCAATTTGAAATAACTACTTGCTGCTGTAGATCATCCATCTGTAAAATATATAATATTGATTTATAGCCACTACATTTTTTTCTTTAGTGAATTCAGCCATTAGTAATATTTAGCAAATACATGATGAGTCTCAGGAGGCTGACAGCTTATAATAAAGCAGTTATGATGAATGGGGAACATATCTGGCTCCCTGGATGGATGATTCCATGGGTGTACCTTTAAGAAACAGGATGGAATACAATTTGCCTACAGTAATGAATCAACATATATTTTGAAGAAATAGAATTGATTGCTGAGATGGCAAATAAAAAAAATCCATTCTGCTGCACAAATCAGGCCCAAAGACAGCTTTTTTTTTTTGGGTCAAGATTCTACATTTTAATGACAAAGAAAAGTTCCTGTTACTTAGCACAATGCACATCTGGTCTGCTTATTTTGACTGGCATGTTTGTCACAAGTCCTCAAAGGGACGCCAGCTGGAGGTCAAACTGAAGTATCACCAATTACTAAAACTAATTGTCACAGCTAAGGGTTCTGAAAACTTGAGGTGAACATGCAGAGACACACAGACACAGAAAGGTTGATTTAATTGATATCATTCCAAACCTAAGACATTCAGTTCATTTAGCCTTTACTGCATACAAATTTGTACTCTGATGGAAAACAGTTAAACAGCAACACTTGAGGCCATCCATATAATTAATAAACTCTAAGAAAAATGATATTAGCTGATAGTTATGTATGTGTGACTTAGAGGTACACATTTGTAACTGTTTGACATCCATGATCCCTGTGTATTCCCTGGTTCAGGGGATACATAAGGTCCATTAAAGTCCCCAGTTAGTAGACTGCAGCCACTGCAATCAATAGATGCCTGTTATTAATCAGGAAGCAGCTAAATGGTGTTCCTACTCCCACTCCATGGTGTGAACAATCTTCTGTGAGAGGGGGAATTGTGATAGGGATCCTAGTTATGGTTGTCGCAAGGGAGAGTGCTCAAGGGAAGGGTGAAAATAACAGATGTTTCCTGAATGACAGGGGAATGAGATCCCATCGACTGCAGTGGGATTGTGGAGATCAGGCCAGGAGTCACTACATAGCTGTGTGACTGCAATGGTTACTCATCTGTAAGTGCCCAAGTGGATTCATCAAAATTTATTTATTTATTTCATTTACATGCCACCTTTCTCCCGGAAAGAGACCTAAGATGACTTACAGATAAAATCATTTTAAAAGTTTACAATAAAAAAGTTTAAAACAAGTAAAATCATCTTGCTAAAACAATATAAAATTAAAAGAAACATACCAAAGTTAAACACACACCCCATATAAAAGCCTCCCTGACAATGATTATATATTAAAAGCTTGCTTGAATAAAAACATCTTCGCCTGTCAAAGGAAAGCAGGGAGGAGGCCAGGCTAGACTCCCAGGGAAGGGCATTCCAGAGGGTGGGAGAAGCTACCAAGAGAGCCTGGGATGGTGGTGGGACTCAGAGAAAGCCTTCCCTTGTACATCCTAGGACCCTTGCAGGTTTGTATGGGGAGATATGGTCTTTCAGATAGACTGGACTTCAGCCATATAGGGCTTTAGAGGTCATGACCAGCACTTTGAATCATGCTTGGAAACTAATTGGTAGCTAGTGAAGCTATTTCAACAAGGGAGTTATATCCTCCCTATAATAACCTGGATCAGCATTCTGGATATTACATTTTGAACCTGCTGAAGTTTCCACAGGACAGATATATGTAAAGGTATATTTCATTTCATGATGTGAATTGCTGGAATTAATGAAACTTAGAACCGCAGAACAGAAGCATTAGAAGAGGCTCCAGGGATCCTATTACCCAGTTCCCTGCCTGTGCAGGAATCCTCACCTAAAAGTTTCCCTGACAGGAGGCCATCCAACCTCTGCTCAAAAACCTTCAATGAAAGTGAGTTTGCCACCTTCAAAGTTAGTCTATTACACTGTCAAACAGCTCTTGCCTTCAGTGAATCCTTGCATTGTCTAGCCAGAACCTTTTTTCTTATCATTTGAACCCATGATTTGGATCCTGTCCTTGCAGCAGCAAGACAAGCTCATCCATCTTCCACACAACAATACTTCAGATATCTGAAAACAGCGATCATATCACGCCATAATCTTCTATTTTCCTGGCTAAACATACCAAACTCCTTCAGCCATTTCTCATAGGCTTGGTTTCTAGACTTTACTGTCTTTCTTATTCTCCTTTGGACATATTCCGGTTTACTGATATCCTTAAACATAGGAATCAGGAAGGTAAGCATTAAGTGAAGACAGATGTTTGGTAGCATGATGTAGTGGCTTAAGTTGAACTGTGACTTTGGTAACCAAGGTTCAATTCCTGCCTCAGCCATGAAACCCACTGGGTGATCTTGGGTGTCACATGTTCACAACAACCGCAACAGCAAGCATTTGGTAGTCAACTATTCCATATATTGCTAGATGACCCTCTAACATCAGAAATAGCTAAAAATTAGCAAATTGTTACTCCAGACATTTTTCATTTATGCTAGCTTGGGACCAGGGTTCGATTCCCAGCTTGGCCACTGGGTAACCTTGGGCAAGGCACCTGTTCTCAGCCTCAGGGGAAGGTAATGGCAAACCTCCTCTGAACAAATCTTGCCAAGAAAACTCCATGATAGGCTCACCTTAGGCTTGTCATAAGTCAGAAATGACTTGTGAAAGCATACAACACACCCATAGAGTAATTTTACAATTTTACTGTTTCTAAGGGACATTTAAGTGTATTTCCTCTGTGCCATTATGGTTTTTACCTTATGCATTGCATAGTGGGATCCCTGTTGGAAAGATAAGTTTGTCCTCATTACAACCTTTTGGACAATTTTTAGAATTTTCCCTCCCTTTTACAGAAAACGTTGTTGTTTATTTCTATCCTACCTTTTCTCCAGTGCTAGCCTCAAGGTGGATCACAAATTGAGTTGTTAAGAGTTGTTGTAGTACAAATTACACCAACGTGCCCACCCATGCAACAGAGATGGAATGAAGTCTGGTAAATTATCCCTCCCCCAAACGGGAGAAATATCTCTGAAATTCTCAGATCATGACTGGAAAAATGAAATTGAAGAACCATTTTGTTATGCCCCTGTTTGAAGTGTTGAACTTTATATTTTACAGAACATGGTAGAATTATTGTTTGGAGTACAACTCCCTGGATCCCCTAACCAGCATAGTTGAGTGAATTCTGGGAGCTGTAGTCTAGAAAGGTAACTTTTAAAAGTTCCAATATTTTATACATAGGGATTTTTCTTTGACAAAGCAGAATTTATAGACAACAATTTTCTCATCCTTATAGCTATGTCCAGATCTGGGGCAACATTTTTAATTTAAAATAATAAATAATAATAAATTTTTATTAGTATGGCCCAGGGATTTGCACTGTCCCTTGGTAAACATTACGTATTGGAACATGTGGGGGAAATGTTGACTGCTGAGCATTTTAAAATTTTATATCTTTATCCAATTGTTTACTTATTTAAAACCTCTATAAATGATGCTATTTCCCCAAAATTGGCAGGTAGGAATTTACAGTTGGCCCTTCTTATACATGGATTTTTTATACATGGATTCAAGCATCCATGGTTTGAAAATATTCAAAAAAGTATACATTTCAAATATCAAACCTTGATTTTCCATTTTTTATAAGGGACACCATTTTGCTATGTCATCATATTTAATGGGACTTGAGCATACATGGATTTTGGTTTCCACGGGGGATCTTGGAACCAAACCCCAGCGTATAACAAGGATCCACTGTATTTTGTATTAGAAATTCTTGGAATAATGGAATAAACCAATAATGAAAAAGAAATGCCAATCATCCTGAAGTAGTTGCATGATACCATAGCATAAGCAGAACAATGCTCAGTAGTTGCCTTGTTGCAATGCTCTCTGTCATAGTAATTAAAACTACTTGTTTTTTTGGGAGGTGGGGTAGCATTGAACAATCATAGGTTTGGACTAATCTTTCAAAGGGACGTTGGTATAAAGAGAAACAACCAACAGCCAAGCATTGGATGTGCATTTCTGTACCTCTCCCTCTTTAAAAACCAATCTTTATAGCAGTGTTATCTTTTACAGAAGACTCAAGTACAGCTTTGAAAAGAAGTACAAACAGACTTTTTTTTTAAAAAAGCTACCAAGAAAGGAGGAGAATTTGTGTCATGTCCAGGGCTGTTGTAATTTCGGGAAATTTCCTTTCCCAAGAGGTAGGCCTGTTTTGTCAGCTTTTTCTTTCAATCACATGTTTAATGTAACATCCCTGTTAATGGCTCCTCAATGGATCATGACTGGCTCACATCCAAGTACTTGAGTTTAACTGATGTGTGGAACACTGCCAACTTGTTTTAAACAAAATCTTTGTCTGGATCACTGTCAGCCTTATTCTAAACAATTGTGCCAGTGTTATAAAGGGCTAGAAAGGCTGTACAATATCATGGTTTGTAAAGTAGCACTGGCATGGCTCTTAAGCCTAAGCGTTTAACTAATCAGGCCTGCCCTGCCTTTTAGAATCAAGCATTGCCTGGTTCATAGCCCTGTATCTTAACTGGTATACTACTCTTGGGCTTAAACTTTGTCCCGGCCAACTTTTGTGATGATGACTTCTGCTTCCACAACCTCTCTTTTATAGAAGCTTGTCTGCTATATTTAATTTGTTTAATTTTCATCCTTGTTTACTGTTGGCATCAGATCTGTTGTAGTAGTGTATCTTACTCTGCAAATGTCTTAAAAACAAATGTACACTTGTAAGAATGTTTAAAACACAGTATTTAAATTTTCTAATCTCTTTGTTTGGTGAGGCATGCTTGAAATCTTGCTGAGATGTATGGTGGGACCTAGGCATATACCGTACAGATGAACAAACCTTTAAAATTGTTACATTATTATTACAGTTCTCTTTTAACTGTTGAAGGTTTTAGGACATCTGTGTTCAGACTTATTGTCAGTGGTTGGTGCTAACGTGTTTTCTGAAGCAGTTGTTATAAACATTTCTTATTCAAATTGTCTGAACCCTTTCCCCCCCCTGTTTATGTCCTCAGCAAAAACATTCATCAGTCTCACATGTCAGAAGTAAGAGCTCTGCTAGCATGCTATGTGGGTCTAGATTTTTCATGCTTCTTCATGGTAGATATACAGCTCCATGAAACTGACACCAGAATATTAGATGATTGCCTGTTTTCCTGTTTAACACCTCTTAACCTTGTCTAAACAAATTATTTACCCAAGGCTTTACAGGCAAACAAGGATTCTTTCCTTCCAAATAAATGCACAAGATTGACTGCAGCTGTTACATCAGCAATTGCTTGGGAAAATAAAGAGTGACAAGTAGGCAGCCAAACTGAATCTGTTTTAGAAAATGTTCACTTTGCTATATTCTAGGACCAATCTACTGAGAAAACAACAGAAATCAAGGTCTTAGACCAGGAGTCCTGGGAGTACAATAATATTTCAAATTGTAGATGAAGGCATGTTATGGATGAGTCTTCCTTTACATCAGTAATTTTCTGTCTATGAAAAGTTAGCATTTGCTAGTCTACTACTTGTGTGGAGTTGTTTGTTTTTAATATGGAGTAGGATTCATATATATGATCTCCATATGAATCAGGAAGTGGAAGGCTCTTAGGAGGGCTACACCATGGTGTCTCAATTCCCCCCCCCCCATGGGTTTGGCCAAAAATGTTGTACAACACAGTATGGTACATCTTTCCTTACATGACCAAGTAAATGTGCTGAATCAGTTAAATAAATAGGACAATGACAAGGCTGTCTTTTACTCAGACCTTAGAAGCACTTTTACTTGGACAGCTCTCAAAATCTAGCAGCCAGGTGACCAGTGAACACTGGGGTGTGTGGTCTCAATGTTGTTGTCCAAAAATAGTAACTTTTCTAAGCTCTGCTTATACTGAGGGAGAAATGGCCAAGATCCAAGAAGGATTTGATAGCATAAAGTTATACCAGTACAGCCACACTGTGGGTATGCTATGCTGTCCCTGTACTGGATTGTATGAAAACTAGTAATGCTCAAGTCTCATTGAAACTAGTTTGGTTCTGGCATTACTAGTCATTAAACTGTGGATAGGTTCATCTTACCGTATATGCATGACTATAGGTTGACCTCATGTATAAGTTGGGAGCAGGTTTTGAGGCCAAAATTATGGATTTTGATATGACCTGTGGATAAGTTGAGGGTAAGACTTAGGGGCATTTAACAAAGGATAAAGCAAAGGAAAGCAATGTCAAAGAACTTACAAAATTCCAGCAGACATAACTGTATGCAATCACACTAAAGACTGAATAGATGAGAGAGCAGTGGGAGATCAGTGTTTGTCTTTCACCAAGAGACATTTCCTTTGTTAAAGCACAGTACCTACATTGACCTGTTCAACTCAGGTTTATGGGGTCAATTTTTTTACTAAAATTTCTAGGCTTATACATGAGTTATACAGTATTTCTCATTATGGGTTGATTGCCTCATTGTTGCAACTCACTCTTCCATATCCCATTGGGAATCAAAAGCACAGAGGCAAATCAATGGGGCTCAGCCCTCTTATTATTATTATTTTTGAGGGGGCAGAACTTTAGTAACTATAGTTTTTTGAATGCTTCAACAGTGGTGGCTGATTCCCAATGAGGTTGATGGGATGGAGGGTAGAGAAAATCAGAGGCAAAATCAAGAGGTTATTAGAGGTGGTGCCAAGTAGAACTACTACCCAGCCTGCATCTTTGAAGGTCTAAATACCCCTTGTACTCCTTTACTGACTGGGTACAATATTGAAGTGTTTTGAAGTGTTTTGATGTGCAATGTCCCATCTGAACAGGATGTCTACCTCTGCACCATGGAAAGCATGACTTGACTAAAAATTGGGGGAGTCATGAAATGGAAGTTGTAGAGTTCATGAAAGGCCCTTCCTTCACCAGAATAGCAGCAGTGCAGGGGGAAAAGAGAACCCAACAGGTGCCCCAACAAGTGAGTTTCTGAAATGGAAGTGGCATATTATGGAAATGGAAGTAGAACATATACATTTCCTTCAAGTAAACTTACTTGCTCTACAACAGAAGCAGAGAAGGAAAGGAGAGGAAAGGAATCTGACAATGATGATGTGGTCGGGGCAAAGAGAAAGAACATGGTGTCTGCATTAAATTCACTACCATGTGAAAGCCACATGTATAAAATCCACACTCCCAGTTACTGGCATAATTTCTCATGACATTCTTGAGCAAGACTACAGAGGCAGAATATAATGAGAAAAAGGTTAATTTACAGTTCATCAAAGAGTTCAGTTCTATCCTCTGTAGCTTCAATTGGGACAATGTTGAGTTTTAAAAAAATTAGAGTAGCTACTTGTGTTCATTAACTTAACCAATTCTGTCAATGCCTGTGTTATTAACAACTAAGTAGCCGCTGTCAATAATGTAATCCTTACTGTCTTACTTCCCTTTGAATTATAGCACTGTAGTGTTGGAAGGCATAGCAAGGGTGATCCATTCAACTTCATGCAAGAATCCATGGCTGAAACATCTCTGACCAATAGTCATCCAGACTGTTTATAAACCTCTTACAAAGGAAAGTCCATTGCCTTCTAAGGTTTGTTGGGTCCACTGTTTAACTGCTCTTAACTTCAGGAAGTTTTCCAAATACAGTTGGCCCTTCTTATACACAGATTTTTATACACGGATTCAAGCATCCACGGTTTGAAAATTGTTCAAAAAAGTATAAATTTCAAATATCAAATCTTGATTTTCCATTTTTTATAAGAGACAAAATTATGCTATGTCATTATATTTAATAGGACTTAAACATCCACGGATTTTGTTATCCACGGAGGATCTTGAAACCAAACCCCAGCATATAACAAGGGCCTACAGTACTTTGCTTTTGGTCCTTCCCTTTGCAGAGTAGCTATTTGACCTCACCATTTACACCTTATCTCCCTGCACCACCAACTAAAATTATATCCATCTGAAATTCAAGGTAACATGCTATGCATCTGATCTGCCACAGTATATTCTCTAGACTTTTAGATACTGCAGATATACACCCAAACTTGTCTCACTTATTTCAAGCAGACTGAATTGCAACTAGGGGGTTGGACTTTCCCAGTGTTGGAGCTGAGTTTTGTATTTAGAATGTACTTGCTAGGAAATGCCATAGGCAGCACTGGATACTCCTTCTGATGCTGCTTTCAGTAACTATTGCATATAATTGAATGCTGGGCCCACTTGCCAGTTCATATCTAATTCACAAAGTCCTTTCTCTAGAAAAAAAATGTCCAAATGAAAGTATTAGCAATATAATTCTTCACTAGGTTTCTTCTTGAAGGTAGCAATGAGTATTTTCAGTAATTTTCTTCCTCCTGTGAGAATGTCTTTGAAAACCATGCATTTTTGGGAGGCTATTTCCAGTTCAAGACTTATTCCGTGCAAAATTTGCACATACTGGTTTTATGCAGGTAACAGTATTTTCTGCACAGAAAGATAACAGCTTTTGTGAATTAGATATGAATTACTACTTGTAGACAAACTTTTTTTTGGGGGGGGGGGAATTTTAAAACAGAAACATTCTGTGCAGGAATTAATATTTCAGCATAGAAATATCAATTTCTGCAAAGAAAATGTAGTTTTACATGCAGTAAATGCTGTTTTCAATGAAATCAAACATGAGTTTTATGCAGAGTAAATCTCCAGTTATAAATTTGGGCTGAAATCTACATTTTCTGTGCAGGAATTGCTATTTCTGTGTTGAAATATTGTTGAAGGAAAAGCTGCTTCCTGCACAGAAAAAGCTGTTTCCTGCACAAAACAACCATATCTGAATTTGTGCAGAATAAGTCCCAGACTGCAAAGATTCTTCTCATCAGGACACTTCTTATCAGGGTTTTCAACAGTAAAACAAACAAACAAACAAACAAACAAACAAAACCCCATGCTTTTTCAACCATATTTTGAATATTTTTGAGTTTTCTGTCCTTACCTAGGAAGTATTTCTCAGGGCCTTCAATGACTTGAATTTTTTTTTCTATGAGGTTTGGAAGGCTGTTTTAAGATATGTTTGAACTACAATTGTGTGACTGTGTGTGTGTTTAAATTCCCCTTTTGTTATATTCTGCTGCACTGTCTTCAGGCTTGCAGTTACAGATTGCAATGTCTTCAGGCTTGCCTATTTGATGTTTGCCAGACAAACCCTGTCTGTAGCTTTTGGTTTATATTCTTTGATTTATTGCAGTGCTGTCAATTTTTACCATTCATCTATTATGCTTTGTATCATAACCATTTGCTAGTAATCCAGACAGGATTCTTCACTGCTGATGAAAAGATATATATCCTTCCCTGGAAAACAGTTTGCTAATGCCTTTGATAAATAACAATAATAAGATTTTTAAAAATCTGCTGACAATCTAATCTGTGGCTACTTTTAGACAGTGATCTGCAATATCAGTGTGCCAGCACACATATCAAACCCAGGTGTCTCCTACTATGTTTCTAAATACTAGTTCAAGGAGAAAGACAGCTGGAGAAGGGTGCTTTTGCCCTCATGTTCTACATCTAGGCTTCCCAAGAATTATTTGGTTGGCTACTGGAAAAGGAGGAAGTTGGACAGTTAGGCCTTGGTCTGATCCAACAAAGTTGTTTAAACAATATTTTTGTCCGTTGGTTAGCAACTGATCAGGTTTGACTGTTACTATACTTCAACTGGTTGTTCCTGGAAGAACCTTTAGACTGGAATTCTGTTGGTGACATTTTGCTGCTAACTGCTGTTGAGTGTTGACTTCGATTTATGGTGATCCCATGAATGAGAGACCTCCAAGTCATCCTGTCATCAACAGTCCCATTCAGGTCTTGCAAACACAGGGCTGTAGATTCCTTAATCTAGTGTATCCATCTGGAATGCAGCCATCCTCTTTTCCTACTGCCTTCTAACTTACCAAGCATTATTGCATTTTCCAATGAGTTATGTCTTCTCATGATATGACCAAAGTATTGGTTTCTAGGGAAAATTCAGACTTGATTTGCTGTAGGAACCATTTTTTTAGCAGTCCACAGAACTCTTCTCCAGCACCACATTTTAGCTGAGTTGATTTTCTTTCTATCAGCTTTCTTCACTGTCCAGCATTCACAAGCATACATTGAAATGGGAAACACAATGGTATGGAACTCTTAAGTTTAAATTTTCATACCATCATATAGACTTTAGATACATTTAATTCTGCAAGTACTAAGAGGGTATAGAAGTGGATAGGAGACTTAGGGAGAAACAGATGGGCATCCAGGAATGGCCAGAAACTACTCCCAGTACAATCCCCCCTTGGCCATGGTGAACACCTTAAGGGCACCTCTTGCCAAGGTTCCAAATGGATTGCAGCAAGAACCAGAAAAGATCTGCTCCTTTTAGGGCTAGTTTTGGCCTGCCTTGGGTGGCCTTGGCATAGACCTGGGGTGGCTTCCAGGCATTCCAGGGGCGTGCATAATAATAATAATAATAATAATAATAATAATAATAATAATAAAATATATTTGTATACCGCCCCTCTGAGAACAATCGGGGCGGCTAACAAGTTAAAAATACAAAACATATCAAATCCCTAATACCCTCCCACCCTTAAAAAGGTATTAAATCTAATAGAGAATTAAAACCATACAAGTTAAAACTGACCCAAAGGCCAAACAACATAACAATAATCAATATAACAATAATCAATGGGAGCGGCGGTATCTATTTATTCATAGGAGTTTCCTGAGGTCGTGCATCACCTAAACACCATGTCCATGGAGAGGCTAGAAGTCACCCCCATCTGCCTGTCTGTTTAGGGCCAAATTGAGAAAACATGGCTTCTTCAAGCCTTGGACATGCAGTGTTTCAACAGCTAGCATTACTGTTTTGAGGGTCAAACAACATGTTACATGGAATGCATTGCACATGGCTCCTTTTATTTACTTATCAAAAGTATTTCTGAGTGCATCGTGCATTTCGTCAATTCTAAAGTTTTGTTTCTGGGGCCTGAAAGCATTTCTTTCAGAGTGAGGTTTAATCTTTCCCTCTCTAGTCATAATTCCTCCTCCCCAACACCAAATGCCCACCTTGCACAACATTTAGAGATCAGTTGTGTTTTTTAAAAAAACCCATTGGCACTAATGAGGAAAGGGGTTCCCTATTATTTTGCTCCTGATCTAATTTCCAATTGCTTTGCCAGGGCTGGAGTGAAAAGAGTTCTGCCTAGTGTATAGTGGTCCCAATCTGGATGGCCCCTTTCTTTCTATTAAAGGAAAAACACACATGGAGCTTAAGTGTTGTGTGACTGTATCTTCAAACACAACAAGGAAGGGTCCAAATAATATATGAGTTTGGTATGTTTAGCTTAGGACTTTTCTCTTAAAACCCTCAGCTAAGTTAGATCATTAGAGTGCATTGGGGCTTCCTCAGAAAGCAGTAATAAGTTAAAGCTGCTTAGTACAAAGATAGACTGTCTGAAGGTAACAAATTTTGCTGCCAAGCAGCAGACATTTTTAACTACACAAGGCTCAGATAACACTTCACTGTTTATTTCTTTTAAGGGGGAATGGACTGTATGCTCCATGTGCCAGCAGAGACTAACAATATGACACTATGTTTAAGAAAAGGGTATTTTCATAAGATGAGAACAAGGTAGCAAATTTATCCCTAAGTGAAAAGTGTTTATTTATTGTTAGTGATTTGCATAGTGTGATATATGAGTCCTTCGGTGGAAGGAGTATGGGTTGCAACTCATTAAAGGCTTAATTCTTAACTTCAGCTGGAGCTAGACAGGAGACACATGCAAAACATATGAACTGTTGAGCAACTCAAGCCAAGCAGACAGTGTAGTCAGTCTCTCCCATTATTCACTGTGTAGTTCATACCACTGTGTCCTTTAAATCATCGTACATCTTTCTGGATAAGCCTTTTAGGACATTTAAATAAAATTCTCAATCTAACCTTTAAATGATGCAGAGAATATCTTATGGGTCCAGTGGGATTTTTGGTGCAAACAGTCAGATAAACATAGTGAGAGATTCCAAAGTCATAATGTGAAATATAACATCTCTAGGTCTTCTGGCCAAATAAGCTTTAATCAGTGAAAAAAAAAATCATAGTTTATGATAGCCTTCTCAACTTTGATGCCCTCCAGATTTTTTTTTTTATTTTTTATTTTTTGCACTGTAGTTCCCATTGACATCAGCCAGATGACCAAAGATCAGGGAGTAATGGAAGCTATAGTTCTAAAACATTGTGAGGGAATCTCTGGTTAGGGAAGCTTGGCCTATGATGTGCTAGGGCATGCCACTAATTAAATCACTGGAGGGTGTGAGAAATCCATGACATGCTGAGTGATCACACATGTAAGTCACATAAAAAATAGGGAAATGTCCCTGCTAGCTGTCTTGGATTATCAGGGTCAGCTGAGAGGTACAGAGGCCGCAATCCAACACAGCCAGCATAGTTAAGATCACTAGGATCAGCCATCTTTAAAATGCTCCGGAATTGATGACATTAAATACAATGATAGTGGCACAAACCATCCTGTGGCTTCTTCACTGGTGCAGAGAGGGGCACAGATGGCTTCCCACTTTTCTCCCTGGTGAGGAAGGACTCTCAATCCAAAAGAGGAGAAGAACTCTTTCAAAGGATCCTTTGAGGTACTTTCTCTTCAATTTCTTGTTGGAACAATAATGAGAAAGCAGCAATTCCCTATGAGCCTGTCTTTTGGACTTTCCAGAGATATTTTATTAGTCATTGTGGGAAACAGGATGTTAGACTAAGTCAGTGCTTCTCAATTATTTTCTGTCATGCCCCCCCGCTAGGAAGAAGAAAACATTTCGCGCCCCCCCGTGCGACTGTAAATAGTATCAATTGTCTATAAAATTGTTATAAGTACACCTCTGCATAACGGAGCCTCGCGCCCCCCCAGGGGACCTGCCCCACTATTTGAGAAAGGCTGGACTAGGTAGACCTTTCATCTAATCAAGCAGGACTTCTTATGCTTTAGTGTTAAAGTGACGGTGTTGGATAAAGCCCCAGAGCAGTTTCAGGGGTACTCTGATTCTCACTGCAGAGTGGACAGCAAATGTAGGAAAAACAATGCATTATGTTCAAAATGTGATCTGAGATCCTGTATTGGGAGATGCAGCTGTGAAGACATAGCTACATATTTTGAGGTTACTGTCCCAAATCCTCCTTCTGAAGCCATTAAGCCTCTCTCCCAACCACTGCCATTTCCAAGGTGCTGAATGAATAATGATGTGTTCAGCCCTCTCCTGATCATGCAGTGCACTGAGAAAAGCAGGTACAGAGACCCCTGTAGGATTCTATTGCAGCTGTCTGTCCCTGTATGCCTTATGAACAGGAGAGGACTAAACATGTGATGGCTCGCCACCTCACTCTCCAGTAACTCAGATATGGTTGTGTTGGGGGGGGGGGGGCTCTGAGGCTTGAAAGGTAGCCTTTTGGGGATGCATGCAATACTATAAACATAAATTTGAATAATTATGATGTCCTAAGTAAGGTGTTGTTGTTGCATGCCTTCAAGGCATTTCAGACTCATGGCAACTCTAAGGTGACCCTATCATGGGGTTCAGAGAAGGTTTGCCATTGCCCTCCCTTGAAGCTGACAGACAGCATGTGACTTGCATAGAATTACTGCAGAAGATGCCAGCTGTGATTTTTTTTTAAAAAAATAGACTTGCTTATCTCACGTTGTTGAAAATGTTATACATGTAGATAGAGATTATACATGTACATGTTCTACATGTTATACATGTAGAATGCATTCTACATTCATGTAACTGTAAAGTTCTAACTTCACCTATGTTGAACTTCTGAAGAGTGTGATTTCACTAAGCCAGATTTAGACCTTATTTACTTCTCCATGTAGATTCTATTGAAAACTAGATGGGTTAGCCTTCTAGAACCAGTCCTGCATGCTTAAAATTGTTGTTTTAATTAATCCTACAGTGTTAAAGCACTCTGAGGATTCAGCCTATGGGTTCAAGAGTACCTGTCTATCACTTTAGGTCTTCATCATCTAAATCCACTTCTTTTTTAAAAACAATTCTTCTCTTTCATACTAGTTAGTCTAGTTCA
Source organism: Sceloporus undulatus (assembly GCF_019175285.1). Classification (NCBI taxonomy): domain Eukaryota; kingdom Metazoa; phylum Chordata; class Lepidosauria; order Squamata; family Phrynosomatidae; genus Sceloporus; species Sceloporus undulatus. The sequence continues at coordinate 100,066,886 of NC_056522.1, read as the reverse complement.
TGATGACCAGATCTGTATATTAAAGGCCTCAGAACAAGTGGGAAGTTGGCTCAAGCTTCAGTATTTTATATTTTATATTAAACATTCACTGCTGAAGTGGTGGTGAAGCCTTTGTCTCTTCCATTTTTATATATATACTTGTTAACAAACCAAACCACTCTTGTTAAACATGATTCCTAAATTCATGGATAGAACTTTATCAAAAACATAACCTGCAGGATGGAAACCTTTTTTCAAGAGACATGTATGCATGTGTATTCTTTTAATTTCTCACTCCCCATGCCCCTTGTTCTGTAGATACTTAATTTCCTAACTGGAAAATTATTTTACCCACAGGACTGAAGAAGCATCTCCCATTCTTGGAACATAGCACAAATGTCTACACAGAGGGAAACATGCAGCTCTGCTTACTCCATGGGCTTCTTTATTGGTATTAATGCTAAAAGATATTAAGAGAAAGAATGTTAGCAGAGAAGGAAGAATAAAAAGTAGAAAGAGAGAGAGTAAAACACATGGTAGACTAGTCTGTACTTTCAAAGGCATACATACTGATGCTGAGATTTTCATTTCAGTGAATTATAGAAAAGATTACTGTACCTATAAAACTCAAATATAAAAACAAGGGATGGAAAAAACAATCACAAATATTAAAACAACAACCAAAAGTAGAAAATTGTGTATCTTGAGTGTTGGGAAATCCTGACAAGGAAAGAGGAGAATTTTCAGAGTTTGGGACATATTTTGTGCAAAAATTGTAGACAGGGAAACAGTGTAGGAAACAGTAATTTATATGGAGAAAATACCACTATTTATGCACAGTAATATTCTATTTAAACATTATTTTCTTCATATTTTAAAAAATGTAGATCCTTAATCGAGAAAGTCCCCAAGTACATCATTTTCTGTACATGAAACAGCAATTTTTGCAGAAAATAATAAAAGCATTTTTTTTTTTTGCAAAAAACAATATTTCTGCACATTTATATTTTTTTGCACAGATAATGTTGTTTCTGCACAGGAAATACTGGTTTTGAGCAAAAAATGTAGTCCATATTTGCCTCAGAGTTTATGCCAAACTTCAAATAGTGTTTGAAAATAGCATCATTTCAGAGACTTTCTCACAGCAAGGAGAAAATTGCTAAAATCATTCATTGCTTACTTCAAGAACCAAATTTGTGAAAAACCATATTCTTCTTTCTATAAATCCTTTTCTCTCTTCCATTCACTCTGTCCTGCCTTCTACAACATTTATTTCCAACTTCCCTCTCTTTTAGAATCTTTCTTTGTTTCTTTCTTTGATTGAGAGTTCCTGCACGGCAGGGGGTTGGACTGGATGGCACTTGTGGTCTCTTCCAACTCTTATGATTCTCTGATTCTTTATTTCATTGGTGAGCCTGCAGGAAGGGATTTTTTTTTACCATTTTAGACATTTTTATAACAATACCTGAAGATGAAGATGAAAAAGGCAGGAAGATACTTCCCATTTTTATGTACAAGTCAGGTTGTAGACATACAACTGCTGGCTGGCTAACAGTGCCCAGATATGATAATGCATTATCAATTCCATTCATACCCATGTGTCCCCTGCTTTCTCCCAGTATCTACAACATGGTTGGGCAAATGTGTTGGGGATTAGTCTATCCTTGGGGAATTTTTTTTACCCTCATTCTCACAAAACAAACTTCACCAATACACACTGGGTGACCCAGAAGTGACGTGATGTTCCTTCTGGTATTGGTTTTGGTACCCAAATGCCTGGAGTTTTCTTCCCATAGATTGAGGAACTCATATGAGAGAAAACTAACCTCAAATGCTGCATTTTAATGGTTTTGCAGTGGCATGGGCAGTTTGAGGGAGGGAAGCAGAGGCTTTGGGTATGTCCTGAAAGCTGGAGGGCTGCATGTGACATGGAGGCCACATTTCTTCTGTCCCTAGGTAAGGATTCAAACTGTACTCCCTGTTTCATCATCATGCAGTGTGCCTGATGGTTCCCTTTAGCAATATCTAGGTGGACGATAAGAGCTTGCTCCTGGGTGAGTTTGTATTTCTTATCTTTAGCAATTACATAATAATCAGTTTTAGTATTGATAAGAGCATGACTAAGATAAACCCCTTTCCAAAACTGGAAGTGCCATAGAAAAAGAAAAGCAAAAGGGGGAAGGGGAAGGGGAAGGTAGCCATCTTTGCTACCAGAGATAGTAATGCTACTGATATAAATGCTACCATTGCTTCAATTATGTGTATATACTACCACCCTGATTGTCTACAGTTTTGATATACCAACCCAGCAAAATCTTTGCAAGGCGACTTATTGTGTTTCACTGGTACACTGCCATTATTGCCAGGCTGTTTATTGAACTTGCATCATTGGGATACTCATCTTATATTATCAATCATGGGATAAACAGAGGGATTTGTCTTTGCAGCATCTTATATCCTTGCAAGGTGTTTTTGGTTGGACTTTTCAATTATAATTTTTGTTCTCATATAATAATTGTATTATCACTTTAACTTGATTTATAATCAAATAATTAGACACATATATTGATTTGGAAATGTTATAGCATTGCTGGACTTATTTACAGTGGTACTTAGTGAGTTATAGTATACCTACAATTTGGGCTTTTTCCTCCTATTTTGGACTAGTTATGGTGTAAGCCTCCTGTTTTGTTTGTTTCCTGCGCTTCCTTATGTCATGGAAACATGGCACCCTCTTTTGAGTCCCTGAACTGTTCCTGGGAGCGGATTTTCTATGAATGCAAAGTTTGCGTTCATAGGAAATCTTCTCCCCTTGCGATGATTCAGGGATGCTAGAAGGAGCCACATTTCCACATTAAGGAAGTGTGCCTGGCGTTCAGACATGTGTCCTTCCTCCACCTTTCAGGACCTTTCATGGACGTTTGAGCCACCTTTATGCCAGGTATGAAAATCTTCAAAGAGAGGAAAGAGAAGGAGTTTGAAGAGGCTTTTGCTTTTAATGTGTCACACAATGTCTTCCATGTTTTCCCCTCACAACTACTGATTTTTAGATGTTCACCTTCAGCTCTGCCCTAATTGGCAGATGTTTTCAGCATTCAATTTGAGTTTTGTCTGCAGCCAGAAGTAGGTAAGAATTATGTTTTTCTGGCCCTTGTCAATGTAACAGTTTTGCACCCAAAGTATCTCTGGAGACTCTTGGTCCATTTGTCATGCACAGCCCATTAATCAATGGCCTGCTGAAAGTCTTATGTGGTAGTACAACCACCAACAAACTACTTCTGCAGCCCAGTATTTCATCCTATTGTTTCAAACAAGACTCTTAACAATTCCATAAATTAATGACGTCCACACGTGGAAACCTAGGGAGGAGCAAGAGGTCAGACTTTTTGTTTTTTTTAAAAATCTAATCTTCATTTTGTTGTTGCTGGTAAAACTTTGATTCCACCTGCAGCCTGAAGTGGGGAAGAAAAAGCGCCAAGGGGTCCCTTTATGTATTCAGTGGGATCTGATAAATTATTAGTGGACCTGGTCCAGCTGTGCTCTCATCAGGTTGATTTAATGACTCTTAAGAGAAACCATAAAAGTGTTTTGGTAGTTGTAGGCCCCAGCTGTTCCTCACAGCATTGCCTAATTTTTCAAGCAAAGTGAACTATAGATTCATGATTATGAAATGGCTTCTTTGACCATATAACTTTTCAAATGGGCAGGTCTCCTAGAAAATATGGTTCACTGAGAATAATTATATGAGGGGAGGAGGGGAATTAGGAGGAAAGGCTTAAGAGATGTATTTCACTATGACCAGGATAAGATTTTCCATATGCCAAGCATGGCCTCTTGTTGAGTGTGAGTCATAATACTCTGTGCACGAATGTTTCTGTTCATATGGATTTTTCTCCCTTAAGTGCTGAGCAACCATGGTGCTTTTGAGGGATCGTTACTTTGTTTTCATTACCCAGCAACCACACGGCAAGCCAGCAGAATTATGTGAAGTGTATCTGACCACTTTGATTAATTTAAGAACATGGAGGATTTGAACAAAATGAAATACATTTTGATTGTTTGACATGATTCAAATTAATTAAAGGTTTGGTACTAAGAAAGAGAAACTCCTAGAGAAAGCTGGCTGCTATTCATTAAACTCATGACCTGTGCATCTGTACTTGACAAGCCACTTATAAAGTTGTTGTTGTTATGTGCCTTAAAGTTGTTTCCAACTCATACTGACCATAAAGCAACTCTGCCACAGGGATTTCTTGGCAAGATTTCTTCAGAGGAGTTTGCCATTGCCTTCATCTGAGGGAGAGAGAGCGTGATTTACCTAAGGTCATTCACTGTGTCTCCATGTTCAAGCAGGGATTTGAATCCCGATTTCCCAGAGCCTTAGTCCAATACTCAAACTACTATACCATGCTGGCTCTCACTCACAAAATACGGGACTAAAATACTTTTGTGGTCCAAAACACAGTGCAAACTACACCACAGCTTTGTTGGGCCAACACTCTAAAAAAAAATTGCTGCGCCATTTAGACATCAGTTCTTACCATCCACACATGGCACTGCCTGAAGCAGCTTGCTTCATGACAGGGCCTAGTGAGAGATTAGTTTACTACAGAGATTATCCCATTAACAAATAAGCTGGCTTTCTTCTTCTGGCTTGAATTCAGGATCTGGGATGCCCCTGGATGATATCTAAATAGCCGCCTATCCAGCTGGGATGCTATCACTCGAATGCATCCCGAGTCGAAGCCTCACTCAGCCAGCACTTTTTCGAAGTCGGGGAGTTTCTGACTTCGAAAATTGGCTGGCTGAGTGAGGCTTTGACCCTGGATGCATCTGGGCAGTGGTATTCTGGCTAGATAGGTGGTGATTTAGGTATGATAACATCCAAGGCATCCCGGATCCTGAATTCAAGCCTGCTGTGGCCGTCGGTTTTTCATTGATTTTTTCCCCACTGCATGTAGTGCATTTTTTTTTTTAAATGTCATTATCAGTCTATATCTGAATTATGAGCTATACCAGCATCTGGAAATGAAACATAAAAATTGGGGTAGTGGGAGGTTTTAATAAAGAAATTAGGAGGAATAAGAAGATAAATTGAAGTGGCTTGAAAGATTACTTGACTTTTTTTCATTTTAAAAAACCCTCTTTTTAATGTTTAAACAGATTGTTTGAGATCACAACCATTGTTCAAGCAATGTGTTGAAGCTATTGTTAACTCTATTGATTGCTTTAGTAAGCCAATGGAAAAGTATACAGATCCTAGAGCTTGGCACATACTAACTACTTGTAGTAAAACTGTGGCAGTTGGTTGAACAAAGCTGACAAAACAATGCCAGGAGCAGAAATTTCTCGCAACCTCAAAACTAACTGTGGTTATCCTCTGTTTATTATAAAACTCCATCAGAACTAGTAAGAAGATCCACATAATTATTTGCTCTGAATGCATGTGAGGTGTAGCTCAAGAAGACTCAAAATTAAGAAAAAGAAAATAACAGTATATAGGATAACCTCAGGAGAATATTTTATTTGTTTGTTTATACTATTTGTTGATAGCATGGGGACAATATTGTACTCATGTTCTTATTGTGGTCTTCCCACAGGCATCTGGTTGCCAATGTGGGAAGAGAATGTTGGAGCAGAAAAGTCTTTGGTCTGATCCAAAGTAGTTTTTATGTTCTTACAACCTTCCTCCTATGAATGGAAATCATCAAAATGTCCTGCAGCACACTCTTATCAATGATATTTGGATTCTTTGACTTCCACTTTGATTAACAAACAATCTTCCTCAAGTTTCAAAATGTTGGTGGATTGCAATTGTTAAGGGTCACACTGTTAACAACTCAAACTAGAGTTTTATCCTCCAGTTAAGATACAAATGAATCATTATTTTATGTTGTAACACTTTATGTTCAGTGGCATATTTAGGCTCTGTGATTAAAGTGGTCATATTTAAAGAAGAATGATTGGTAGTCCGTTTCCATTTATGGGTCCTATGTACTTATCTTACACTAAAAAAAGATGCAACTGTGATTATTAGGAAAAGTTAGATGTTTCTCTGAAGATGCCAGCCACAGATGCTGGTGAAATGTCAGAAACAAACTCTTCTAGAACATGGCCACATAGCTCGAAAAACCCACAGAAAGCTATAGTTAGATGTTCCTTTCTCAGTTCAAGAACCTATTCTGTTTTATAGGTTGCCTTGTTTGGATTTTCCTGATGTTAAGCATTAGTACTACATTGCTCAAGAAATTAACAGTGATTTTAAAAAGGATCAGTATTAATTAATTGTTCAGTTTAACAATCCATAATGCTTAATTTTAAAAACTTATTCTGGCACGTTACAGACCGCCCCTTTGGGGCGGCCTGTAGGCACGCCTTTCTCTGGTGTATCAGGGCCTCAGCGGCTAGAACGGCAGCCGCTGAGGCCCCGATCTGCCGCTTTCCGGGCTGCGGGGAAACGGCAAAAGGCCACTTCCTCGCAGACTGGAAAGGGGTGTCCTTGAGGCTTCAAGCCCCAAGGACACCCCGCGGCGGCAGGGAGGAGGAGAAAGAGGCCGCTTGGCCCCTTTCTCCCTTGCGTTGCTGGGCGCAGCCGTCTGAAGGCTGCGCCCAGCAATGCAAACCAGCGACGCAAACCAGGAAGGAGCTCCAAAACAGAGCTCCTTCCTGCTCCGTGCAAAGGGCGCACTAAGCGCCCTCGCACGGAGCAACGACGTCACGTCCGCGCCACCCCGTATAGAGGCGGCGTGGTCATGACGTCGTCATGGCGGCCCCCATGTGGAAGGGGCGCTGCCATTTTGTACGGACTCAGTCCGTACTAGGGTTAGGGAGATGTGGAAGCACCCCCCCTTCCTAACCCTAGTACAGACTGAGTCCGTACTTAAAGGCCCGTTTGTAACGGGCCTCTGTTTTTTTAAAATATTATTTGGGGAAAGTCCCTCCAGAAAGTCGTGTATCTTTAATGTGCCCATCAAAGATTGATTGATACAATGTGGCAATCAGAAATATCTAATATACCTTCAGAGTCCTGAACATCATTATGATATTAAATTTGTTGCTCTGGGCAGGGAAAGGAAGGAAAATGGAAAGAACTGGCTTAGTAACAGAGCTGTTTATTATAGCAGATGTTTTAAAACCCATCCTCTTTTTCTGGCAATTTATCAATATAGTTTTTCAATCAAACATGCCTATATGCACATTACTCTTAATCCAGAATTACAATTGGGTGGATGTGATTTTTACGTGCTTTTCATTAGGGACAATCCTTTGTTTTACTGCAAGAATGAAAGCTATTGTAAAGTTTAGATTGAAATCTTCAAGACTCATTTGTCCTTCCGCTTTTTTTAAAAAAAGAGCTTTTCTAGGATTTTAGTTGAAGCAGAGAGTTGAAACGGAGACATTTAAGAATCTGTGCTCAGCCATGGAAATCCAGCAGGTGACCTTGGGCAAGTCACACTCTCTCAGCCTTAGAGAATGGGAGTGGCAAACTTCTTCTGAATAAATCTTGCCAAGAAAACCCTATGAGAGGGTCATCACAATTGGTATCGGCTTGAAAGCATATTACAACAACAAAGCGAATGTATATGCAAACTCAGTTGATTCAATGGGTCTCCTCTAGCTGGAACTGCCAACTGGATTTAGGCCAAAATACTGAAATCAGCTGAAACATATACAGTCCATACCTTGACTGTAAGCACATATCTCCAAGAGCTGTATGCAGAGGGGTAGGTGCTCTATTCTATGAATGGCAATACTCTGCACATGGCTACCCATCATTTCTATAAGCAAATATGAGCGAACTGGACATCATGGATTCTCTCACACAGAGAAGAAGAGATAATAGCGGGATTGGTGCTCAATATTCATTCACTTTGCTACTTTACTGATAAAAGGTGACTTGCAAAGGAGGACCTTTGAGCATTATATAAAAATATTAGGCTGAAGTCCTAAACCTACTTACTAGGGTAAGAGTCCAACTAATACAATGGAAGTTACTTCCAATTTGAATACACAGAATTTTGCTGTTTGCATTTAAATACTTTTATTCTGCCTGCAAAGGAACAGAGAAGGAGAAGCAATAGCTTGCATCAGAAACAAAGAATGCAGTTGCATGATGATCTGTAAAATATTGTTTTTTTAAAAAAACTGGGACTGTAAATTAATTCTGTTTTACCAAATGGCACCTAAAATTTTCCTAATGAAAACCATGGAGATTTTTTTTGAGAGATTCAGTGTTCTCTGTCTAATAAAAGGGTGTGACAAAGGACTGAGATAGCCTAGATCACATATAAAGTACCTTTCTGTTTTGCTAATGGGATTTAAATTTCCTGGACTTTAAAATGAAGTTGTCTCCCTGTACCAGAAGGAGGAGTGATCTGTCCACCATACTCAGAACAACACCAACAACCTCTTGAAAAAATGCAGGCCTATGACTAACACTGGCAACTTTTTTTATCATGTATTATTTTTAGCACCTTTGCCTGATGAAGAAGCCAGTGGAGCTTCAAAAGCTTGCAACATATATTTTATGTATTTTGGTTGGCCCAATAAAGTTACCACTGTTTTGTTGATTTTGTTACTGCATTTTTATAAATGACCCACATGGCTATATGGATATGGTTCTATGGAGTTTATCACACTAGTGAGATCCCATGGGAAAACGGGAGTTAGATGTGATATAACATGAAGATAACTTGGAAATGCCCAAGGTTTATCACACAATGTCATAGTTAACATGAAATAACACGAAGTTAATCTGAATGCAAAATGGACATAACCACAGCTTTTTAAATTCAGAACACACCAAATTTAAAAAGCTGCTGGTTTCCTCCACCTAAACTGCAGATTAACTTCATGTTAATTCATTTTAGCAGCAATCAGTGTGATAAACTTTCTGAATGTGCAAGTTGTGTTTGAATTCGAATTTAACTTAACTCTACTTTACCTCCTGTTTTCTTGCAGGATCTTGCTAGTGTGATAAACTCCTATGATCTGTTATGTCAGGGCTGGGCAACTGCACATTCCCTCTCCTCCTTGTCCTCTGTGGTCAATATTGCCACTCCCAGAAGCAATGTTTCATCACTTCTGATTCTGGGTTGTGGCTGAATATGAACAAATATGAGGGCTTGAGATGTAACGGGAGCACTGGTGAATGATGTCTGTCATACTCCCCTGATCACAAGGCACACCTCAAGAACAGACTGCTGGGGAGGCCCCTTGGGGTCCTGCTGCAACTATTTGTCTCAATGTGCCCTGAGACTAGGAAAGCACTGCAGATATCATTCCCCAGTGCCCTAAGCACCTTGGAAACTCTTTGGATAGGGTGCTGCCGGGCTAAAAAGGTAGGTTTTGAGGCGTGGAGGCAGGGGGCACATCCAGTCATTAACAACCATAAACATGAATTCTCAGCAGTTACAAAATCAAAATCAAGCTTACAATACTGTAACTACTGAATAGGATGCTGGACAATTGTTTTCTGAAAAAGCAGTTCAAGTATGACTTTTGTATCAGTGAGGATTATGTTACAAGACCCTCCAGTGGATACCTCAGACTGTGGATAATAGGGAAATCTATTCTTTTCAATGAGACAAATGATTTCCAGCCCAAGCATACCCTAAAATCCCACCAGGGGACCTAGAAATACCTAGACAGAGCACTTCTCTTGACATTTCAAGGTCCTCCAGCACGATTCTAGGGTATTCTTGGGCCAGACATTGACCACAGAATCATACTGGAGGACATAGAATGGCTAAAGAGAACATAGTTTTTCAGACTTGGATAAGTGAATGCAGATACTGAATCTGCTAATATGGTGGTTGTACGATATAGGTTAATGCCCAAATTATATTTAACATTAGTATTTTGTAGTGAATCTAAACTCTGAAGACTGATTTCAAAATTATATGTTTTATATTTTTTAATTTCATTCAAAAACAAGAGAAATTCCAGCATTGGGATTATTCTGCATCTGTGATTTACATCAAATGTCACTTTTAAAAAACCATACCTTGTGTAATTGGCTCTTTGGACACATGTATCTGTTTTTCCACATCAAAGTTGTCAGAAAAAATATCCCAAAACAATTGATATGTTAAGTTGAAGGGTTTTATGACTGGCATCCATAGTTTTTTGTGGGTTATTCGGACTATGTGGCCATGTTCTAGAAGAGTTTATTCCTGACGTTTCATCAGCATCTGTGGCTGGGGAAATGTCGGGAATAAACTCTTCTAGAACATGGCCTCATAGCCCAAAAAAACCACAAAAAACAATTGACATGTTAACTGAAGTCTGAATACAGATATTTCATGTGAGCTTTATGCTCTCTTTTAATCCAAGTGAAATATTTATCTTTTAGCAGAATTCTCCAAATATATACAGTGTTTGGGAGATTTAACAGTTGTAGTTTAAAGAGAAAAGGCAAGCACAAAATGAAGCCTCTAATTTTTCTTACAAGCTGCCCTACTGATGTTCCATAGTAAAGCTGGCAAAAATAAGCCATAAATTCATAGAATTGAAATGGGCCACAGAGATGATCTTGGTGCATAAGCAGAAATTGAATAGTCATATGCAATTACAATCAAATTAGAATTGAACTGCAGAGGTAGCCTGATGTGGTACTGTATAGTGGTTAGATTGTTAGATTCAGAATCCGGAAGACCAAAGTTCAAATCCCCCCTCAGCTATGGAAATCTGCTGGATGGTCTTATGCAAGTTACACTTTGTCACCTTAAGAGTAAGGCAAAAGTAAAACTGTTCTAGACTAAGGCTGAAAATAATATTAGAAAATATTCAAAATATAATAGAAAACCATGTTTTTTGAGTGTTGAGAAACCTGATGAAAGGAATCCCAGACTCGTGATAATCTTCAGTTTTGGGGTTATTCTGTGCAAAATTTGCATGTGGTTGTTTTAAGCAAAAATCTGCATTTTCTGCATAAGAAACAGCTTTTTCTGCACAGGAAATATCATCAATAGCCTTTGAAAAGTATGTGGTTTTCAAAGAATTTCTTGCAGTGGGAAGAAAATGGTTAAAATTGTTTGTTGCTTCTTTTGAATAGAAGCTTAGTGAAGAATTCTATCCCTGTTTTTAACAAATCTTATGAAGAAAACCCTGTACTAGGTTGGCATAAGAGGGAGTCAGCTTGAATGCACGTACCAATAATAACAACAATCTCTACATCATATGTTGTAACATCTTTAACCATCATTCAGTGAGATGGGATAGTTTGCTGTCCTAGTCATATTTTGTTAAGGTAGTCATTTTATGATATTGGCACCTGAAGACTTTTAAACAATGTCCCTGAATGTTGGTCACCTGCCATGTACATTTTTTTAACACACAAGTAATGGCTTGGACAAAAACTGCCATCTCTCTATACATTTTGATTGATAGCATTTTTGATCTAAAAGGAAGGCTGATACCTACTCAAAACAAATGTCTCACCTTATGTGAACATGTATCCTCAGGTTTTAGGTGTATTCATCACCATCCTCAGCCTTTATTGAAGTTAACACCCATCAGGCAAGCCAAAATCATTAAAATACAGTGTAAAAACATTATTATATTGTGAATAACTTACATTAATTTTATTAATGCATATCTATTACATATTTATAATGTACTTATCATCTAACAAGACCCTAAGTTCCTTTAAAACCATTAAAATTGTAGAACTACTAGTTCATCAACTGTTTGTCATAATACTCATTTGCCTATAGTTACATTTCTAATACTTCATGTAAAAAGGAGCCTGAATTACTACAAAAATTGTACAATAGCTTTGTGGGTATTAGCAGCTAGTACAAAGAATTTCACTACTTCCTTGGTTACCCTTTTGTCAGAGAGTTTTTGAAATACACAAGCATAGATTCTGTTGCAGCACACAGCATTATTATTTTCTACAATACATTGGAATGCGCACTGAGCGAAGGAAATCTCCCTAATTAAGGCATTTAGTGGATTTTTATTTTTAAAATCTGCTTGGATGAGGTTTACAGCAGAATTAATTTGGCACTACAGTGGGCCTTTGGTATCTGCTGTGGTTGGGTTCCAGGATACCCAAATATGTGGATGATCAAGTTGCATTAAATACAATGATATAGTAAAATGATATAGTAAAAAACGCCCTCGAGGGGGTGTGCAGGTGCATGCTCCATTTTAACCCCTCTGTTCACCTCCTGCAGATAGTCAAGGGATGCAGATCCCAAGTCCGCGAGAATGGAAGGAGGACTGTAACTGGATTCCATAGGATGGAGCCATGACAGATAAAGCAGCGTCAAACTGCATTAGTTCTGCAGTATGGCAGCAGCTGTTGTCATGATGTTATTTCAAGGATATTTGGTGATTGCAGGAAATAGCAGTCATTTAGTGCAAAAAATTAAGTTTTAAAGATGATGAGATATAAAAACTGGTAGCTGCCAATCATAAGTCTCTCAAATCATTTTGATTTTTTAAAAACTTTTTTGACAATTAATTAAATGCTCCCCCTTTTACTGTTTTTGAATTAAGTCATATTTTGAGGTGGGTGGGAAGCAGTCCATCTCAACCATACATCAGAACGCCAATAGGTAATGAGCACAGGTGATAACACTGGGGCTACATGGTCAAAGGACAGGCCTCCTATTAGCAACTTTGCTATTTATGAGCCTATGGTTGAGGTAAAACACTTCACTGAAATATTGTGTTATTACTGGTATTCTTCCTATTTTTAATAAAAAAGAAATAGCTCTAGTAGTGTAGCTGGAAGTTTCAGTTTGGGAAATATTGGCCTCTTTCTTTTGGAAGCTGAAAAGCCTCCGACACAGCATAGATGCTACTGCAATGCTAGTAATGATTAAAAACAAATGCTGTAGTGCTCTTGACTAATTATGTTAGTGTAGGACTATTTCTGAGATGCATTTCTTCAGATGTAAGCTTGGGAAAAATCTGTATTCTATTATCACTCGCTTTGGCTAGCCAGGCCTTCCTTTCCCAATATGAAACTTGGATAACAACAACATGCATGTCAGGCAATGGAACAAACTGGTCAAGCCAGACCAGTTCCTCCAGACTGGTGCAAAAGAAGACACCTTTCATTTTAATAAAAGAGAAGTGCATTTTTCCACAACACTGAACGAGGGAGGAAAGTGAGCATATACACATTCTATATGCTCTGAAACTATTAAAAGTTGTAGGATCCCTGTTGAATCTGACAAGCTCTTCCTGTTACTTTGAAACAGGGATTTAATAAAGCAGTGGGAAAAGCAGTGCCAGTGAAGAAGTACATCTGCTAATGGGTACAATACAAAAATTGAAGTCCTTTTGAGTCAGCCTGCCAGCAGTTTGCTCAAGTGGCCATGTTGCTCCTACATAAAAACATAAGCCTGTCAGTGAATGAGTTTTTCCACATAGAAAGCTGTGTTATATCAAGTGGCACCATTGGTTCAGCTAGATCAGTATTGTTTACAACAATTAGCAGCAGTTCTCCAGGACGTCCTTCTCAGTTCTACCTGACAGTCGATTGGGTGATCTGTAATCACAAGCAAATTCTTGCTCATGGTAGAAACTAGGCTAGATTGCCTTGTGAGACTGGGCTATTTGGACCAGTAGCCGCTACTGTGATTTGTTTAGGTTCTACGACTGGCACTAGGAGATCTGTTTATCCCTCATACTGTACCAGTGCTATTCAGCAATTCATATGTTCATTGTGATGAATTTGCAAAATACTTTGCAAAGGAAATCACTTCCATTATCTTTGACTTGGGCTCTGTATTAAGAGAATGCTTTGTTGGGATGACTAAGGTATTTACTTGTCTAAGTTTGATGGATGTCATTTGGCTTGGTCAGCCAGAGGACATAAGAGAATAACTTAGAGAGATGAGATCAGCCATGTACTTTTGGGGCCCGTTCCCATCTTGGCTGGTAAAAGCTGCCACAGGAAACTAGCCAGATGAGTGGTGGTGACTGCAAATACTTCTTCAAAGAACTATTTTAATGTGCCTTTGAAAGATGCAGTTGGAAGATTATGATTAAAACATAATAACTGAATTCCACCTTACTGTCAGCAGTCCCAGTGCGACGTAGTGGTTTGAGTGCTAGACCATGGTTCTGGAGATCAGGGTTCAGTTCCCCATTTGTCCACAGAAACCCACTGGATGACCTTGAGCAAGTCACATTCTCTCAGCCTCAGAGGAAGGCAAAGACAAACCCTTTATGAACAAATCTTGCCAAGAGGGTTGTCTTTTGCAGTGACCAAAAGTCTGCCCAACACCTACCTTTTAAGTAGTGTAAACCCTCCAGCACAACCATTCCCATGTTGCTAGAGACTGGGGGCAGGGAGGGGATGAGTAATGATATGTCCAGCTTCTTTCTCTTAGCTGGATGTGCTTTGACAGCCATCTGCCAAGACCTGCAGGGATCATTGAGGTGTTTCCACAAATGACATTGCAGATATGGAGTAAATATCTGGACACAATCCTGTTTAACCACCCACTCTCAACAAGACAGAAATTGCCATGTCGAGGGTGAGAGCAATACTGCTTAAGAGTTAGTTTGGGGAGCAAGCTAGCACTGAGAGGTGCTATGTCTCCCAGTGTAGGACCTCAACCAAGATATCATATTAAAATGGCATTAATTTTAAAAGATGTAAAATCATTTCAAATATATATATATATATATATATATATATATGAAAAATAAAAATACAGCATATTCATATACACTACCCCCCCCCCCGACTCACAAAGTACCTATGTAAATAAAAATCACCCTGGTTTGCTTCATGGCTAAAGGTCAACACATGGGGTTCAGCCTTCACAGTCTGGGAACAGTTTCTGACATCTATTCCACACTCTAGAAATAAAGCAGTTTGACATCACTTTAATTGTCATGACTCCACCCTGCAGAATCCTGGGATTAGTAGTTTGGTGAGTTATCCAGCCCGGTCTGTCAGAGAGCTCTTGTGCCTCACCAAACTACAGATCCCAGGGTTCTGTAGGACAGAATCATAGCAATTAAAGTGATACCAAACTGCTTTACCTCTGCAGTGTGGATACACCTTGAGAATTCTCTCCTGTGTCCTCACCTGATAGGTCTGAGACAGTGTTGGGACAGAGAGAAAGCCCTTTCCCAAGGACCTTAGGACTTAAGTAGGTTTATACAGGGAGATCAATCTTGCAGCTAACCTGGGCCTAGGCCATATAGGGTTTTATAGGTCATAACCAGCACTTTGATTTGTGCCCAGAAATGAATGGGTAGTGAGTGAAGCTCTTTCAACATGGTAGTTGTCTGTTCCCTGTAACTAGCCTCCGTTAGCACTGCAGCACTAAAATTTCCAAACAATTTACAAAGGCAGCCTCATGAAGAGTGTATTACAGCAATCCAAATGGGATGCATTTTTTTAAATTGGCCACTGAGGAAGACAATTGGTTAAATTATGACTGGCCTCTGTTTTATTGAAAACCTGTCAAGAAATATCTACTTTCCTTCAGCTACAGGTTATGTCCCTTCATCCTTACTGATATTTTTTAGCTTGGTCTGTGCATATTTTACATAGCAGCAATTGATTATTTGATTTTTCTATTATGGTTGGCATCCTGAATTGCAGTTACCTACTTGTAACCTAGAGTTACAGATCATAACTGCTCTGTATTTACTAATAATACACATGTACAAATGTTGAACTATTGCCACAAATGTAAATGCCCACTCCAAACTTATCTTAAGTCAGCAGTTGCCCCAAGTTATGTAGGTCTGCTTTGCTGATGATCAGAACCCAGCAGAATTGTGTCTTCAGCCCTCATCTGCTAGCGAGTGACTGCACCTCCATTGCTTGGTGTGGCTGCTGGATGTAGGTAGGTTTGAGGGGGTCGGATTAGGAAACGTTAGTTACTTATACATTCATAACTAAGTAGGCAAAAATAATTAACACACACACACTTTTGTTCTTATTTGTTTCCTGGCCCTGTTACTTTATTTTCCAGTAACTGCAAGCTCAGGGCAGACTATGGGTGTGTCCACACTGCAGAATTAAAGCAGTTTGACATCACTTTAACAGCTATGACAGAGGACCCAGGCTGCAATTTGGTGGTGATTTATGTGTGATAGGAACCACCTGCCTTCCAAATTAGCACTGAATTCAGGAAAGGTAAGCTGCTCTTTTAAAATCATGAATAGGGGCCTCTGTCTTACAGAATCTTGGGATCTGAGGTTTCGTGAGGTTTATCGGTCTGGTCTTTTGGAGAGTTCTGGTGCCTCACCAAACTACAAATCACAGGGTTCTCTAGGATACAGTCATGGCAGTTAATGTAGTGTCAACTGCTTTGATTATGCAGCCTGGATACACCCTTTGAGAACTGGTGTGGTACTTTACATTGCTGGCCTGGGAGTTTCTTCACTGTTACTTCCTGGGACCCCTAACAGTAGGGAGATTATCGCATTGCCTTTTTTCCCAATCTGGGCATGGGCTGAGACCAGGCTGGGAAGATGTGCTACTGCACAGTTCTATGCTCAGATTGTTACCAGACTGTCCCCAATCAAAATGGCTCCCATGATGGAAAAGAAGCGTTTTTAACCAGGGATGGGAGAAGGATGGGATGGTAATGATCTGGGCACAGAGCTGTGTGGCAGCACATCTTCCCAGTCCAGTCTCAGCCCATGCCCAGATCAGGAAAAAGGCAATATGATAATCTCCCAAATAACATCTTGCTTGGCAACACACATGCTTATCCCTAATGCCTGCTGTGGGAACTGATAATTTTGCTTCTGCAGATTGAGCTATCGAAGATCTAGCACCATAGCAGAGAGAAATGTGAGAATCTGTCTCTTTCCCTGCACACCTCAGATACAACACTGTGTCATAGCAGCAAGCAAGTTCAGGGTTCGAATCCCCACTTGACAATGGAAACCCCTTGGGTGACCTGAGATATTTGGGGTGAAGTTGGATATTACAACTTTAAAAATGATCATGATTGTGAGTGCCTGCCTCTACTTAAGTTCTGATAAAAAGAGGTTGTATATTTCAACCTAAATTTGGAGGCTATTCAAATATATTCATATAGTGTCTTTAAAATAGACCCTTTGAATTCAAGGAATTTAGCTAAATTTTTCAATTACCAGATTCCACAGACTGAATGGAAGTTTAATTGGGATTAACAATCTGATTTAGGCCTCAGTATTTACATTATGCTTTTTACATTTACTAAACTATTGTTATGTGACTGAACTGTTTCACTGAGCATATACCAGTACTTTGAATGAGTCATCCAAAATGACATCCACTCCAGAAGCAAAAGCTGGGTTACAGCTGGTTGTGTTCCTTTCACAAACATCAAGTGCTTTATTTTGTCAGTTCTGGATTGAATTTGAAAACAAGTCTGAGCATATTAAATTATCAGCCTTTCCGAATTTCAGAAGCATATTAATGCTGGCTCTAAACTAGTTACTAAGCCCACAAAACTTCAATACCTGGCACTATTTAATTACATTATTCACTATTATTTCTATGATAAATAAAAACCATCCACTGTCTTTGTGACTGGAATGCAGATGATGTGGATCAACATTTCCCTTTTTAATAAATCTCTAGTTTTGGCTATAGTTCTAAGCATACTGGAGGCAACAAGTAACTTGGAAGCAATTTCTATAGAAAACCATGTGTTTAGGATCAGGATGTCAATTTACTGTCTTATATGGTCCCCCTTTTCTTCATATTCCAGGCTTTTCATTATGCTTGTCACTTGGGTTATTCGGTTTATTATATTACATGAGAGCAACCATGGTGTAGTGGCTTGAGTATTGGACTATGGAGATTATGACATGGGAGGCACAGTGTTCTTCTCCCATCCTTCTCCCGTCCTTAAACTCTGTTAATCACATGATCGGGGGTTGAAGATTATCATATCTCCACTCTCTTCTCTTGTCATTCTCCCATGTGTAAAAGTGTAATAAAGCTGTCCCCATGTGCTTCTCCCATTGGTAAAGTGTAATGGAGCAGTCATTTGGTATTAATAGGAACTACCGTTAGTACCAAATGTTGGCTCCATTACACTTTATACACAAGAGAAGGACAGGGGAAGCACACAGGGGTGTGATAATCTTTGGTCCCTGACTGTGTGATGAGCAGAGTTAAGGATGGGAGAAGGAAACTATGCCTCTCGTGTGATAATCTCCTATGATTTTGGAAACCAGAGTCTGAATCCCCACTTGGTCATGGAAATACACTGAATGATCTTGATCAAATCATACTCTCTCAGCCTCAGAGGAAGGCAGACTCTCTGAACAAAGACTTATCTGAACAAATCTTTCCAAGATGGTCGCTCTAGAGTCTCCATAAGTCATTAATGACTTGAAAGTACACAATAACAATATCAATAAGGCTAAAGCAGTTAAAACTACATGTCTCACTCTCTCTGTGTGTCTTTAAGTTGCCTCATTGACTTATATTGATTCCACAGATTTCATAGGGTTTTCTTAGGCAAGGAATACTCAGAGATAGTTTTGCCAGTTCCTTCTTCTGAAATATAGCTTACAGCATCAGACATTCATTGCAGTCTGGCATCCAAGAACTGACCAGGGCTGATCCTGCTTAGCTTCCAAGATTGGACAGGATCTGGTGTCTTTAGGTTATTTAGACCTTTAAAACCACATACAGTACATGCACATTTTAAGGAGTAATGAGATTAGATGCCAAATGCTTTAATAAAATACAATAGAACAATCCCTCTGCTTACTTTCCTTTAGGAGGTGCCTGAGAGTTACCAGACTCCACAGAATGATGGAGCATTTCCTGAGGCTAAATGTGAATGTGTTTTTCCTATGAGTTTTCTAACAGCAAAAGGTGTGGTATGCTTGCAGTTTGCAGTAAAAGCTCAGAAACAGGACCTGTCCTCTGCAGAACAGAAAGTAAATTTCCTTTCCCCCAACAACTGACAGGGTAATGCTGCCAGTGCCGGCACTTCTATTTATT
This sequence comes from Sceloporus undulatus, assembly GCF_019175285.1. NCBI lineage: Eukaryota > Metazoa > Chordata > Lepidosauria > Squamata > Phrynosomatidae > Sceloporus > Sceloporus undulatus. Next base: position 100,047,964 of record NC_056522.1, on the reverse strand, counting down.
AAGATAACAGTAACAAAAGAAAGGTCAGAAGTGACAATATTGTGGTTTCAAATACAACTGGTCTCCTGACATCTGCCTGGACTAAATGAGTTGCTGAAGGATTTGAACAGTTTTACAGAGTGTATTAAGTTACACAAGTTGAATGCACAAAAATATCCATTTGGTTAGACACAGGCAATTTGGTGCCAACAATAATGTTGGATTTATTAAAAGCAGGCCACTGTTTTAATGGGAAATATTTTTATGCTACGAGAAGTAATGACCTTTTAATGAGACTTATAAAGTAAACTCAAAAGAGCAGGGAAGAATGCTGTGATGGTTAAGTTCTCAGGGGAACTCTTTAACAGTGGGTAAACCTTTATCTGTCCTTCAAAAGTAAATAGGAGTAGAACCTACATCACTAAGTAGGTGTTACAGAGCCCATTTCACAGCAAGTGAGACAATAGATTAAAAGTGCCCAGGTACCTGCCTAGGTTTATATAAAAAAAATTACATTAATGCACTAACAATGGTCCCATGCTAAAACTCTTTTCATATATTAAATAAAACTAGGGTTTAACACATTCATTCTGCTTGTAGGGCAACCATTAAGTACTACTATATATAAGATGACCTCATGTATAAATCGAGGGCAAGTTTTTGGGCCAAAATTATGGATTTTGATAAGACCTGAGCATAAGTCGAGGTTCAAATTTAGGGGCATATAGCAAAGAATCTAAAGAATGAAGCAAAGGAAAACAATGTCAAAGAATGTACAAAATTCCAGCAGCCATAACTCTTTGTGCTCACTCTTAAAGCTGGATGGATGAGAGAGAAGAGGGGGTCAGTGCTTCCAGGACAGATTATACTTTTGCCTTTCACAAGGCGATGGTTCCTTCTTTTAAATAAGAGTTAAGATACAATACTTACATTGACCCATGGATAAAATGACCTAGGTTTAGGGGTCAATTTTTTTTACCTACATTTCTAGACTTATACATGAGTATACACAGTATATTAACAGTAAATGATATATTTGTTATTGCAGAAAGAAGTCTTCTTGATTTCAGTAGCACTCACTGTAAAGAAATGGATACAGAAGATAGTTTAAGGCTACTGAAACACTGCAGACATAAAGCAGATTAACACCACTTTAACTTCTATGGACCAGTGCTATGGAATTTTGGGATCTGTAGTTTTGTGAGGTTTTTACCTTTTCTGCCAGAAAGCTCTGGTGCTCCACCAAACTACAAATCCCAGAATTCCATAGCACTGACCCATGGAAGTTAAAGTGATGTCAAACTACCTTATGTCTGCAGTATAGCAGTAGCCTCTATTAGAGCTCCTGCTGGCCTTCATTGGAGATATCAATTTCTCTCAGAGTTAATTTATATCTAGCAACTTCGTTGAGTGAGAGGGCAATATTAGCTATCCATACTTTGAGGAGGGTGTCCTTTCTTGTTTTCAGCCTCTGCTGCTGCCATGCCTCCAACACTCTCTATGGCTCTATGGTGAAGAAGGATGCCACTAGATTCTGGACAGAACAGAAACAACAGCAGAAGAAAGGTGATTTCCCCCCCCCCCCCAAACATAGCCTGAAACCACTAGGAACTTGTACCAGGCAATGTGGGCAACAGTAAACTAAGGGGTGAAGCAGATGGCCAAAATAAAACAGTTTCCAGCCACTTTGAAGGTGGGGCATTTAGACAATGGATGCCTCGAAAGCGGCTGGAAACCAGACTGAAGCCACACTCTGGAGCTAAACACCAAAGCAAAAAGGAAGCTGGGATACTCTGATTCAAGGTGTAAAATGCATATCTTCATGGCTGCATATAAACACACCAATGCGAGTAAGTGACTGCGACAAACCAAAGAAATGAAAGAGTAGCAACTCCAATGGATGCAGTCACAACATATACAAACCATACAGTCCAATAGGGGAGCATGGGGTGGAGGGGGTGAAGAGGGTGTGTGTGTGGGGGGGCTCCATAATTGTACTTTACTGATGTATCACTCACACACTGATGCCCTGAGGCCCTGTACCAGTGGAGTATCGCACATGCAACTGTGTGACCAATCAAGATAGGAAGACATGGGAGGTACTTGGAGGTTGCATGAAGTGTGTTTGTGCGATGGTGCACACATATGATGGGGAGGCAACCAAAAATTACCCAGTGGAGTGGCTTGATGCTGCATCATGTGGTTGGGCCATGCATATTCAGCCTGCATTGGGAGTGGGCTGTGCAGACAGTGGGGTTTTGACCAACTTTTAGAAAAAGCAGGATCAAGACACTTTTTCCTGCTTGTATGCTCTGGCTCTAGAAAGCCTTTCACACTAAAAAAAATATAGTTCTAGGATTCCACTTCAAATGATCATGGCTGCATTCTATGGAATCCTGGGCTTTGTGGTTTGGTTTGGACCAATTCTCTCTGGCTGAGAATCCTAAATAGCACCCCTAAATTGCAAAGACCACCCTGTTCAGGGAAGCATTCGCAGGCACTGTGTGAATATTTATCTGATATTTGATTAAATAGTGGATGTTGATGTTTTAATTGTTGCCTGTTTTTTAACTAATTCGATTTTATATTACTACCTACTGTTTATATTTATTTTGTAGATTATACACTATTGGCAGGTTTTATATTTTATTGATTGATTATCTGTATGTACAGCACTGTGTACATTTACAGCGCTATAGAAATAAACTATAATAATAATCCCAAGATTCCATAGGATGTCAGTTAAACTGAATCATAGCATTATCATTGTATAATATGAAAAGGCCCTAGATAGATAAACTGTCTAATTCATATGGTGTCCATGGCAACAAAATGGATAGAGTGTGGTGATGGTGGTCCCCATTGTGAGTGCGAGAATGCTTCTTATCTGCCTTAGGAGGAAGGAAAATATCCAAACCAAACTGTAGCAATGTACCACCTCATATATAAACCGATCTCCATACCTTGTATGGTAGAACTGGACATGTACAAGAAAGGGTTAAATGTCTCTGAGTGCTTTAATGTAAATTTGCATGCCTTCATGCACTATTATACTCAATTAAACCTTCCAAGGACAATTTGAATATTCATTTACATTCTGGGAATGTATTTATAATAATTTAATTTGTCATTATATCCTCTGACTGAATCCCTTTTTCAATAGAGTTTTTGTATGGCATCATGAATATACTGTAACTTTTAAACAAATCTGTTTGGATCGTCTGACTCCTGACTCCTCCACCCCCCAGCTAGTAAAGAATTGTTGCCAGATATTTAGAGCCTCAAGGGTGTGGTGTGCAAATGCTTGGCTCTTGATTAACACTTAGGCTCAGTGGAAGTTAAAAATATGGAGCCCACAGTGGAACCATTACCAGCCCACAAAATAGCTGAAGAGAAAGCAGAGCTTCATTAGATGTTCCTGAGCACAGCAAGTATTTCATTCAGCCCAAGCACAGCATGTACAATGTGTTTAATTCGCTTTTAATAAAGTTTTTCTCAATTTATGCAAACAATTATTTGTGTGAAGTACAGGGCAATGCTGTACATTTGGCTGCCAGAGGCAAAGATGACCAATCTACCCACCCCATTCTATATACACAAGCCATTGGTTTACTTCACCAATGGTGGTTGGACAATGCCCTTCTACTATGCTTGAAGGCAGGAGTCATTGACCTCTGCCACACTGCAGACTTAATGCAGTTTGATACCATTTTAACTGTCGTGACTCCGTCCTATGGAATCCTGGGATTTGTGTTTTGTCGTGGCACCAGAGCTCTCTGACAGAGAAGGCTAAATATCTTGCAAAACTACAGATTCCAGAATTCCATGGCACTGAGCCATGGCAGTTAATCTTATGTCAAACTGCATTAATTCTGCAGTGTGGCAGCGACCTTAGAGAAGCGTGCCTTTTCATTCTTGAAGGAAGCAATGAGTAATTTTGGCCCGGAGTGGATTTGCACATTTAAACCTTGTGTGCCATCTGTGTCTGTTCCTTGAGACACCAGATCTGGCCACGGTGCTACATACATTAGTTACATATGGTTGGACTACTGTAATGTGTGCTATGTGGGGTTATCTTTGAAGAGTGTTCAGAACCTTTAACCTGCAGCCACAATGTTAACTGGGGCAGGTTAAAGGGTCCATACTACTCCATTATTACAACAGATCCACTCACTGCCAGTTTGTTTCCAGGAATAATTCAAAGTGCTATAAATCCCTATAAGAAGCTCTTCTTATACACTGATTTTTTATATACATGGATTCAAGCATCCATGGTTTGAAAATGTTCATAAAAAGTATAAATTTCAAATATCAAACCTTGATTTTCCAATTTTTATAAGGGACACCATTTTGCTGTGTCATTAGATTTAATGGGACTTGAGCATCCATGGATTTTGTTATACACAGGGAATATTGGAATCAAACCCCAGCGTATAACAAGGGTCCACTGTATCTACCTATAAGAGCTTGCCTGGGCCCTGAAATCATGAGAGGCCCTTCTTTCAGGCCCACCAGCATCACAAGCACAGTTGGTGGGGACGTGAGAAAGGTTTTTTCAGTGGCTGCCTCTCAATTCTGGTACTTCCTTCCCAGGAAGTCAAAATGGCCCTTTCATGCTGTCCTTCCATTGGCAAACAAAGATCTTTTTATTCTGACAGGCATTTAAAGCAGAAAAATATGAAAGAATGGGCTGAGGATCCTGTACTTTTAAAATGCTGAACTGTTTTTCTTGTTTTTATCTTTAATTGTATTTTATTTTAAGAATGGTTTTAAACCATTTTAACATTGTCAATAGTTTAACCGAATTTTGATGTATACCTTTAGTACGTTTTTAGGTGTGCAGTGTTGTTTTTTGTAACTGTAGGCTGCCTTGAGTTCCATTTTTAGGAGGAAAGTGGGATAGAAACAACAACAGTTTTGGCCATTTTCTTTCCACTGCTTGAAAGTCTACTTGAAAACTGTGCAATTTTTGAAGACTGTTTATAATTTATTGGATCTGAGGAAGTAGACAAAGACTGTGAAAGCTTATGTTGCAAAATCTGTCTTTCTGTTAGTCTCAAAGGTGGTATAAGATCCCTTTGCACATTCATAGTTCAGTACTTTGTGCAAAATTGGCATGTTTTAAATGTAGGAAACACATTTTATGCACATCAAATAATATTTTTGTGCAGAAAATGCTGTTTCCTGTACATAAAAATGCAAGTGATTTTTTTTTCTTTGAACAGAAAACAAAATTTTCTATACAGGAAACATCAGCTCAGAAAATTACATATATGGACAGAAGTATTTTCTGTGCAAATCTCCCATGTGTGAATTTTTCAGAGAATAAACTCTGAAATGCAAAGATTCTTGCCAGTCCATGATTGTCCTTTTCAGGGTTTCCTGGCACTTAAGAATAATGCTTTTTGATCATTTTAGGAATATTTTATATATTTTCCCATCCCTGGGCTAACTTGTCTTTTAACTCCTTCTAACATCCTGTTGCTACTCACTTGCCATTGCCAACATTTTTCACTGGATTCCTGAGGAACCTGCCTCACTTTGTCTTATGTGAGCATGGTTCTAAGTGTGGAGCCATTACACTTGTTAGTTAGTCTGTTTCTGGATTTACTAAAAGAAAACAAAACTTTCCTTTGTGTGTACGTCAACATGAGCTCTCACACATTTTGTCATACAAAGTTTTCAGATGGGAGAAATGAAACAAGAACCTTAAATGTACAAGAAAATCTGACACCCTCCAGTAGACTTGCAGGCTGTTCTTCTGTTCCTTCAGGGTGGGTGGGTTGCCTTGAAGATAAATGGTCACTCCTCCAGCTCCCTTCTTCTTTTGTAATGTCTCCCTGTCTGATTTAATAAATGCCTTCTTCTGGTTCTTGGCACTTCTGTGGACAAGGAATGTAAACTGAAAAGACCGTGGGGCCCAAAACTGGCACAGGAGTCCAAGATGAATAATATAAGGAGGAGACATGAAGGCTAGTTTCCCCTGGGCCAATCCTTGGCAATACTGTCCACATAGCGGAAGGCTGTACTGAGAGAATGAAACTGAAGGCGATTGCACAGCGCATGCTCTCTCCTGCTCTGTAAAACATTTGCACAAAGCAAAGGAGAAAGAATTCATATCAGCTGGAAATGGCAGAGAAAGGATAAACATCTGAAAAATAATGAAAGCATAACTATCAATCCTTTTGCCATGAAGTCCCCCCCCCAACCAAATATAAGTTTAAGAATTCACACTTTGATAAATTGCTTTTTGCATTGTTACTTTTTAAAAACAACAAGAACTTGTCACTATAATTTTTTCCCAAGAACTTAGTGGGATGTGGCTTTCTTCTCAAATATAATGTTATGGTGATAAAAACTAACCTTTCCTTCTCCTTTGTTAACTGAAAGCAAGCTATGCACTCATACCTTCCCTGATATTGTATTCTGGAAAGCCTCTCAGAAACGGTAAAAGATTTGTAAACAAGGTGCACATTCCGTGCTCACCACTGTTTTCAGTGGAAATAGTACTTCCAGAAGGCTGTTTTTTTTGTTTTTGTTTTTGTTTTGTTTTTTTGGTATGGCATTTTTAGTAAATAATTGAGAAAAGAGGTCTGGAAAATAACACAGGAAAGTTGTGACACCGGTCTATAGTTCTTCAGAATTCACATTATATTAATCAGGCACAGGTTCTGTGAACTGGAAAAGGCCTTTCAGTCCATGTTGTAAACAAAGGGAAACCAGAGGCCTTCCAATACAAGAGTATTGGCAGATCAATCTAAGTGTATTTCAGCCAGAACACACATCCGCGTCATGGTCAGTGAAAGTTCCTGAGCTTCAAAGGTGAATCCTGTGCTCAAAGACAGACATTTCAGTGACCCTGATCTCCAGGCAGATTTGGTTTCAAGCAAGTCAATTATTTTAAAATCAGAACTGCTTCAGCTGCCATTAACACTTTCACAGAATGGTAAGACTCTAATGGACAATGCTTAAAATCTAGCTCCAGAAACTCATCAGGTGACATTGGATAATATTTGAGACAGTTGTTGGGTTTTGGACTGCAATTCCTAGAATCCCCCAACAAGCATGTCTGGAAAAGTTTACACACACACACACACACACACACACACACACACACACACATACACACACACACATATATATATAAAATTAGTTTTTAAAAAAGTAATCTTTACAACAAAAATACATCAACAACACAATAACATTTACAAAAATGCATCAACAACCCAGCCACAATTACAAACCAACTAATAACTTCTATATACTATAAACAGATACAATTTGTTCTTTCCAAATTATATTCTTTATTACATACTGTACTTCCCATCCCAAATATACTTAGACAAGGCTTTGTCTCACTGTTCGAAAGGAATTGCATTTACAATGATTGAAATAGTTTGAAATAAAAATATAAATTTTATGTGTTTTACAAGGATGTGAGGGCAATCTGGCTGTGACATCTGTCACCCCATTGATCGACAGGGTTGAAAAATAAATTCTCTAAACTTTGGCACTGGCATCCACGTTCCATAAGTTAAAAAAAAGGGGGGGGAGCAGAATCCTTGAATATTTTTTAAAATGTCATCCTAAAGATTGTGGAGTATATAATTTTGAGAAGCAAACAGGTTTGCATTAAATAATCATTCAGCATGGGTATCTTTCCTGTTTCTTTTCAATGCAGAACAACAGGGATGGAAAAAACGTTCAAGATATTTGAATAATAGATGAAAAATGAGATTCCAGAGTATCAGGAAATCTTCACAGGTCAGGACTTAGGCCCTATACAGACCAACCCTTTGTGCTGGCCTGTGGGCAGAGTTAAGACGCAGTGTCCGCACGCTGGATGCTGTTGTTGTTGTAAAGGGGCAGCTGCGGTCTGTATATCCCCTTCTTCTACAAAAAAAAAATGCACATAACAAATTTTCCATGGAGAAAATCATGTTTCAGCACAGAAAAGTCAAATTTCTGCACAAATATATGTTTTTAGAACATGAAGATTATCACACTAGGGCTTACCGTCAATTGTCCCTGGATCATTGGGGAAATGAGCATATATGAACACCTGGCACGCTTCCTCAGCATCATGGAATCATCAGCTCCCTCTAGCATCATGGAATCATTCAGGGAGAGTGAATTTTCCCTTAATACAAAGTTTCTGTTAATGTTTTTTTCACCAGCACATTATCTTCTATTGAAGAATGTCACCATAGTGTTTCCTTCTGTTTCTTTGATAAAAAGAATTCAAATATAGATTGTTCTTTAATTTGTATTTTATTCCCTTCTATTTTTTTATTATAAAGTTTATTAATTTAAAATATACACTATAAAATTATAAAATCAAACATACAACTACAATCAGGTTTTCTTCCCTCCTATTTTTGTGCATGTTTTCATGGGACCTCAGTTAATTTAGGTGCAAAGGATGTTTTTGGTTGTTGTTTTTTTTCCAATCAAGCTGACTTCTCAATCAAGTTGACATTTCAAATCAGGTTGGATTGGTTTGCTTCCTGGTTTGAAGATGGATTCTAGATGTAAAAAAAACTGTAGAAATGTGGCAAAATGCTTGGTTTTCATTATGCTTCTAAAAATCATCTCCCTGAATGTTTAAGGTATTTGGAGAAAAGAGCAAAACCAAGAGAGATTCATATGGAAACCATCTTTCAGTCATGACTTCAGGCAATGTTTATGACTTAGTAAAACTTGTTCTGGCTTTAGCAATCGGGCCAGAGCTACCAAAAAAAGGGGGGGGTGTGCTGTATACTATTTGCTTATGGGGTCGAGTAGATGGGGCAGAAAAGGAGCCAGGGCTCTCCTGCCTCCATTCTGTGGGACTGTGGCAGGACTACTGTGGACCATGCAACCTGATGGGACCATGATGTCCTGAGGGCCTTGCTGCCACAGTCCTGAATGGGCTTGAAAAGGAGCGTAAGAAATTGCTCCTTTTGTGGCCATATTGGTTCAATTAGGTGGCCAGCCCTGGCACGTTCTCTCCATGATCTATGGTGTGTGTCATGCACACGTCCTGCCCCTTTTGTGCCATCTGAAGCCTTAATTATGCATGTGTAACTAAGGGCTTTTTAACAGCCCTTTGGGACGTCCGAGAGTCCCTTTAAAAAAGGGCGTCTTTATAGACGCCCCTGTGCCTAGTACGACTCTGTCCGTACAAGATGGCGCCGCTTTCTACATGGCGGCGCCATCTTTGCGTACTGGACGCACAGCGTCAGACGTGTCGCGCCGTTGTGACGTAGCGAGCGCGCCCCTGGCGCCTCGCTACGTCGCAACGCGACTTGAAAAGAAGCTCCATTTGAGCTTCTTTTTTCGGTCGCGTGGGAGTCGGCCGTCTGAAGCTCCGTCCCCCGCGGACCTACTGCAAAGCGGCAGTCTGTACCCCGCCTAAGTATGTCTCCTGCTCTGACCCTCCCAGGCCAGCAGACTGGCACAGTATGGGAAAAGACTCCATTCAGCTGCCACTAAGGGTACAAGATATACATTTTCCATCATACTCCTGCCATGTCCATGGCTGTGACATGGACTTGAGATAGCAGTTCTGCTTCTAACTGTCACAGTTCCTCACTGATGGAGATGATCTACATATCTCCTCCTGTACTCTGATCCAAAGCTAAATGGACCCCTTTGTCCAACCAGCGGCTGCTCTAAAAGGGGCTGGGGCAGCAGAGAGCAGTTATGGACTATAACACTATGTTTGGGTCTCTAATTGCAACAGGAAATGCCGGCTGGGTTCCCCACCTTGATTTTGATGATTGATTGATTGATTGAAATGTTATTTAATACCGCCGTTCCTATGATACGGCGGTACAAAACAAATGAAATACGATAATACAGATTACAGTATATACAATACAGATCACAGATTAAAAAATCAAATCCCGCCTCCCTAGATACACTCCATCCCTACCGCTAATCCCCTTGCCCACACTACTCCAATGGGAGTCCTCTTAACACAGCCGCCCTCCTCTCCCTCACCAAGCCAATTAACCATGTCCAAACAACTCCTGAAAAATAGCTACACCCTCTCCTCAATTTTCTCCCTCCCTCCAGAAAGTTCCACAACGGCGGCCAGGCATTTGTCGGCACTCCTCCCTGATGGTAAGGGGAGTGAGCAAGAGCTCTCGGAGGGGGCCGCGAGCCGCTTAAAGGCCGCTCCCACGACCTTCCCCCTGAGCAACGCCGCTCCGCGGCAAAACAAGTCCGTGGCCGTCTCCTGCCCATGGAAAAGGGCAGGCGGTCCTCTTTCGGGACCGGCGAGCTGGCTTTATGGAGCCGCCTCACGGCCCCCCCCTTGATAAACCTCCTCCGCGGAAGGAAGAGCTCTCTGGGCCGCTCTCTCCCGTGGAACAGGCGGGCGGGCAGTTTAGGAGGGAGGGCCTCTGTCTTTCGCTAGCCTTAATCGTCTGAAAATCTGGTTGGAATGAAGTAAATTTGCAGTTTTTTGCCCCGTTTCAAACATTCTGACCTCTGGCTGCTTTTTCTTTCTCCCACACTTGAACCCAATAGCCATGTAGTATATCAGCACCCCCCCCTTTTTTTTTTGGTAGCCCTGGCCCAATGCAAAGCCAGACAAGTTTTTGAAAAATTATGCAAGAAATACATGTGGCACTTTTGATTGTTTCTTGTTTGCTAAAGAATGGTTTTACTAATAAATTAAAACCCAAACCTTTCCAAATCGTGTGTGTGTTAAAGGTGGTGTTGTTGTGTATCCCCCTTATGTGTAGAAAACGGTTTCCTGCAAAATGGTGGATTTCTTCAAAAACTGCCACTGTTCCAAAAACATGGGTGGAATTCACGTAAAAGTTATGGATGCATAAATAGGTTTGCCTCCATAATAATCATATAAAGTTCCCATGTTTTACAGTCATGGCTCTATTATATGATCATCAAAGTCTGCAATCCAGGTAGTAGCACTCCAGCCAGCACCACTGCGAGCAACTGAGGTTTGTTCACCTATCAAATGATGTTTCAACTATGACTTTCCCCCACTTCCCCGCTAAATCTCTGATGTAAATGTAACAGGGCCCTGCTTCTGTTTGTCACACAAACTCACAGAAAGAGGTAATAGAATCAGTATGCTATACAGTCATCCCTCCATATTTGCGGCTTAATTCGGATTTGATATTTCATGGATTTATAGTATGTTTCTTCTAGCTATCGGTCCTCCAGTGCACTTGTGATCAACTTTTAACTAAAATTACTGAAAACCATTGTAGTACTCCAGTGCCATTCTGGTCAGTATGTTGGACTTGACCACGTTGCACTGGACCTAGAGATTCTCTAGAGAGTTTCCTCTAGTAAAAACTGTGTTTTTTTATTGCCGTTTTTTCCTATTCATGGGGTCTTGTTTTTCCCTAACCCTGGCATTATGGGGACAAGACTTCATGTGACAGAAAAGTATTCTCCATGCTCAGAGCAGCGTGCTGGTAAAGCAGAGGAGGTTGGGAGGGTCAGGCAGAAGCTGGTTAGGACCAGAGAACTGATCTAGGTCTTGGTCACACGTTAGTGTTGTGCTTTAAAAAATTCCACATGCATTTTTGTGCGAGGAATTTTTGTGAAAACTGCAGGAAGAAAGTACCTTGAGAAGGTAGAAATGCTATGAAATATTCATTCCACATGTAGGACTTATAGTCAAGTTTACATTCCAAGAAACATCCAAAAAGATGCTATGGAAGAAGAAGGCAAATCATGCATAGAACAGTGACAAAACCTTTCAGGGCTAAGTGCCGCAACTAAAGTTTTTCTGATGCAGGGCTTCACCTCCAGGATGGACTTCCACCTTCCGGGGGCAGACTCAGGGTGGGCTTTCTCCCCCTGCATTCCGGCCTCCAGCTGTCTTTAGATGCAGCTGAGGCTGGAAGTCAGGAGGAGGAGAGAAGAAATGTAGGGACGTTTGCTATACTTCTCCTTTCAGTGCTGGGTGCTGCCAGGTGCTGGGCAAATGGCATCATAATAAAAAACTGCAATGTAATATCGGAGCCATTGGCAATCAATGAAAACCTGAAAACGAGAAATCCCGCATACTGAAGGAGGCAAACGTTTGGTCCCCACTTCAAAAAGGTGGAGAAAGAGGATCCCACATTTCGTCCAGTTAGTCTGACTCAATACAGGAAAGATTCTGGAGCGATCTGTAACAGAGAGTCTGTGAACATCTAGAAGGCAATGCCATAACACAAAAAGCAACATGGGTTTTCAGAGAAACAGTCATGCCAGACAAATCTGATCTCTTTTTCTTTGATAAAATTCCACTGGTAGATAAGGAATGCTGTGGATATAGTATATCTTTGATTTCACTAAGGCCTTTGACAAGGTTTCCCATGACATTCTTGCAAACAAGCTTGTAAAATGTGGACTAGACAAGGTACTGTTAGTGGATTTGTAACTGGTTGACCGGCCGCAACCCAAAGGGTGCTCAACAAGGTCCTTTTTCTCCTGGAGAGAAGTGACCGTGGGGTCCCACAGGGCTCTGTCCTGGGCCCAGTGCTATTCAACATCTTTATCAATGACCTGATGACAGAATGTGGAGCATCTATCAAATTTGCAGATGACCCCAAATTAGGAGGAATAGCTAATACCCCAGAGGACAGGATCAAAATTCAAAATGACCTGAATAGATAGAAAGCTGGGCCAAAGCTAAACAAAATGAAATTCAACACAGAGAAATGTAAGGTACTGCACTTAGGGTGGAAAAATGAAATGCCAGATATGGTTGGGAGACACATTGCTGAATGAAAGTACATGCGAAAGGGATCTAGGAGTCCAAGTAGATGAAAAGTTGAACATGATCAACAGTGCGATGCGGGAGCTAAAAAGGCCAATACAATTTTTGCTGCATAATAAAGTGAAGTGTCTAGATCAATAAGAATGTGCCTTATATTCGCTTCTGGTCAGGCCCCACCTGGATTTGGTCCATTCTGTGCACCACAATTCAAAAAGGCATTGAGAAACTGGAGCGTGTCCAAGGGTGCGACTAAATGGGAAAGGTTGGAAACCTTGCCCTATAATGAGACTCAGAGATGGGATGTTTAGCCTGGAGAAGAGAATATTGGGTGATAGATACCCTGTTTAATATGTGAAGGATTCTATTGAGGAGGGAGCAAGCTTGTTTTCGATGCTCCGAAAACAGGACCCGGAACAATGGTGCAAAGCTAAGGAAAAGAGATTCCACTTGAACATTAGGAGGAACTTCCTGACAGTAAGGGCTGTTCGACAGTGGAACACACTCCCTCAGAGTGTAGTGGAGTCTTCTTCCTTGGAGGTCTTTAAACAGAGGCTGGATGGCCATCTGTCAGGGATGCTTTGATTTGGATTTCCTGCATGGCAGGGAGTTGGACTGGATGGCCCTTGCGGTCTCTTCCAACTCTATGATTCTATGATTCTATGTGGCATCTCTTGCACATGTGCCATAGGCTCACCATCATAGCTATAGAATCTGGGAGTGAGGTGCTGGGGGCGGGACTTTTGTCCTCCAGGAGTGGGACTTCCATCCTCCGGGGGAAGCACTTCTGCCCTCTGGGGCAGAACTTCCAGAGTGATACTCCTCCCTCCTGCACACCTTCCTGGAGGCTAGGAAAGGTCTGGGAGGAGGAGGAACAGGCATCACATTTCATCTCTGGCACATGTGCCATAGGTTCACCATCATAGCTATAGTACCTGGAGGTGAGGACCATGTTTGAAAGTGTGTCATACTGAAAATGGAGCAAATTTGATTTCTGAAGCTCCAGAAAGTAGGCTATGGAGGAATGGATTCAAACTACAGGGAAAGAGATCCCCATTAAACATTAAGAAGAACTTTCTGATTGTAAGAGCTGTTCTAAGGTGGAATATGCTGCCTTGGAGAGTGGTGGAGTCTCCTTCCTTAGATGGCCATATGTCGGGATGCTTTGATTGAGAGTTCCTGCATGGCAGGGGGTTAGACTGGATGACCCTTGTGATCTCTTCCAACTCTATGATTCACAGAAATATCACATGCAGTCCCAGGGCTCATCAAAGATAGATCATCAAAGAAAATAAAACTGAATCTTTACGGGGGTGGGGGGCACATTTTGGCTACCTTTGGGATACTGCATACAGTTCTGGTTTAAAAGCAAACCAGAGCTCTGAAAAGTATGAAGACAGGCCAAAGATTATTTAGTTCATTTTGGAGCCCAACAAGAAAAATATTTTCTTCTTTCTTTATATATGCTCTAACCACTCTGAAAGACAAAACATAAACCCCAAGGCACATCTTGAAAACAATTTTAACCAATGTGCCTGAATTATTTTCTATTTTTATTTCATCTGACACTTGCAACAACCTTAACACAGTAAAAAAAAAAATCTATGCAAGCCAGTTTCTAGTATGTGTCTAGCTGACAAGTCCTCAAGTGCCTCCGTGGACAAATGAAACCTGAGTTACATGCTCTAATTGCAATCATATTGGCAGTGCTAGACATCGCTCAGTACAACTACAGACTCAATATATTCACCTTTCCTTCTTCCAGATTGCTTGTTTACATTTCTGTCAAGTTAAATGTTGCTTCACAGAAGCTATTTAAAATCAACCACATAAGTTAAATACCACAAGAGAGCCTTGTTGAAAAGAATACACTGTTTGTATTTCAGTCAGAGTGATACATTATACTTCTGCATAATCTTCTGACAACTGAAGAAGCTGTATAGTTGATAACAGGTACTTTTATTTTATTTTTCCAGGTGGGAAGAGAAACAACAACAAATGAAACAAGCTTTTAAAGGGTGACAGAATTGCTGGAATATGACTGTATTCAAGAAAGTAAGCATTATTGAGATATGAGTGCATTCATCTCAGAGTTTGGGCATAATTGGTTAGAAATTAATCTTTTGCTATATAAGTTGTTACAATTTTCAGCAGTGATTCTAAAAGTAATTGTGTAAATAATATAATGACAATATTAATATTTTGTATTATTTTGATTTTTTCTCTGAGGGTTAATTGATGAAGGAAGGCCTTTGTTAAAAGTAATAACATGTTATTAATGTAATGAACTGATTTTATAATTTTGACTAATGCAAAATTAATAATAATCACCATTAACTTCAGTATATTGGCATAAAAAGCTACCACTGCCAAGCTCTAATATATTTCTTCATATATCTTCTATTTCCAAGGTAGGAAATATAATACAGTCACAAATACACGCAAATATGCAAAGAAAATGCCTGCCTCAAGATATTTTGCTGCCTGAAGCAGAATATCAAATGGAACTCTAGAGGCAAAAGGCATAATGTATAGTACCCAGAACTAACCATACTATTTTAACCCAGAAAAAAGAAAACCAAGAGCTTGTCTACATTTGCCACAATGCTCCAGATTACACCTAGAGTATTCGGGCCCCGAATCCCCCCTTACTTGCATTAGCCAAATGTGGCAACAACATGTGACTGCCGTTTCATGGGGTCCCTACAAGTGCACTTGCAAAGCAACTCAGCAGTGATGCTCACAAGGTCTGCGTGGGAAAGCAGCACCCATCAATACTGTGTTTTGCACCAGGTTTTCTGGAAAACCCAGAACAAAAGGTAAGCCTTTTTGATGTGGGAGAAGGGGTAGGCAAATCAGGTCCAGGCACTGGGTAAACAGTCTGGACCTGATTCAGGGTTTAGGGACTACATTGTGAAAATAGCACACAGTCAGCCAGAGGGATATATGTGTAGTCAGACAAGCTCCAAGCAGTCTGTATCTAACAAAAGCTATACAATAAGAACAAATGTAATCAATTTAATAGCAAATTAATGACTAAACTGAGGCTTTTGTACTGTGGATATATCCAGTAGCATCACTAGGGGGGTGCGGGGGTGGGGGTGGGGGTGCTGACCGCACTGGATGAAACCATTGAAGGGGGTGACACCACAGAATAGGGGTGACACCCGGTGAGCGCACCCACCTCCCTGCCACATGCCACAGCACTCAGCAGGGAGGAAGAGGGCCTGGCTCCCCCCAGCCCTTGTCCTGCGCAATTTTACCTCAGAATAAAGCCATGGAGAACAGGGAGGAAGGGGGGCCAGCTCCCCCCTTGTTCCTGCCCTGCATGGTTTTACTCTGAAGTAAAGCCATGCGGGGCAGGGAGTTGTGAGCAGGCTCTTTTGGCTCTGCCCCCAAGCCCCATCCCCTGCACCGGGTGACACCTTGGTGTGGGACACCACTAGATATATCATAGGATGACATGGCTCATTAGAAAAGAAGATAATGTAAGACAAAGTGGAAGGCAGTTCGAAAAGAGAATGGTGACACTAAAGGTAGATATTGTCTTATTGTAATCTGCCTTGATTCCTTCGAAAAAAGACGGAATATCAATAATAATAATAATAATAATAATAATAATTAGATAGACTCCATCAAGGAAGCCACAGCTCTAAGAGCCTTATCACATTACAAAAGTAAAATGAGAGGCAGTGAGATAAAATAAGTTTTCTGCTTACTTTCCCCTACATGATGTCATGGCACTTCCATTCTCTCTCCAGCAGGAGGCAGTCATAAAAGCGTACCTTTTGCCAAATGGGCTTTTCCAATATGACAAAAGGCACACTTTTATGACCATTTCCCTCAGGAATAGAATGGAAATGTTTCGAGGGCATGTGGAGAGGTAAACAGAAAGCTGCTTCCCTGTCGCTGCATCTTGGCTTCCTTTTGCAATGCAACAAGGCTGAGTTTGCAGGACATTAGCAGGGCTGTTGATGACAGAGTATTTTGGAGGCCTCTCATTCATAGGGTAGCCATGGCTAACTAGACAGCAAATAACAGCAACAAATGGCAAAACAGGCATTAAATGATATTGCCTGTCTGTAAGCAATATCATTTAATGTTTATTTTGCCATTTGTTGCTGTTACTCTGTCTAATGGTTGCATCAGTCTTGGTGGTGGTTTTGCCAGTTCCTTTTTCTGAAATACAGCCTACAGCACCTGGAATTCATTGGCAATCCTCATCCAAGTACTGACCAGGGCTGATGCTCCAAAATCAGATGGGATCTGGTGCCTTTAGGATATCTAGGCATCCCTCCCTAAATTACAAATTCCAGGATTAAATAGGATGGAGCCATGGCAATTGAAGTGGAATCATAATGCTATAATTATGCAGTGTGAAAGGGCACTTATATGTCCCATGTTCTTGGTTTTAAGCCAAGATGGCAATATTCACATTCATCCAAAGAATTGTGTAGGTTGTTCTTTGAAACAGGAAGTTAACTGTGGCTTTGCTGCAGATTTGGTGATCTGTGGTCTCACACATTGTGCCAGTTTTCAGCGATTATTCACCTGGGAGCCTGGATAGGTGCATCATCATCAGTCACTTTCTTTGCTTCAAGCATCTTCTGACAGATGTCTTTATATACAAAACAGAGTTTTTCACATATTATATCATCATATGATTGCAACAAACACTTTTTAAAATAAACGGTTTGAGGTGTTTCATTTCTGCTAAACCAGTTTGAAGATTTAGGCACTCCACTATTTCCTCTCCTCGGCTTCTGGCTCTTGATCTTGGTCCCACTCCTACTAATTTCCAGAATCCCACTCCTGGCTTGCTCGCTCTTCCTGTACTATATCTTCATTGCCACATCCCCCCCCCCCACTTGCCAGCAGCATCTTCAAAAACTCAGACCAGAATGTAGTAAATAGATGAAATAAACATGCATAAACTCCCTTTAAGCATTCAAGACAAGCAAATAGTAAGCACTATGCTCCTTATTTTTGTGTCAGAGGGGCTGAGTATGAGAGGAGCTGGGGGGGATTTTTTTTTTGGACCGCAGCTCCTATAACCTCAATGACCATGGTGGCCAAGAGCTTCTGGGTGCTGTGATCCAAAAACGTAACTTTCCCAAGCTCTGTTGCACATACTTGGAAGGTAACATGTTGGGGTAGGCTAATCTAAATACTTTTTAGTAGTGAGTTGAACTCACATTGGTATATAATGTTCTTTCCCTCCAAACTCGAGCTTTTATGGAAATCTGAGACAAAGAGATGGTGCCCATGCTAGCTGTAGAAAATGTACTGTTATTGTCCATGGAATTTTCTTTCATTTTAGACCTCACCAGTGTCACCAAGTCTGTTGCCATTTGATATTTGATTATTGCCACAAACCAGAACAGAGAAGACAAAAATTATCCCCCTCCCAATGGGAAGGAGCCACTGTGGCGGGCACCTGTGGGGTTCAACAGTTTATGGGGAATGGAAAAATTTGTAATTATAGGACTTCACCAAAGTGCAACTTTGATGACCTGTCTATTCAATATTAATCTTTTGAAGGCTATGTTCAGCACTGGCATTCACCCATGGAGCAGGCAATCCAGACTGATGGGATCAAGCAGTTTGTTATTAATGAACAGGGAGACCACGTAATTCTTTTGGCAGAGGTTGGAAAGTTACTTTTGACAGGGTGATTTGAGGGATTCTAATTTTACTGAGCTCTGCCTTTTTTTGGTCTCACATCTAAATCCCAGTGTTAGTGCCAACTAGAACAAACCCACTGAATATACAGGGTTTACCTATATGTTAGTGAGACAATGTGATGTAGCAATTCAAGCACTGGACTACAGGGTTTAAATCCTTGTTCAGCTATGAAAACCCGCTGGGTGACCTTGAGCAAGTCACACTCTCCCAGCCTCAGAGGAAGGCAAATACAAACCCTCTCTGAACAAATTTGGCCAAGAAAAACCCATGATAGGTTTGTTTTAGTTGCTATAAGTCAAATATGACTTGAAGGCACACAACAACCACAACCTACGTGTTAGCTCAACATGTGCCATCAAGTCAGTTCTATCCCTCCCATACGGGTTTTGTGACAAGATTTATTCAGAGGAGGTCTGTCAGTGCCTTCTTCTAAGGCCGAGAAAGAATGACTTGGTCAAGTTCACCCAGTGGTTTTTCCATGACTGGATGGGGATTTCTGAGAGCCCTAGTGAAACTTTCAAACTACTACACAATACTTGCTGTCATATATCATGCATTAACTCACCATTCAAAAATTAATTAAATTGATTTACTCTAGCTGGTACTGTTCATGCCTATTGTTCATGCCTGTTGGCAATGAATGCTAGAGAGATATGTGTGTTTAAAGTTGAATGGGTTTTACCAAAAGATTTACAAAGAAGCAGAGCCAGCCCAAAGGCCTGAAACACGATGAGATGGTGCTTTTCATGTTTTTTCATCTGTGTGCAGAAGCTGACCAGTAAGGCAGTTCTTATTTTTACATACTAGTTTTACTTCATCATGCTACCTATTCTTAGTCTACAAGATCTGCCCCCTGAGGCATTCGTTTCATTTTACTTATGATAAAATGTCCCAATAAAGAGGGAATTGTCCCATATAAACAATCATTCAAGTTAACCCACCGAAGAATGAGCTGATGGGAGATAAATAATGAATCAGCTGGGCTGAAAATGAAGGGCTTGGGGGGTTCTTTTAGTGACCTTTTCTATCTACCTTGGTGTTGAGTCACACTCTCTCAGCTTCAGAAAAAGGCAATGGCAACTTCCCTCTAAACAAATCTTGCTTTAAAAAACCCCATAAGTTTGCCTTAGGGTCACACATTGGAAATTACTTGAAGGCACACAACAACAATAAACTATCTTCTACAGCTCTCCCAAATCCTGTGGTCAGTATGGCCCCTGTCAAGCTTGTTAGGGAATTCTGAAAATTGTCATCAAAACCCACAAATTTTCCAAGCACTGGTTCTTTTGCCCTTAGAGAAATTCTATTCTCTGTGAAAAATCCAGTCATTAGACCTACCTGCCTCCAACATAATAGACAGTGCACAGAAAATAAGGTTAGAGCTGATAAGTTTAACTGTTACAAGTTTCCTGTTCTTGGTTTTTTAAAAGAAAAATCCTGTTTTCATTGCATCCATTCCTCTCCAACTTATTTGCAGCATCCCTAGCTATGATACTGCTGTAGGACTCAAGCCTTCCAAGTTAATCACTTCCCCTTCCTTGGTGTCCTTCCATCAAAACCCCTTTTTATTTCAACAGGCTTTTAATACAGAATGTTTTTAAAGAATGGGCTGGGGGTGCTTTATTGTTTTAACTGAACTGTTTTTAAGAGCTTTAATCTTTTAAAATTGTATTTTATTATTTCACTGTGTGATTTGTTTTAATACTGTACTATGTTCAGTCAGTTTTAATGTTCTCATTTTGTATGTTTTTCATTGTATTGTTCTATTAAATTGTGAGCTCCTTTGAGTTCCATTTCTTGAGGGGAAAAGCAGGAAATAAATAAATAAAAATAAATAAATTTACTTGTATCCCTCTTTTCTCCTTCAAGGTGGCTTACAATATATATTGAAATAGAATATCTAAAACATTATGGAGTATAAATGTTTTTTTAAATAAGCCTTGAATTATACATCCAATTAAACATCCAGTTAAAACCTTTAAGGCATTAAGAATTATAACACTTAAAATACACAACCCATACCAAAAATACTATTGAAACAAGTACTGAAGGTTAGCCCTTGCACCATGACTTACCTATCTCAGCCTCTAATGCCACTAAGTTGTCATGAAACAAATGTGTTTCTTGCTTTCTATTGAAATCAGAAGCATTAAGATATCTCAGTGTATGCTGTTTTGGCTGGCAAGTGGTGTGAGCTCAACTTTTTGTTTTTAAGATACCAAGGGCATTTTAAATTTTTATTCCACAATAAAGGACATGTGAGGATTTTTTATTTTATTTTATTAGCTGCAAGAAAGCTACATTGGCAACTGGAGAACTAATAAACTAGAATTGCCTCATATGTTCCTTATTATATAATCAAGTAGAGCTGCAAAGAACAAGCCCACACCAGTCACCAGCCAACTTATACTGGCAAAAGAAAATGGGTACAGGAAAAATGTCCCTTCCTTCCCCATATGCCCCATTTGTCCTATTTTCTAAAGCACAGATGGGCTGCCTTTTGTCTGTTGAGGGTCACACTGACACAGCATCAGGTGTATTTAGATTGGCAATGGACAGGCTGATGGGCAGGCCCATAACCAAACATTTCTTCTAGAATTAAAATTAAAATTAGAATTAAGATATAGGGAGCACATAACTCTCTTGTTAAAATGACTTTACTATCTACAGGTTCATGTCTGTGCACAATTAAAAGTGCTAGTCGTCATGACCTATAAAACCCTCTATAGCTTAGGTCCAGACTTAGATTAGGTCCTGACACCATCACAGGCTCGCCTCTAGTCCAACCACTTGCCCTGTAAAACAGAAATAACATATTTCTGAAAGATGCCCATTCAAACCATTTAAAGACCTCCTTACACAACCCCCAAATCTTTTATGAAGAGTTTTGTGGGGGACTCTACAAAGAAGATGGAAAGAGGGATTGTAGACATGGAGAAAAAGTCCCAAAATATGAGGTAAGTCCACACACATGATGGTGTATCTTACCACTAGAAGTTAAATGCCTGAAGTGTGTGTGGTAGTGTGTGGTGGTGGAGAGACAGGGATGCATATAACACTAATGTATATAAATGTGCCTGCACATAATAAAAAATCCAAATGCTGCTTCCCTTTCATTAACACCACTTTCCTTCCCATCTATCTAGCTAGCAAATGCTGCTGAGTGTGTTTGAGCTGTAGCTTTTCCACCATAAGTGTAACAAAACCACCCTGAAATTAAACTTTGTCTGTTTAAACATGCTCATTTTCTTTAAGAAAGTAAAACCTTTTAGGGCTGTGGCAAACCTTCTCATGAGAAAATTTTCAGAACAAAAATGTTTATTTTCAGAGAAGGTGCAATTTCCCCCCACTACCAGTACCTTGCTTACATTTTTCACTGCTGATTGCTGCTTAACTAGCAGCTGTTTGGATGCCATACAAAAAATACAGGACTACTGCTTCCTACTTGAGGGATCCCACAGTGCAGCGAACAGTGATCTCATTGCAACAGCACTCAGGTGACCTTGACTGGCATACCTATTTGTTGCCCTTCTGCAACATCTCACAAAACAGAAGCACTTGTATAAGAGTGTTTATGCTAGCACAAGGCATTGGCATGATTTCTGGCTGGAGTTAAGAGTTAAGAGTTTTACCTCTGCACATGGAAGTTTGCTGGAAAGGGCACCAAACAGGGATGCTGCCCCTCCCCTCCCTCTCTCTCTCTCTCTCTCACACACACACACACACTTTTTGTGAAAGGTGTCTCTTACTCCTTGCAACCCATCCCACTAATATATCCTGCTTAGCAGGGCAGGATGTTTTTCACACGGTACCATTATATAACTTTAACGCCCATGGCTGCAACCTGTGGGATCCTGGGGATTGTAATTTAATGAGTCACTAGAGCTCTCTGACTAAGAAATCTAGATACTCCTCCCTAAACTGCAAATCCCAAGATTCCATAGAATAGTTTCATGACATTTAAAGTGTGATCCAAGTACTATGCTTGTGTTTGGTGAACGACACCTAGGACAGACCATTTCAGATAAAAGCAATACAACATCCAGGAGCAGGGAAATGGATATTACTATCAGAGCTGCAGACATTGAATCCAGCCTGGATGGGAGATTTTGGTAGCTGTAGTACAAAACAGTAACATTTTAAAGCCCTGAAATGAACATTCACATTTGAAGAGGTGCTAAAAGTTCAGCAGTACCCTAATTGCCATCCATGAAACATGGAGAATATGCCTTTCACTTGAAACAAAGAGTTTAAATATGAATACAGTTTCAAAATAGTTTCAAAATCAAATACACAAATACAAACCAATGGGAGGAAGGGTATTCCAAGTTCCTCCAATAACTATCCTGGTGGACCTTGAACCACAATTCTAAAGATCTCCACAAGAGTTGTCATTCCTGGGAGAAAAAATACTGCAAAAGAATAATTCACTTCCTGAAACAAGGCACTCTCCCCCTCATGTCTGGAATGTCTCCTTTCACATAACTGAGAAACAGGTGCACAGCTTGT
Organism: Sceloporus undulatus; assembly: GCF_019175285.1. NCBI lineage: Eukaryota > Metazoa > Chordata > Lepidosauria > Squamata > Phrynosomatidae > Sceloporus > Sceloporus undulatus. Next base: position 100,025,064 of record NC_056522.1, on the reverse strand, counting down.
ATTCTCGATACAGTAGGAGGCAGGACACAAACAGAATTCACCAAAACTCCTCTTTCCAAAAGCCACTAGCCAGTTATCCTTCTACGCTTCCTAACTTTCCAGATCCATGCCAGGAGCAAAGGTAAATTAAATAGCAGGGAATGCCCAACTTCATATACTTGCCTGGTATCATTAGCCAATGTTTTGCTTAATATTCCAAATGAAATCTATTCCAGTTTGAGTAACTGAACTACAGCAGGCCACTTTAGTCTTACAGAAATGTTTTCCTGTCTGGGATGGTACACAGAATGTCACCCTTTCCAAACTAAATTCCATCGCCATTGCTGTAAATTTAAATCTTTGCTTAACACGCAAAGGGATGTTGTGTTGCATTCAACACTCAAGTTGCAATGATCTCCCCTGCTATAAACTTCATCAGGCACAGATTCACAGTAGCAGCCTGTCCATCTTTTCTTCCCAGAGTTCCAGCCCTGGTAAGAGATGGAGGGGCTTACTGGCTATGCAGTATACAGGTGATTCTGGGAAAATGCACCTACTAGCCTGCTGAAAGCAACCATACTACAGAATTAATGCAGTTTCACACAGTTTTTTTAACTGTTACACCTCCATCTTACGGAATCCTGAGATTTGTAGTTTGTTGTGGCACCAGAGTTCTCTGACACAGAAGGTTAAATATCTCACAAACCTACAGTTTTCAGAATTCCATAGCACTGAGCCATGGCAGTTTAAGTGGTGTCAAACTGCATTAATTCTGTAGTGTAGATGCAGCTTAGCTCATAAGAGAATCACTCATCCCTCCTGGGGTTTCAATTCTGGTTGAGATGGTGGCCAGGTTTTGTCAATAGGTAATCCAAATGGCAAAACTACACAGGTCTTTAAAATGTTAGAGTGCAATCTGAACCTGATGTCATTACCAGGGGGCATTTCACACGACACAATTATCACATTCTGATTCCACTATGGGCAACACTATATAGCAGTGTGATAGCTTCCACTTTAATTGATTCCACTTCCACTTTAATTGCTGTGACAGCACCTACAGAATCCTGGGATTTGTAGTTTGCTGAGACATTAGAGTTGACTGAGAATTTTAAATATTCCTCTGTAAATTCCAGCATCCCACAGGATGGAGCCTTAACAGTTAAAGTGGAATTATAGTATTATAACTATGTAGTATGAAAAGGCCCTCATGGTCATGTTAATAATCAAGATGTCTTTGCACAGGCCAAGAGAATTTCACCTCATGAATGGCCACAACCTATCCACCTAAAGAATTAGGGACAAAGTCTTTGAGGGCATTGAGTACCCCCTCTCTTCTCCTCTCATCTTCTTTCACACACATATTTTATTTTGTGTTGAAAATGAGCAAGTTAGTATTGTTCACCTACTGCCTAAATAACTTAGCAGTTGAAAAATCAGGATCTCTGGGAATGTATATATCTTGATTCCCACCCCTGCTTCTTTTGCCATCCATCTAAATTCTGTGATATACAAAACCCTGTTTTGGCCAGAAAAAGGAAACAATCAATTCTACAACACAGGAAAAATGTAACACACATTCTGAAGTTTACTGTTGCTTCTAATTCATCAGGGTGGTGTTGAAACTGAGGTTTTCCAGAAATATTGTCACTTCCCAGAAGAAATTGTTTCCCCTTTTCACTTGAATGAAAGCCTTTGTATTTTTATCCCTTGCCTTTACAGAAATTTAAGCAACACTCTCCTTCACAGTCTCTGGAATCCAAAAAGCCACAGTGGTAGATGTTCCTCTGTGGATCTTCATTGCACTCACCAACAGCCAACATTTTGATTCTATTTCTTCTTTCATATCAGTTCCCCCTATGGGGTAGTGACACGGTGCTGTGTGAAAATATGGCTACATGATATTGTGAATGATGGCAAAATTATTTTTTATTCTTCCACTTGCTATGAATAATAGATGTAAATATTTGCTTATTTCATTTTTGCATGTTGTCTCTCAGAGTTTTTGCACATCTCTCTATCTCTTGCAATTTGACACTTTATTGAAGCAATCTATCTGCACAAAAACTTGATTTCTGCACAGTTTCTCCCCTTCATATAACAGTACATTTTGTATAAATGGATTTTCAGGGGAAAATATTCCAGGACGTTATCACACTGGAGGAATGTCTCTTAATTTCAAATGAAAAGAAAGTGGGGCCAGAACGCATTCACATGAATTTGCTAGTTCAGCGAATTTACGTGAATTCAAATTGTGTTCGAACTGACTTCCCATTGCCTGAAATTGCATGTGATCACCTCTCACGCAATAACGTGAAACCCCATGATTGCGTTCAGACTGACTTCCCATTGCCCGAAATTGCGTGTGGTAGTCTATCACACAATAACGTTAAACCCCATGATTGTGCTCAGACTGACTTCCCATTGACTGTGAATTCATTTTGCTTGTCCTCTATACCATTGTGAAGCAGCCAGAGCTGAAGGGCTACATGATGACATCACTGTTACAAGGGCAAAAGTCAATTAGCAATGCAAAGAAATATAAAGAAAATGAAGGAGTATGGGAAGGCTTTCATAGATGAATCTAGTCCTCTGAAGCCCCTTTTTATGTCAAGGAGCATTGGCTTCAACCCTACAACCTCCTGTGCTAATTGAAATAGTGAGCTGAGATCCTCAAAGATCAGGTATAACTACAGTGATGGAGTTCTACATCTGACAGTGCCACCTCCCAAAAAACTACTTTTGCAGCCTGGTAGTGCCCCAACAGAAGGGTTTCCAAGAACAGGCAGCTGGAGAGACATATCCTGTTGCACCTCCTTGTCTCAATGCACCCCATGACCCAGGAGAGTGCTGCAGATGTCATTTCCCAACACCTCAATCTTCAGTGCCCCAGTAACCCTTCAGATGGGTCTCTGTCAGGCTGAAAAGGTAGGTGGGGGGTGTGTATCACCTTTGGTGATTAACAAACATAAACATGAATACCCAGCAGTTACAAAATCATAGGTCCAGCTTATGAGCTTGTAAATACTGAACAGGATGCCAGCTTTTTTTTTGAAAAAAAATATTAAAGGCACCAGATCCTGTGTGATCTTGGAAGCAAAGCAGAATCTGCCCTGGTTAGTACTTGGATGGGAGACCACCAATGAAGACCTGGTGCTGTAGGTTGGATTTCAGAGAAAGGAGCTGGCAAAACCATCTCTGAGTATTCATTGCCTAAGAAAATCCTGTGAAATTCATGGGGTCACCATATGTCGATAGGTGATTTAAAGGCACATACAGATATTATTAATTAAATATATGACAGTTCCATTATAGGAAGAACTATTGTGACATCAGAGGTGTGAGTTTGCTGTAATTTCTCTTGTCTTGGAGAACTTCTTTAGATGATAATGTCAGTTTCATATCACCTTGACTGTCTTGGCTCCATCCTACAGAACCTGGATCTGTAGTTAAGTTAGGGTGCTTAGAATTTTCTACTATAGAGTGATCTAGTTTATTTACAATGAAGCAGACTTCTACAATGAAGTACAAAATCCTCATCAAATTACATATCCTAGGATTTTTGTAAGACAGAACCATAAAGTACCGTTGAACTGCTGTAACTGTGTAATGCTGATAAACTCTTGGAGCTCCTGAAGAGACAGAATCTCCTGAATCCAGGATTTGGCTGTCGCAATCAGAGAATTGTGTTTGGAACGGGAATTGACCAGAAAGATAAGGAAAAAATGCTATCTCTTAAGACCCTGGAATTTCACACTGTCAGTTCTTCAGTCTGATTTTCCGCCTCAAAAATGCTTGAATGATGTTAGAATAATAACTTAACTGCTGAATTTTTACCAAACCAAATTGAAGCTATGAATAAATCCTTATATGCATGATTGCCTTTCTGTTTTTAACTTAGATATCAATAATAAGGTTGAAGATGATTTGTTTTGCAGGACTGTGATTTCAATGACCTCCAAATAATATTTCAGTGCAACTAGTGCTGTGCATTGCAATTTGCATACCACCCATAGTACACACACACACACACACACACACACATATACAGAGAGAGAGAGAGAGCATAGCTGTCTGCATCTCCCAAGGCTGAACAGGATCTTAACCTGTATTCTTATCCAGTGGGTCCTTGGCTTTTGCTGAAGTTTGGTTTCAGGACACACACACACACACCTGACGTGGATACCAAAACCTGTGAGTGCTCAAGCCCCATTATATACAATAAGGTAGTAAAATTGTTTCCCTTATATAAAATGGCAAAATCAGGATTTGCTTTTGGGATTAAAAAAAAAACATTGTCAAGCTGTAGATGGTTGAATCCATGAATGCAGAATTCATGGATACAGAGGGACAACTGTAGTAGACATGGGTTCATTATGAGCTTCATCTTATTTATTTATTTATTTATTTGTTTGTTTAACTAACTATTTCTGTCCTGAGCACCTTACAATTAAAACAATATAAACAATTTAAAACAATTATGGATAAAACAACAAAATAATTTAAATAGGTTAAAAGCACATTATATACCAGAAATGATGAAAACAGTTAAAATTTTGTACATGTGCACTTTAAAAAAAAGATCTAGTCTTAAAAGCTTTAATAAATAGACATATTTTAACTTGTTACCTAAATGAAACCAATATTGATGCCAACCAGACCTCAGAGGGGTGGACATTACATACACAAAGTACCACAGCCGAGAAGGCCCTCTCCTATGTCTCCATATGATAAATCGCTCCCACTAGTGGGACATGGAAAAGGACCCCACCAGTATATCTCAGTTAGTGGGCAGGAATATATAGCAAGTATACGTATATAGAGAAAAGTAAAGAAGGGACACAAGGCTGACAGTTTGAGGCCCAAGTGCCACATGATGGAGTGAGCTCCCATCACTAGTCCCAGCTTCTGCCGACCTAGCAGTAACAGCACTCTGTGCAATTATGCTGGCCACAAGATCACAGAGCTGTCTTTGGCAATACTGGTTCTTCGGCTTAGTAATGGAGATGACTCCCTACAGTTGGACATGACTAGACAGTCTTGTCAAGAGAAAACCTTTACCTTTACCTTATTATATATAGATATCAAGTTCTCAAGCCGTTTAGGACTTTGAATGTCATCATCTCAGCTCTAACAGTGGTGGATGCTTCAACTAGTATTGTGAATTTTTTCTCTTGGTCATTTTATGTTTTCCATAGGGATCAGATAAGGAAGTCAGAAGCAAATGAATAACATTTAGATGCCACTTCTGCAGCAGGACACAAACACAAAAAACAACTACTTCCTTATGCACATTTATTCTTCTCTGTGGAAATTTAAATGAGATAATTAATATTCATTTATACAGAACTAAAAGGGAAAAATAACCCAAAGTAAAACAGCAATGGTATCCGCAAGTTTTGTTTTTCTTTAACTGTCTATGTACAATCTTATTTTAATCAGATTTTTCTTTTGAGAAAGAAAGAAAGCAGAGAATCTGACAAAATTCAACTAGGATTCAAAATTCAACCTGCAATTTAAATCCCCTTGATTTTAGTGGCAGGGAATTAAAGCTGTGCTTAATTCATTCAATGAGATTTTTGCTGAAGTACTACACATGTCTATTCAGAAGTAAACTCCATGGATTACTACTGTTGACACTGATTACAGGAAGTGCCCTAAACACCCTCATCTTGGTACAATGGATTTGTAATTCCATTCAAAGTATATTCAGATGGTTTACATCCCAGTACAATCCTAGGCACATGTCTTTTCAGAACTAAAACTCACTGATGTGAATGTGATTTGGTTTCAATATAAAAGTAAACACCCACTGAGTTTAATGTGTTTCATAACTGAATATTGAACTACAAAGTAAATATTTTTAGCTATCATAGAATCATAGAATCATAGAGTTGGAAGAGACCACTAGGGCCATCCAGTCCAACCCCCTGCCATGCAGGAAATCCAAATCAAAGCATCCCTGACAGATGGCCATCCAGCCTCTGTTTAAAGACCTCCAAGGAAGGAGACTCTATCACCCTCCGAGGGAGTGCATCCCTTACTGTCAGGAAGTTCCTCCTAATGTTCAGGTGGAATCTCTTTTCCTGTAGCTTGCATCCATTGTTCCGGGTCCTGTTCTCTGGAGCAGTAGAAAACAAGCTTGCTCCCTCTTCAATATGACATCCTTTCAAATATTTAAACAGGGCTATTATATCACCTCTTAACCTTCTTTTCTCCAGGCTAAACATCCCCAGCTCCCTAAGTCGTTCCTCATCGGGCATGGTTTCCAGACCCTTCACCATTTTTGTCGCCCTCCTTTGGACACACTCCAGTTTCTCAATGTCCTTTCTGAATTGTGGTGCCCAGAACTGGACACAATATTCCAGGTGGGGCCTGACCAGAGCAGAATACAGTGGCACTATTACTTCTCTTGATCTAGACACTATACTTCTATTGATGCAGCCTAAAATAGCATTGACCTTTTTAGCTGCCGCATCACACTGTTGACTCATGTTCAACTTGTGGTCTACTTGGACTCCCAGATCCCTTTCACACGTAGTTTCATTCAGCCAGGTGTCACCCATCCTATATCTGTGCATTTTATTTTTCCGCCCTAAGTGCAATACCTTACATTTCTCCGTGTTGAATTTCATTTTGTTAGCTTTGGCCCAGCTTTCTAGTCTATTCAGGTCATTTTGAATCTTGATCCTGTCCTCTGGGATATTAGCTATTCCCCCTAATTTGGTGTCATCTGCAAATTTGATAAGTATGCTCCCAATTCTGTCATCTAGGTCATTGATAAAGATGTTGAATAGCACTGGGCCCAGGACAGAGCCCTGTGGGACCCCACTGGTCACTTCTCTCCAGGATGAAAAGGAGCCATTGTTGAGCACCCTTTGGGTTCGGCCGGTCAACCAGTTACAGATCCATTTAACAGTTTCTTTGTCTAGCCCACATTTTACAAGCTTGTTTGCAAGAATGTCATGGGAAACCTTGTCAAAGGCCTTAGTGAAATCAAGATATACTATATCCACAGCATTCCCTTCATCTACCAAGCTGGTAATTTTATCAAAGAAAGAGATCAGGTTTGTCTGGCATGACTTGTTTCTCTGAAACCCATGTTGACTTTTTGTGATTATGGCATTGCCTTCTAGATGTTCACAGACTCTCTGTTTAATGATCTGCTCCAGAATCTTTCCTAGTACTGATGTCAGACTAACTGGACGATAATTGTTGGGATCCTCTTTTTTCCCCTTTTTGAAGATGGGGACAACGTTCGCCCTCCTCCAGTCTGCTGGGATCTCTCCTGTTTTCCAGGAGTTTTCAAAGATTATTGCCAATGGCTCCGATATTACATTTGCCAGTTCTTTTAATACCCTTGGATGGAGTTCATCTGGTCCCAGAGACTTAAATTCATTTAGATTAATAAGGTGTTCCTCTACTATCTCTTTACTTATTCTGTACTGAAATGCCCCTATCCTGTCCTCTGCTCCATTATCCTCAGGTTGAGCACCCTTTGCCTTTTCTGAGAAGACTGAGGCAAAGAAGGTGTTGAGTAATTCTGCCTTTTCTCTGTCTTCTGTTAGCATTTTGCCATCTTCTCCACACAGTGACCCTACCATTTCCTTCTTCTTCCTTTTGCTGCGGACATATCCAAAAAAGCCCTTTTTATTGTTCTTAACCTCTCTAGCAAGCCGGAGTTCATTCTGCGCTTTAGCTTTTCTGACTTTACCCCTACACATGCCTGCTATTTATTTGAATTCCTTTTTTGTGATTTCCCCCTTTTTCCATTTCTTATACATGTTCCGTTTCAAACTTAGCTCGGTTGAAAGTTCCTTAGTCATCCATCCTGGTTTCTTGAGACACCTCCCGTTTTTCTTTCTCACTGGAACTGTTTGAAATTGTGCCTTCAGTATCTCTCTTTTGAGAAACTCCCATCCATCCTGAACTCCTTTATCTTTTAGTACCTCTGACCATGGAATCGCCCTCAATACTTCTCTAAGTTTACTGAAATTCGCTCTCCTAAAGTCTAGGATGTGTGTCTGACTATGCCTGGCTTCCCCTTTCCACTGTATTACAAACTCCAGGAGAACATGGTCACTTCCACCTAATGATCCCACCACTTGCACCCCATTAACCAAGTCATCCTTGTTGGTTAGGGTCAGATCTCAAATAGCTGACCCCCTTGTTGCCTCTTCCACCTTTTGGACCATGAAATTGTCTTCCAGGCAAGTGAGGAATTTGCTAGGCCTTGAGGATTTTGCTGAGTTTGACTTCCAGCAAATATCAGGATAGTTGAAGTCGCCCATCTCTCTTTTCTGACTGTGTCGTCATCTGTTCTAGAAAGCTATCATCCAATTCCTCAGTCTGACTTGGGGGTCTGTAGTAGACTCCCACCGTAACATCCTTGTTGTTTCCCTCCCCTTTGATTCTTATCCAGATGCTCTCCACCTGGCTTCCATGATTGATGTCCAGGATCTCTTCACTGGTGTAAATATCTCTGACATATAGTGCTATTCCTCCTCCTTTCCTGTTTGGCCTATTTCTCTTTAAAAGGTTATACCCCTCTATTTCCACATTCCAATCATGAGACTCATCCCACCAGGTTTCAGTGATGCTTATTATATCATATTTGCTTTGTTGTACTTGGAGTTCGAGTTCATCTTGCTTATTTCCCATGCTCTGTGCATTAGTGTAGAGACATCGCAGACCATGGTTCCCTTTTACTTGCTGCCTGTGCAAGTTTTTTTGCCTCCCACTGTCGGGTCTTTGCACTTTTTTTCTTGTTTCCTCTATGTCAGTTTGACTATTTTCGCCATCCCTTTCGCCTTCCTTAATATTGTCTCCCTTCCCCTCGGAACTCAGTTTAAAGCCCTCCTGATCAAGTTCTTGAGACTGTTGGCAAAAACATTTCTTCCAACTGGCGTGAGATGTAACCTGTCTGTTGCAAGAAGTCCCCCCTCATGGAACCGCAGCCCATGATCGAAGAATCCAAATCCTTCTCGGCGGCACCATCTGCGAAGCCAGTTGTTCACATCTGCTATTTTCCTCTCCCTTCCTGGACCATGCCCTTCAACTGGCAGAAGAGACGAGATGACAACCTGTACATCCATTCCTTTCAGCTTCCTACCAAGCGCCTCGTAATCCCTTTTGATGTTCTGAATGCTGTGTCTTGCAGTATCATTAGTTCCCACGTGGACCAAAAGGAACGGGTATTGGTCAGTAGGCTTGACCAGTCTTGTCAGCCTCTCTGTCACATCACGGATCTTTGCACCTGGAAGACAACACACCTCTCGAGACATCTTGTCAGGCCTACAAATCACTGCTTCTGTACCCCTCAGCAAGGAGTCCCCCACTACGACCACACGCCTCCTCTGAGGCTTAGCAGCGACTGTTCCCTCGGGTGGGACTCTCAGGCTCCCCTGCTCTGTCCCTGAAGTCTGTCCATGCTGCTCTTCTTAAGGGAAAGAGCTTCGAATCGATTCTCTAGCTGCAAGCTCCCCAAACAATTCCTTCTTGGCTTACTTCTCTTTGTGACATTCCTCCAGCTGTCTGCCTCCTGTGTTTGGCAAGTGACCTCTTCCACCCTAGCATCTTCCTCTGCGTGGTACTCATCCAAGATGGTTAGTTCTATTGTGTCCAGGAAATCCTCTTGTTCCCTAATCTGCTGAAGTGTAGCTACTCTGGACTCCAGCTGCTGCACTTTCTCCTCCAAGAGTGCTACCAACTTGCACTTGGTGCATGTGAAGTTGTCCACTTCTGTAGGCAAGAAGAGAAACATCCCACAAGAGTTGCAGGTGACTGCAGCAGATCCCTCGTTGTCCATACTGCAAAGTCTTTAGTAATGAGTATAACAGTCAATCTACTGGGAATACTTCTTTAAAGGAATGTACTGGCTGCTATCTTACACTTAAAGGGAAGGTTCTGTTTCAATATCTGATTCTAACCTGATGCCACTTGAGCAGAGTTGTTGAGTTAAAGAACTACTAAAATTCGCGTGCCGTTAGGCGCGCGGCTCTGGAAGTTGGTATATAAAGCTAGTCTGCTAGCTCCGCCCCCTTGTGACTCACAGATGTGACTTACAGAATCATAGGCAGTAATTCTTTTTTTTTCCTGGTAAACAATACCGTATTTATTAAATTATTGCAAAATGACTTCGGGTAGTTAGAATAATAGAATCATGGAGATGTAAAAGACCACAAGGGCCATCCAGGCCAACCCCCTGTCATTCAGGAATGCACACACAATGAAAGCAGTGGTGTCCCACACCAAGGTGTCACCCAGTTGGGGGGAGCGGAGCTTTATTATGCATTTATGCATTATTGTGCATGGCTTGACTTTAGAGTAAAGCTGTTCAGGGCAAAGAGGGAGAGGGTCCAGCACCCCCATCCCTGATACTTGTTGCTTTACTCTAAAGTAAAGCCATGCTAGGCAGGGATGGGGATGCTGGCCCTTTTCACTCCCTTCCCTGCCAGGCTTGACAGTCAAGCCTCACAGGGAAGGAATGGAGCACTGGCCCTTTTCCCTCCCTTCCCTGCTAGGCTTGACAGTCAAGCCTGGCAGGGAAGGGACAGAGGCACTGGTCCTTTTCCTGTTGTGCACCATGGCGCATGGCCGATGTACACAGCCCCTAATTCACCATTTTATGCTGCCCTTTAAACACAAGAAAAATAGCAATGGCATTTGTCATCTAACAAGAAGAATAGCCTGATGAAGGACTGTTTTCAGTTTATCAGCTTTAAAAAGCCTTAGATGTAAAGTTTTTTGTGGGTTTTTCAGGCTATGTGGCCATGTTCTAGAAGATGCCAGCCACAGATGTTGGCGAAATGTCAGGAAGAAAATCTTCTAGAACATGGCCACATAGCCCGAAAAAAACCACAAAAAACTATAGATGAAAGCCTTCGACTTCACACCCTTAGATGTAACATTGCCACACCAAAGGATGGATAGAAAGAAAGAGAGAAAGAAAGAGAAAGAAAGAAAGAAAAGCGAGCAAGAGAAAAGCAAAATATAGTTAATACACACTGATTTGCTGTTGTTATAATGCAAATTGCATACAGATGAAAACTTTTAGGTGCCAAAAAGCAGGAAGGGCTGTCGATGTGGGGAGGAGGGGAAGGCATCTGGTACTGGGTGCCCCACCAGACATGACTAATTCTGTAGTTATTATGCAGGCTAATGTAATACTGAAATGCAAAGATTAGGAATCCAGACTTCTTTATAATATAGGGAGATATAGACATAACCATGTAAAATCTTCTATAATCTGTAAAATGGGTTGGTTTTGGATTAGTGGCAACCTTAATTTGTGTATGACATAATGAGAAACATATCTTGTAATTTCATCCATATCTTTCTTATTTGCCTTCCTAAATGCCATCAATTTTTTTCTTGCATGCAACTGCTATTTTATTACCCAGATACAGATCTGTACTATAACTGCTGGCTCACCCAACTTCTAATGCTGTTGGCTGCAACCCATCCAAATCTGAGAGCACTATTTGATTTCAGTGAGAAAGGTAAGTCCATAAATAATTCACACCATTTGAAAAGGCTATTGCAACACAAACCTATTCCTGAGATAAGCCTCCTGGAAATCAATTGGATCACCTCTAAGTTCCAGCAGAGAGATAGTACAGGAGATCTATGTAGGTGTTGCACCAGAGTAGCACTGGCATATCTTAGCATTGGTGGAACCACAACAGCTGTTGTCCATTGCATGTGTAAGTGACAAAAATGGGAAGAGCTGGGGTGTAGTGGAGGAATCAGAACCAAATGCACAGCCACAATTTGGTCTCTTCCCTGGCAATGTGTAATATTATATCTGCAAAAAGAGGGGTATAGTGTAACAAGGAAATCAGTGATGGTTTGACTTTTCGCAGGCCTAATTCTGCAGGGTCCTACATTACAAAGGAAACTTCTAGGGCTGTAAGGCAGGAGTGGGCAAAGGGCATCCCACAGACCACATGTGCCCCCGAGCATTTTTTTTTTTTTTTTTTTGCAAAACTTTTGTTTTCCCTCCAAAATGCATTGTATGGTGTGTGCAGGGCATTTCTCTCAGATTTCAAGGCCCCCTGGGCCCAACACAGGTAGAAGAAATTAATTTTTTTTCCCCAAAAATTCTTTTTTAAAAGAAACTCAGAATATCTTGTATGGATGTGGGGGTCATTTCCACCCATTTTACACACCATTAGACCAACTTAGACCCAGGACTCCTAATGCTAAAGGTCTCACCTGGGCCTAAAATGGTAAAAATGCCCCCTCCCCCATTTCCTAGAGGGCCTTTGAAGTAGGATGATGATGATTGATGATG